>NC_092453.1:11810327-12110327 GCF_036169615.1 Heliangelus exortis
ACGGGACAGAGAAGCGGCAGGAGCGACAGACCCTACGCACCCGACTACAGCCAGAGGCCAGGGCTGTAGGCAGCAGGTGGCAGGACCTGCCGAGTAATGAGCTCAGTCGGTGCTCAGCCTCACCTGTGCCCAGTTAGGGCTGGCCCAAGTGCGCATGCTCAAAGATCAAGGGCCAATAAAAGGTGGGGCCTGAGACTGGCAAGAGGCTCACTCTGAAGCAGGTCGGCAGCTGTGCTGGTTGAGGCCAGTCCTCTACTGATCCTGTCCTCACTCAGAGCCTACCGTCCTTGATCTTTGAGCATACGCACTTGGGCCAGCCCTAACTGGGCACAGGTGAGGCTGAGCACCGACTGAGCTCATTACTCGGCAGGTCCTGCCATCTGCTGCCTACACAGGGCCGGCGGAGGGTGATAACATCTTAATTACCCTCCTTCTTTTCTCTTCTTAACGACTCTTCTCTCCGAAGTAACTAATTGTATAAATCCTAAATAAATCCTTGTAACTTGTTTAAATCATAAAGCCTTGTTATTTTTGTAAATTCACGCGTCTATGAGTAGTGGCTGAATTTTCCTCGCAATCAAAATAGAAATAATAACTCGGATCGTAATATCTTTAATTGGCGTCACGGACAGGATCAAATTGAGGAAAATATCAGAGCCTGCTCTGACATCTGCATTGCAAAACTAACTCTTAAAGAAATTTAAAATAATTTAAAGCCAAAGTAAAAACAAATGGAGGCCATAGCTTGTTCTGCCAGCTCCAGTGGAGGTAAAAAACAGACTGTTTCCCTCTACAAGGAGGAAGAATTCCGTGAATATGCTCTGGTTCACCCCTTCTGGGACCATTAACAACTCATAAATATACCCTGAAGGATACTCTTTACGATTTAATTTACACGAATTATAAGAATGGTGACTTTACCGCCCTTGCTAAATCTGTAAAAATTTTAGACATTCCTTCTGCTCTTGACAAAGATTCCAAAAAATGAGTGAAAAAACACGGAGTAGACTTTTTCAACGCTCGTGCCTTTTTTATCCTGGCCGCTATAATTTGTCAGGAGAAAGAAGAAATGCGCCAAAAATTAGAAAGTCTTGAAAGTGGCATGTTGGTAGAATTTGGGGACCTCCTAAAAACAATTGACGAAGCTGAGGACTCTAGGGAGCCAAATTCTGAAATCAGTGCTGACCTTGGTCCGATGCTGCAAGGCACCACATCTGCGTCTGAATATACAACAGACGATGGAGAATATGTCTCTCCTGAAAGACCCCGTAAAAAACGGTGCGTTTTGCACCCAAAAAGGGGAAAAGCAGACCATCCATTTTAAAATCAAAGCCACAGCCAAAAGTTGCCAACACGCAAACATGCACTCCCCCTCAGGCTGTTAACCCGCCCGAGGGAGAAATGGCTGAATTACGCAAATGGGTCAGCACATTTATAAAAACTGGGGCTAAAAGATTTGATAAATTGGAGGAAAAGGTCCAGCAGCTCGCTGTAATGAGCGAGAAGTCCTCTACACAATCTTCCTCCTGCCATGAGTCTTCTGATAGTTCAGAAGATGAGAGCATGCCTATAGCACATAAGCGTCTGCGTCCTGTAATCAGAGCAGAACATACACGTGAACTAGATACCGGACGAGAGCAAGTTACCCATAAGGAATTTCCATACTCTCCTCTGGAGCTGACACAATTAAAAAGACAATTTGGCAGATTGCCTTTAGAAACTGATATAGACTATGTGGTAAGGGTTTCATCTTCGGGTGGAGACCACATATATTATTATAAGAAAAAGAAGCATCAGGCCATTGGGGTCCTGGAGTTATGTTGATTACTGGCAATTCCAGAGCTCCATGGTCCCTGACCCAACGAGCCGCTTATAATGTGGGCTTCACTGACCCAATAGCAAGGGGAGAACCCCATGTATTGCGAGGGGGTCTCACCCAGCTACTGGACAATGTTCATAAAGTCAGCGTGATCCAAATGATTTATGACCATGCTCTGGTGGTTAACCAGGAGGACCCACTTATGCTAAAGGTAAAACCTGAGAGAATGGATATTCTCATCAGAGGGCTACCTACGCAACTGCAAAATCTAGCCCTACAGATCAAGGCTAGAATTGAAAATTCAAATACAAATTCGCTATTAGGCACAGACTACACTTGGTCTGATCTGCTAACTGCATTGACAGAATTTGGACGCAAATATGTGGCACCCAAAGCTGATTCTACATCTGTAAAAATTCTTCAAACCCCAGCAAATTATAATGATAATCAAAACTTGACTTATGCTGCCGCGGTTGCCAGGCCTCCCCAAATTCCTCCTCACCAGCAGGAGGAATCACGGGGTGACTGGACAGTTGTAAATGGGGGAGGCAGACGGAGAAATAATCATAATAATAATTGTCAGAATAGACCCTCCTGAGACAGAAATAATTCACCACAGGGTGAACTGGGGCCTTTTGCAAAGCTCAAAGAGGAAGCTAAGCGAAAAGGCATCCCTCCTTCACTCTTAACTCACAATTTTACTTATGGCCATCTAAAAGCCTTAGTAGAGGAACGGCCCGCCAGGTCGAATTCAGGGGAAAGATCTGGAAGTTCCCATAATTCGGGAAACTAAAAGGACCTCTCTCTGCTACTGAAAAGAAAGCAAAAAGACGGCAGAGAGAGGAGACAGGTCCTGATCCCAGTTCACTAAATTCTACTGACCCCCTGAATAAACCTTGGGAAACCATCCCTACAAATTACACTTAATTTTTTAAAAAGGAAAATATTTAAGGAAGGAAAAACAGAATATAAAGAAATAGTCTTCTATCCCTTTCATTTTTCCTCAGTTTTTTTTTTTTTGGGGGGGGGCCAGTTCCTTCTATTTCTACCAGAGGAAATACATTTGCTTTTTTTTAACCCAGTGCCCTGTGAGATAGCACTTAAGTCTCTCTTCCTCTCCACATGGATGGAATAAAATTCCAAATCCTGACCCCACTTCTGCATTTAGTTTTATATTCCCTTGAGAACCAAAGAACTTTTTGCATTTAGGAGAAGAAGCCACTGGTTGGAAATCCTTTCCCTTCCACATTCTCTGAAGCAGCCAGACACCAAATCCAACCTTTTCTTCCTGCAGCCCCACCAGGAGCATCCCCATCTAGGATTCAGCTGATGATTCTGTCTTGGCAGCACTAGATGGTGCTGATGACAACAGTCTCTGAAATCTGAGCCTTCCAAAGGGAGAGAAAAAAGTGGCCTTGCTCTTGCACACCAGGGACCAGTTTGCAAATCCAGGTTTTGCTTGGGATGAAAATTTCAGGCTGGGGATACAAAGAAGAGGTGATGAGAAGGGGAAAAAAGTGGGAAGCTTGCTAGTGGATCTTTATTTCTACCTTTTTCTTCTCTTTTTAACTGGAAACCTTCCAGTTTTGACTGATAGCTGTGAGTTACTGGGAGATTGGTCTTCAGTCCCAGGAATGACACCTTGAGGCTGGGTTATAGAATCATGGAATGGTTTGGGTTGGAAGGGACCTTAAAGCTCATCCATTCCCAACCCCTTTCCATGGGCAGGGACACCTCCCACCAGCCCAGGTTGCTACAAGCCCCATCCAACCTGACCTGAGACACTGCCAGGGATGGGGCAGCCACAGCTTCTCTGGGAAACCTGGCACAGGGGCTCAGCACCCTCACATTAAAGAATTTCTTCCTAATGTCCAACCTCAATCTCCCCTTTCTCTCCAAGTTTTAACCCATTTCCCTTGTCCTCTCCCTACCCCCCCGTGTCCAAAGCCCTCCCCCAGCTTTCTTGTAGCACCTTCAGATATTGGAAGGTTGCTCTGAGCTCACCTGGGAGCCTCCTCTTCTCCAGGCTGAACAACCCCAATCCCTCAGCCTGGCTTCCCAGGGAGGTGCTCATCCCTCTGAGCATTTGAGTGCCTCTCATCTGGACACCCTCCAGGAGCTCTGGGTCCTTCTGTAGGCAGCAGGTGCCAGGACTTTCCGGGTGATGGGCCCGGACGGTGCTCGCCCCGCCTGTGCCCAGTTGGGGCTGGCCCAGGTGCGCATGCCCGGGTTCGGCAGGGTGTGGTTCCTGAGCAGGCTCGAGTGCCAGGCGGATCGAAGTTAGTTCACTGATACTAACCTGAACCAACACTAGCTCGATTGACTCTGTTCGCGAACCGAGCTCGCGCCCACGGCGAGATTCGTCTCACGCAACATCTGGTGGAGAATGCGGGCAGCAATTTCGGTCTAAACCGTCTCCCTGAGCGTTTCATCCGAAAGTGACCCTTCTCCACAGACCGTTTGATACCCCGAAAGATTCGGGTAAGAGAAACCTTTTCTTCTCTTCGACATCGACATCAGTAAAACCGATGATGGGATCCTATGCAAGCAAACCTACCGGCACCGCCGTTGCCGAGCAGATTGTAGCCCAGGCGGAAAGGCAGGAACCCCTCCGCTATCCGGGTCCTGAGACCGCCTGGGACCTCTGGGGGGAGGTGTATAATCTGCTGGCAAGTCTCCACTATAAGGAGACCAACGGCGACATTATTGGTGCGGACAACACCTGGCGGGTCGTTTGCAATCTATTAGCTGTTATGAAAGCCAAAATAGAAGTGGCAATTGCCACCGCCGCGGCTCCATTACGAAAGACCGAGGCATTTCCCCCAAAGGAAATGCCTGCTGCGACCCCCTCGGCACCCCCCTTCGAGGGGGAGGAGCCCGAGAGAGCGCCAGCCGCAACCCCCTCGGCACCACCCTCCGAGGGGGAGGAGCCCGAGAGAGCGCCAGCCGTGACCCCCTCGGCGCCACCCCTGGAGGAAGGAAAAAACGAGCAAGTATGTCTGGGGCTGACCAGTGGCAAGCCTGCCATAAAGGGCATGTCCGGGAAGCCCCACCAAACCGTGACCGAACTCCTATTGGATATCGGCCCGGAAGTCGAAACACCGGAAAATGATGGGGCGGAAACCGCGGCTTGCAGCACCTCCGGCTGCCGCGGAGTGTTACCCCCGCCGCCGCCCCCGGCCCCACGGAAGGCTGCAGAGAAAAAAGCAGCCCCTCAACCAGCGGCAGTATCTGCGCTGGAAGACAAGATATCGGCCCTGCAAGACCAGGTCACTCGGGCCGTGCAACTAATAGAGAAGCGGGACGTTGAACATCGCCCAGCTTTTCAGCAGTACAGGAACCCACCCACCCTGACGGACGACGAGGATGATGTCCTGACCCCGCCGCGGCAACTTCAAAACGCCCGGGGCGCTACTACCGGTCGCCCAGGGCGCTGTTCTGGCATCATCCGGGATGCCATTTTGCAGGGCGAGTGGGAGCCCACCACTGTGGTGTGCCCCGTGCTGCAGGGCGCTAATGGACAGCCGGTGTTTGAACAACACTCATGGTAAACCCTGCAGCAAGCGAGGCAGATAATCAAAGAACAGGGGCTGAGGTCGGAGAGCGGCCGGGCCATCCTGGACTGGCTGTTCACTTCCGATGTAAACAGCCCATATGACTGTCGCAGTCTAAGTCAGTACCTACTAACCCCCTCCCAACAAATCATCTGGTTAAGGGAGTGGGAACGCCTCGCCGCGGCGGAAGTTAACCGCGCTAGGGCACCCGGAGATCCGCTAGCGGGCGTCACAGCGGAGATGCTCACCGGCTCCGGGCGTTTTGCAGAGATCGATCTTCAGCTACAATACCCGCGCGAGCTCCACCACGCCGCAGCAAGACTGGCACGTCAGGCATTTTACGCAGTACCAGAACCGCACCCAGTACCATCATTTACCAATGTAAAGCAAGGGTTGAACGAACCCTACCAAAATTTTGTCGATCGACTGTGGCAATCTGTCACGGCTCAATCAGACCTGACGATAGAGCAGCGTGAATCTATGTTTAAACTACTGGCATTCGAGAATGCAAATCCCAGATCAAAAGCCCTCTTCTCGACACTGCCGAAAACGGCGCCAGTATCAGAAATGCTGGACGTTGCCGCCAGGGCGTCTCATCACCAGCAGCACCAGGGAATGGCTGGTGCTTTCGCCGCCGCATTGGAGCCAACCCATCAGCTCCTCGCGGCGGTAGTACAAAAACTGGGCAATAACGGAGGACGTGGCCGTCAAAACCGGCGAAATCGCCCGAACAGACAGAGGCAGTCCAGCCCGGTCTGTTCGCGATGCCACGCGAGGGGACACACCTGGCGAAACTACTCTGCAGTCATCTGGTGTAATCGCTGTCAGCAAGCAACACACAACGACGCAGCCTGCTGGTACCAAAAGAACGGCAGGGACAGCGCGAGGGGCTCCCGCGCCGGGATACAAGTAGCCGGGCCAACGCTGTATGCCGGCTCCCCGCCCCAGCAACCCGGGGAAGCCTCGGCATCGATCTACAATCTGCGATAGACACCACGCTGCTGACCACGGCTGTCCACACAATACCAACAAACACGTACGGACCGGTAATCCATGAAAATTCTAACATTGGTGCACTTTTAGTAGGACGTTCTTCCTCAGGACTGGCGGGACTAGTAGTGCTCCCAGGGGTTATAGACGCCGACTCCACGGGGGAAATAAAGATAATGTGTTTTACACTAAATCCCCCCCTAGTAATTAAGGCAGGGACCCGATTAGCACAGCTAGTCCCACTCCCAAAATTAGACCTAGGAAAGAACGTTAAAACAGAGAGAGGCGATCGGGCCTTTGGCTCATCTGGAGACACCTTGGTAACCCTGGCGCAACAGATGAGAACAAGGCCGATTATAAACATACAGATGGCGATCGGCAAAGAGGTAAAAACCCTCCCTGTAATGCTAGATACAGGAGCCGACGTCACAATCATCAGTAAGAATATCTGGCCTCGAAAATGGAAGCTTATTGCAGTTTCTGACGCCGTTCAGGGGATAGGTGGCGGTTCCACCCCCCTGCAAGCGCACCAACCAGTACAAATTAAATTTCCAGAAGGGCAAGTGGTAACTGTGAGACCATATGCGTTACCCTTGCCCGGTCAGCTCCGGGGGTTGGTCGGTCGGGACGTGATGAGCCAGATAGGGGCCATCCTCACTATCCCTGAACCCACCCAACCCTCCCAAAATTTTCAATAAGGGCCACTGCTGACATGCCTCTGACCCCCAGACTCCACTGGAAGTTGGACACCCCTGTCTGGGTAGAGCAGTGGCCCCTTTCCAAGGAGCGGCTAGACATAGCAAATCGCCTGATAAAAGAACAGCTAGACGCTGGACACGTCCAGCCATCCGTGAGCCCGTGGAACACGCCCATCTTCGTGGTTCCAAAAAAGTCGGGCAAGTGGAGATTGATACAAGATCTGAGATAAATTAATGACCAGATGTGGCCAATGGGCGCCCTCCAACCTGGGCTGCCCCTGCTTACCATGCTACCTAGAGACTGGCATCTTCTGGTCATGGATTTAAAGGACTGTTTTTTCAATATCCCCTTAAATTGTGAAGATACTGCTCGCTTCGCGTTCACGGTCCCATCAGTTAACAAAAGTGAACCAGCGAAGCGATATGAGTGGGTGGTTCTGCCACAGGGAATGAGAAATTCCCCGACCATATGACAATTGTATGTGGCACGGGCGCTCGCGCCGATTAGAAAAGCAATGCCGGATACGATAATTTATCATTATATGGACGATATCTTATTTTGCCAGCAAGCCCCGTTCCCCGAAAACATCGGCCAGGTCTTGACCGACCACCTCAAGACCAAAGGACTAATCGTAGCTCCGGAAAAAATTCAAATGAAGTCACCCTGGAGCTACCTAGGGTGGAAGGTAACTGATGCTATGGTGAGACCTCAAAAATTAGAAGTAGTCCATTCAGTTAAAACACTGAATGACGCCCAAAAACTAGTGGGCGAACTACAATGGGTTAGACCCATTATAGGTCTCACCAATGCAGACATCCACCCCTTTTTGTCCTTATTACGGGGTACACATCCAGGGGCACTTGTGGACTGGACCGAGGACCACTCCAACGCCTTGAAGCAGGTCGTCCACAAGCTGACAACCGGCTATGCGGATCGGCGAGACGCCACCCACCCCATCAGGGTGTGGGTATGTAACCACCCCTCATTCCCCTTCGCTTTACTCATGCAGGACTTCACGAACAAAAGAATACCTGGGGAACGCAAACTCAATCTGACTTATAACCGAGACTCTACAAGATCAGAGTCTATAGCTATTTTAGAATGGCTATTCCCTCCCCATACGCCTCAGAAGGGCATATGGCAAAAGACCGAGGTAATAGCATTCCTCATACGGAAGGGACGCCAGCGCTGCCTGGAAGTAGACGGCCAAGAACCGGAGTGGATCAACATCCCAATCAAAACCACCGATTTTGACTGGATGCTACAACACTCCGAGCCTCTACAGCTCGCCCTACTTGGTTATCCCGGCGAGGTGCGTCATGATGGCCCAAAACATCAGCGATTACAAGCTATCAGCCAGTTCCAGTGGCTCGAGCAACCGATCGTCTCGGAGCGCCCAGTGCCCGGTATAACAGTATTCACAGACGCTGGAAAAAGATCCAGAATGGCTGCCTGTGTATGGAAGGACAAAGGCCAGTGGAAACAGCATCTGATTCCAGGCACCTCCGAGGACAATCTACAAACCCTGGAACTGCTCGCGATCATCTGGGCCCTGATGCAGTGGCAGCAAGTTCCCGTTAACATCGTCTCCGACTCCCAATACGCAGTCGGAGTCGCGAACCGTATCGAGGATGCCCTCATTAAGCCAGTGCCCAACAAAAGGGTACAGGAACTCTTCCTATCATTGCAGCGTGCGCTGAGAATCCGAACACAGCCATGCTGCATTATTCATATCCGTAGCCACAAGACAGCGCTAGGCCTGGGGGAAGGGAATGCCAAAGCTGACTCTCTAGTCAGCTTAGGTTTACAAAACCCAGTTACCGAATTCTCCAAAGCCCAGAACAGCCATTCTCTTATTTCATCAGAGCGCTAGGGCCTTGAAGCGCACGTTTGACATCACTTGGGAGGAGGCAAAAGGCATCGTTAAAGCCTGCCCCCAGTGCGCCCAGTTCGGCCCTGCCCTGGGAATGGGTGTGAATCCACGCGGGCTTCAAGCCGGAGAAATCTGGCAGATGGACGTAACACACGTCCCGGAATTCGGAAGACTGAAATATGTCCATGTTACAATTGACACCTTCTCAGGCATGCTCTGGGCAACAGCTCAGACGGGGGAGAAGGCGCTACACGTGGTCCGTCATCTGACCAACTGTTTCGCTGTCATGGGGATCCCTCAGGTAATAAAAACAGACAACGCCCCGGCCTACACAGGCGCAAAGCTCAAGCAATTTTTCGCTACCTGGGGAGTGAAACATATTACAGGAATCCCCCATTCGTCTACAGGGCAAGCGATTGTAGAAAGAGCCAATCGCACCCTGAAGACATACCTACAGAAACAAAAAGACAGCGAAAATATGGACCCACAGATGCGGCTTAGTAAAGCGCTCTTCACTCTAAATTTTCCGAGCCTAAGGCGCGACTCCCAAGAGCCACCCGTCCTTCTACATTACTCGTCGCAGAAAGTCATCAGCATGCCTGAAGTCCAAATTTATTACAAAGAACCAACAACAGGTCAATGGATGGGGCCAAGACCATTGCTGTTCACCGGGAGAGGGTACAGCTGTGTATCCACAGACTCTGGGCCTCTCTGGGTGCCCAGCAAATGGACACGCCCTGCCCCGACCAGACCAGTACCACCGGCTCTGAACAACGAGGCACCACGCAACTAAGATCTTCGCGTATTTGTCATCTTTTCCCCCATAAAAACTTAAAAAAAAAAAAAAAAAAAAAGGGGGGAAATGTAGGCAGCAGGTGCCAGGACTTGCCGGATGATGGGCCCGGACGGTGCTCACCCCGCCTGTGCCCAGTTGGGGCTGGCCCAGGTGCGCATGCCCGGGTTCGGCAGGGTGTGGTTCCTGAGCAGGCTCGAGTGCCAGGCGGATCGAAGTCAGTTCACTGATACTAATCCGAACCAACACTAGCTCGATTGACTCTGTTCGCGAACCGAGCTCGCGCCCACGGCGAGATTCGTCTCACGCAACACCTTCTGATGTTGGGGACTCCAGAACTGGACCCAGCACTGCAGGGGGGGTCTCAGCAGAGCAGAGGGGCAGAATCCCCTCCCTTGACCTCTGTCTGTGCTTCTGCTGATGCAGCCCAGGACATGGTTGGTTTCTGACAGCTCATGTTGAGCTTCTGGTCCACCCCCAACTCTTTCTCCTTTGGGAAAGTGTTGGATAACATGAGGGTAAAGGCCAAGATTCCAGTTTTCACTGCATCCCATGCACTGGGTTCCCCTCAGAGCAGCAGATGTTCTCATAACCACCCCAGAGGTTTTGTCATCTCACCCCTATCAGTCCTCTGGAAACTCTGCTTGAACTTTGAGGATGGTAGAACCTTCCCAGGAGCTCTCATGGGGGTTAATTCCATGCTTTAAGTGCAGTGGTTGTACTTCTAATGAAGTTGTTCATCTGTTGGGAGAACTATCTAGCTGGCAGAGGTGTTGTGAGGGGTGGAATGTCTTGAGTTGGCTCCTGAGAGGTGAGATTTGGGCTTGAGAAGCTTAACTAATTCCTTGTGGTGCTGAGAAGTGTTGGAGAAACCTTTTCCTGAGGCTCTTGGCTGGCAACCAGGGGTTAAGCACTGAGACACCAAGGAATCTACTCCTGCCCTCTGTGATGGATATAATAACAGTGATACATTTCAAATAAAAAAAAAAAAATTAGAGGACGTCTCCAAATGCAGCATATCTTGAGGCAGAAGAGCTTTCCAAGCATGTGCCTCCAAGCCCTGAAGCTGTCTTCCAATTCAGGGAACAGAGACTGTGTAGGATAACACTGAGGTAGTATTTTGCCACTTATTTTTTTAGTCAGCTGGTTTTATGATTTTTAACTGAGCTTGGTGAACCAGGAGGTTTCCATTGCTCCTTGTCCCAAGTCTCAGCAACTCCCCAAGCAACATGAATTAATTTTCTTGGTGCTTTTTTGTCCAGGACCAACAGAGTCATTTTAGGGAAACCTGTGGTGCTCCAAAAAGAGCCAGAAGAATGTTTTTAAATGCAGATATCCTAAAAATATGTGAGGTATACTAATCTGAGGAGGAGGAAAATGTGTTAGCTGTGGATTCAGTGATGTTACAGAAATAAATGATTCCTTGAAGCCACCAAGAAATTCCTGGTGGCCTTTGTCCACTGCTTCTTTTCTCATCTCTCCTTCCACTATCACAGTCAAGTTACATTCTCCTGATAAATCAGATCATGTCATCCTCTGACTGCCACTGCCACGGGGTCTTTTTTTCAAAATGCATGGAAAAAAGGTCTATTTCTCTCTGTGAATAAGAAACCTTTTATTTCAAAGGGGATTCCAAGGGGGCTTCCTGGGGAGAGACTTTTTAGGATGGCAGGGAGTGATAGGACCAAGGGAATGGATTCAAACTAGAGGAGGGGAGATTAGATTGGATGTTAGAAAGAAATTCTTCACCATGAGGGTGGTGAGACCCTGGCACAGGTTGATCAGGTGGGGTGGAAGCCCCATCCCTGGAAGTTTTTGGGATTATATGGGGCTCTGAGCAACCTGGGCTGGTGGGAGGTGTCCCTGCCCATGGCATCCAGGAACTGGATCATCCTAAAGGTCCCTTCCAGCCCTAAAATTCTATGATTTATAAAGCTGAGGTAAAGCTTTCTTCCTTGACTGAAGCTAAGATAAATTTTGAAAGAATAATAGATGCTAGCAAAAGGCAAAAACAGCCTCCAAATACCCCAAGCTCCTGTCATACCCTTGGATTCTTCCTTCTGAGCCCTGAGATTGTTGATGTGGGTAACACATGGTGCTTAGGGATGGTTTGCATGAGGTGCTGCTCTTAAAAATTGCATTTTAGCCACTGCACACTGGTTGTGAAATAAAGCTGCATGTCTGGTGTTCCTCCTGTTCTGCTCTGACTGATGAGGATTTAACCATCAAGACATGATGCTCTTCATGGTCTTTCTGGGCTGGAATGTGTCTAATTCCAGTCCTGCTGTTGCTTCACCCAGATGTTAAAGAAATAAGTCAATTCTATAACTCTTGTGCATCCAGAAATGGTCTTTAGTCAAGTTTATTGAAACCTCTTTGGACTGGAATGTGTTAAGTATTTCAGGACATTAATTAATTCTTTTAATTTTTTTTTTCTCTTTCAGTTTATTTTCTTTGCTGTCTAAAAAACACAACAAAGTGCTGGAGCAAGCCACTCAATCCTCAAGAGGTTCCCTGGGCTCCAGTGATTCTCCTCTCCCTGATTATGTGAGTATCAAACATCATCTTTTACCTGGGGCTTCAAACCAGAAATGGGACATCCTAAAATCTCCAGAGATTTCTCAAAATCTTTCACAGCTCAGCAACCACCAACACCAAAAGAGAGAAACCAGGAGGAATGATGCCATGGCTGAAATTGTCTTTAAAAGGAACAAAAAATGAAAACAAAACAAAAAAAACCAAAACATAAAATAACACAAATGGCAAAACAAACAAAGCTCTTCCTAGCTGAGAGTTTTACAGTTCCTTGTCCTCTTGCACATCTCCAGTTGGTTTGTAGTTCAGGATTTTGAAATACTAGAGTTCAAATAATTTAGTTTAAAGAACTGGGCTAAAATGCTCCCCTCCCCCCCCCCCCAAAAAAAAAAATGGATTGAAAACAATTCCCAGTGATCCTTTGGGAATTCCTGCAGGCATGGGGCAAATTGGTATCTTCTGAACACATGGACCCATCAAGGTTCTGCAGCTGATTGAGGCAGAACCCAGAAAAAGGCAGCAGTTTTGTAATTTCATGGAATCACAGAGAATCACAGAAGGGTTTGGGTTGGAAGGGACCTTAAGGATCCTCATCCTGAAGCTCTTTTCCACCCAAGGTGGTTCTGCATCACAGAATTTAATGGGTTAAAACTTGAAGAGGGGAGATTGAGGTTGGACATTAGGAAGAAATTCTCTGGTGTGAGGGTGCTGAGCCCCTGTGCCAGGTTTCCCAGAGAAGCTGTGGCTGCCCCATCCCTGGCAGTGTCTCAGGTCAGGTTGGATGGGGCTTGGAGCAACCTGGGCTGGTGGGAGGTGTCCCTGCCCATGGAAATGGGTTGGATCTAAATCATCTTTTAAGGTCCCTTCCAACCCAAACCATTCTATGATTTCTAGCTACATAGAAAGAATTGTTGTAATTCACATAAATTTTTTTTAAGTTCTAAATTTTGGCTGTTAAAGAAATTCATTATTCTTATCCTGATGGAGCTTAAATGTATTTAGGAAAAATTCTAAAAATAACCTCACTTAGTGCTGCTATTTTCAATCATTCCAGGTAAAGGGCTGTCACTTAACCACCTTTTTGCTGGTGAAGGTATTTTGTGAGTGACAGAAGTAATGTAGTGTTGGGTGAAGCTTCTCATATTTTCAGTCGTCCTCTTGTAAGGAGCCATCCTTTAACCTCCTGTCCAAAATCTGCTGGTTCTGTGTCATTGAAGGTGTCAAAAAAAATGCTGGCAATCCAAAAGAGGAAAAAAATATAAAGAATATGAATGCCATGAGCTCTGGATGTAGATGGCATCCCTGGAGGGCTTTCAAAGCTGTGGAGATGTGGTGCTGAGGGCCATGGGGCAGTGGTGGCCTTGGCAGTGCTGGTTAAGGGTTGGACTTGAAGATCCTAAAGGTCCTTTTCAACCAAAATTATTCTATATATATATATAAATGGAGGAAGAACCCCAAGCCACCAGTGGAGGTTGGTGGAGAACCTGCTGGAAAGCAGTTTGAAGGAGAAAGATCTGATGGAGAGCAAATGATTCCTGAGCCAGCAGTGTGCCCTTCTTGCCAGGAAGGCCAACAGAATCCTGGGAAAAGAGTGTGGCTGTAGGTCAGGGTGGCCACAGCTGGAATCCTGCATCAGGTCTGGGCTCCCCAGTTCAAGAGAGACAGGGATCTACTGGAGAGAGCCCAGAGGAGGGTGACAAAGGTGATGGGAGCATCCCTGAGGAAAGGCTGAGATAGCTGGGACTCTTTAACCTGGAGAATAGAAGACTGAGGGGAGACCTTATCAATATCTAGAAATATCTAAAGGGTGAGTGCAAGGAGGATGGAGCTGGATTCCTCTCAGTACTTCCCAGGGACAGGATGAGGGGCAATGGGCACAAGCTGGAACATAAGAAATTACATCCAAACAGAAATAAAAATGTATTTACTGTGAAGGTGACAGACTGGCCCAGGCTGCCCAGGGAGGATGTGGAGTCCCCTTCTCTGGAAATACTCCAAACCCACCTGGATGCAGCCCTGGGTGATCCTAATTTAGTGGTAGAGTTGGACTGGATGATCTCCAGAGGTCCCTTCCAACTCTCTGTGGTTAATTCTACCTCCTGATGTTCCAGGGAGCCCTGTGCATGGCAAGGAGTTTGTCTCTTCTCTTCATAACCTGAATTAAACTTGGCATTTGGGTGAGGAGATACCTATGTTTCTTTTTGCCTCCTCACTTGGAGCTCCAGAATGGGATAAAAAAAGTCCAATCTTGAGGTTCTTTGAGTTCTCCTTGAGTTATCTGGCAAATGGAAAGCAGCTGCCCCTTTAGGCATCTTCATTTTCAGACTCCTCAGCCCCTCCAGCATCATCTGGAAGTCATGGAGCTTGTAAAGCAAAGCTAAGAAAAAGCAAAGCTTGTTTGTTTTACGTGGGATGAACAACTCCACCTGAGGTCCTTCTCATCCAGCCCTTCACAGGGTTATTAAAAAGCAGCCTTGCAAAAGTGCTTCCCACAAGAAAAAGTCATTTTACTAACTTTCCTCCTTGTTCTTAGGGTTTGATTACATTCCAAGCTGCAAGTATTTCATCAATAGTCCCTCTTCCCTTCCCTTCCCCTTCCCCTTCCCCTTCCCCTCCCCTCCCTTCCCCCTTCCCCTTCCCCCTTCCCTTTCCCTTTCCCTTTTCCCTTTTCCCTTTTCCCTTCTCCTTCCCCTTTCCCTTTCCCTTCCTTGTGTAGGAATGACATCAAAACTTCCAAAAATCCTTGTCAGCCCTGCCAGAGTTAGTGAGAAGAGAGTTGGAAGGGACCCTAAACTCATCCATTCCCAAGCCCTTTCCATGGGCAGGGACACCTCCCACCAGCCCAGGTTGCTCCAAGCCCCATCCAACCTGACCTGAGACACTGCCAGGGATGGGGCAGCCACAGCTTCTCTGGGAAACCTGGCACAGGGGCTCAGCACCCTCAAATTCAAGAATTTCTTCCTCATGTTCAACCTCAATCTCCCGTCTTCAAGTTTTAACCCATTTCCCCTTGTCCTCTCCCTACCCCCTGGACACCTTCCAGGAACTCTGTGTCCTTCTGATGTTGGGGACTCCAGAACTGGACCCAGCACCCCAGGGGGGTCTCAGCAGAGAAACTCTGAGCCATATAAAGCAAAGGAAAGGGATGCACAAGGAATCCTGTGCCAGGCCCTTTTGGGTACTAAATCTTTGATTGGAATCTTTGATGGTTTGGAATCATTCAAGATGAGGGATTGGTGAAACGTGAGAACTTTTTGATGCCAACTTCTCTTCATATTTACAGGGAAACTTAGGGGCTAAACAGGGATGTTTTGAAACTCTTTTAGTTGTTTTTTTTAAAAAAATCAATCCATTTATATTGATTATATGATACAGGTAGAACAATAGTAATAGAAGAAGGAGAGTAACAGAGACCTTTAAATTCTTTCTTTGCAACTTATCTATGATTTGGAAAAATTTCTCCCTGGAAAGGGTTGTCAGGGTCTGGCTGATGCCAATTTTATGCCCCAAACAAGGCACGGACAGAATAACTGCTCAGAGACAAAGTTTGTAGCCTTTAAGCAGGAGGTATTTATTAACGGCCGGGGAGCAGCCAGGTTTTCCTGGGCAAACTGCTCCAGTTCAGCAATCTCACAATTCAGCTTTTATACAATTTTCCCAGGCAATTGCAACATACATTATGAATATTCATTATATTGCAACATCTACTTTTAATATTCATAATAGGCGGAGTTGAGGCAGAGTTAGAGGGTTGGTCTTCAATTTGGGGAGGATTTTTGGGGTCGTTCCTGTATTTCATCCTCTTGAACTGGTGTCCTTTCCATAACTTTTTCCTAATTTGGATAGTCTCCTTGTGCATTTGGCAGGGTCTTAGTGACCTTGGCTCATCCTAAAACTTCTGAGGCTACTGATGCCAAATTTTATGTTATTTTATAGTTTTAGTGTTCTTTTCTGTCAACCTGTCCTGTTCTCTCAGACAATTTATTACCTCCGTATTTTCCTAATGCTAAGCTTTCTTATAGTGCCTTGCATTTTATGTTTTAACTCGTTATTTCTCGAAGACTGCTTCCTTTTGGGTGGCTTCATTTCCCCCCTTTTCTTATAACACGAATTCTTTCGTCAAGTTCTAATCCTGCTGTTGGGGAATATCCTGTAAAGATGTCCCACCAATGATGTTGACCTACTTGAGTAACCTTTGTTAGGATATTAGGATATTCCACTTATATCTCTTTGTGTTCGTTTGTGGTATGACCAAGCGTTCCAGCCTTTGAGGCTTTGCTGTATAAAAGGTTGACAATCTTTCTGTAAATGTGTAATGTCTGTCTGAATGTTTATCCGTACTTTCTTCAGAGAATATGTGGGATCTAACAGTAACTTCAGTTCGTTTGACTGTCTTATTACTTGGGGTCCTATAAAGAGTAGATTATGCATTTCCCTACATTCTAGAGGTGGAGTAGCTTCATGAGACGGGTCCATGACTAAGTCTGTCGTGGATTTAATGGCCCATTTAAATCCTCTGCCGATCATGTTGCCTTGTTTACTAATAGGTTCAAGAATTTTAGCTTCTCTGTTACATGAAAACCAAGTTAATTTGTCTAGTTGGAATATAATTTCACACTGTGCTCTACCTCCTTTAAAACTATCCCATTGACAAGAAACCGGTCCCCTCCTTTGAACCCAGATAATGGGCTCTTTATCTTTTTCCTGGCTGTAAGTAATTAAGTTCTGTCTAGGGACCTTTTCTCCAGATTCAATTGTCAACATTAGTGTTTGTTTTTCCTACTAGGGCATCAACTTCTCGGCATCCTACTTGAATTTAGCCTCCTTTTTGTGCCACGAAAAAGGTGTTACTTTCCCATTCATCTATCGTATAAGGTTGATTGTTATGTAGAACATAAATCTCAAATTCGTTTTCCCCAGAGCGTGGTAGTGTGCGTGCACTAGACCATGGCCCTTCTGGAGTAGGGTCTTGGGATAAAACAATACTTATCAAGAGTCCAATGGTTAATGTTGAAAGGGTTTGAGAGGGAGCTGGATTCATAATGTCGGGTCTTCTTGCTTATCTTCTGGAGCTTTCTTGACTCAGGAATAATGGATCCATGTAGGTCATTCCTTGATCCGTACCGCAGTGAAGATAGTCAGCAGCACTTGGAAAGGTCCCTCCCACTTTTCTTATAGGGGTTTTCCTAAAAGATTCTTAACATACACCCAATCGCTGGGGTTAAACGGATGTAGCTTACACTCAGGTTGTTTGGGTTGGTGTTCTATCACCACCGTAGCATTTTTATCGAAACGTTTCCCCACTGCAATTACATAATCATAGATATACTGATTACCTATTTGGTCTATAGCATCCCCATTTACAATTTGCATAGCATAGGGTCTGCCGTACAGAATTTCAAACGGACTCAACTTCTCTTTTGATAGAGGTTTGACCCTCAATCTGATCAGAGCAATAGGCAAAGCTTGATACCATTGTAAATTAGTCTCTTGACATATCTTAGCAATTTGTTGTTTGATAAGATGATTCACCTTTTCCACTTGCCCACTGGCCTGTGGTTTGTAGGGCACATGCAATTGCCATTTAATCTGCAGTGCTTTGCTTATTGCTCTCACGACCTTTGCACAAAAATGTGATCCTCTGTCTGAAGAGATACTTCTTGGTACTCCAAACCGTGGTATGATTTCATTTAACAAAACTTTAGTTACTTCTCTTTCTTTGTTTGTTCTACAGGGGAATGCCTCAGGCCACTCAGAAAATGTATAAGTTAATACCAACAAATATCGAATACCCTCCTTTTCTTGGGAGTTCAGAGAAATCAATTTGCCATACTTCACCTGGGAATTTGCCTTGATTTATTGCTCCTTGGTGCATTTTGGTTCCTGTATTTGGGTTGTTCTTTAGGCATCATTCGCATTGGGATGTAACTTGCTTTATGGTGACGAATAATTTTGGTCCTGCTATTCTAGTTTATAAATACTGATAAAGTGGATCTAAACCCCAATGGACCTTTTCATGTTCTGTCTTTACAAATTGCCGCATTAATTTTTCTGGTATTATTAGTTGTCCCGTTTCTAACTGACCCCATCCATTATTTAATAATTTACCTTTATTTCTTCGAATCCACCTATGATCTGATTCCTGATAGTTTGGTTGAAAGCTAGTATCTAGCTCCCCTGGTACTAAAGCTGTTATAGTCACTTTTCGGTCCTTGCATCAGCTAATTTAGCTTCCGCATCAGCTTTCCTATTTCCTATTTCTGGAACAGTGTTACCTTTCAGGTGTCCCTTACAATGCATTATGGCCACTTGTTCTGGGAGCTGGACTGCTTCTAACAATCGTAGAATTTCCTCTGCGTGTTTGACTGCTTTCCCTTGGGTAGTCAGCAGTCCTCTTTCTTTCCAGATTGCTCCATGAGCATGTACGACGGAGAAGGCATACTTAGAGTCTGTCCAAATATTAATTCGCATGTTTTCTGCTAATTCCAGAGCTCGGATAAGAACTATTAGCTCTGCTCTTTGGGCTGAGGTCCCTGCAGGTAAAGGATTTGACTCGATTACCTCTTCCGTCGTAGTCACCGCATAGCCAGCCATTCTTACCCCTTGCTTTACGGAGCTGCTGCCATCCGAGAACCAATTGTCCGCATCTTCGAATGGCTCTTCTTTGAGATCCGGGCGACTGGAGTAGACTGCTTCGATTGTTTCCAGGCAGTCATGTTCGATGGGTTCTGCTAGAGTTCTTCCTTCTAGGAATGAAGCTGGGTTCACGATATTAGTTACTTGGATAGTTATATCATCTGATTCAGCTAGGATAGCCTGGTATTTTAGGAATCTGGAAAGTGATAACCAGTGGTTACCTTTCTGTTCTAATACGGCTGATACAGTATGAGACACTAACACAGTCATTTTCTGGGCCAACGTGAGCTTCCTGGCCTCTTCTACGTTTATAATCACTGCGGCCACTGCTTTCAGACAGCTAGGCCACCCTTTGCTTACTTCATCCAACTGTTTGGAGAAATAAGCCACAGCTCTCTTGTGTGGTCCCAACTGTTGTGCTAAGACTCCTAGAGCCATCCCTTGTCGTTCATGAGAGAACGGCCAGAAAGGTTTTGTTACATCTGGAAGACCCAAAGCTGGTGCTCTCATAAGCTCCTGTTTCAGTTTCTTAAAAGCCCCTTCTGCTTCAGGAGTCCAGGCTAGAATATTCTTAGTTTCTTTTAGCGAATCATATAATGGTTTAGCGAGTATCCCGTATTGATAGATCCATAGTCGACACCAACCTGTCATTCCCAGAAAGGCGCGCAAATCTCTCACCGTTTCTGGTCTAGGCATTTGGCAGATGGCTTCCCTTCTTGTCGTTCCTAGGGATCACTGCCCTCTGGAAACTTCATATCCCAGATATACTACTTCTTCTTGCACCAGCTGTGCTTTCTGTTGAGAAACTCGATATCCACTTATACCCAAGAAATTCAACAGAGAAATAGTCCATTCAATGCATTCTTCTTCTGTCTCTGTTGCTATTAGGAGATCGTCTATGTATTGTAGAAGAGTACCATCTCCCGGTGGCCTCTCCCACTGTTCTAATTCTTTGGCTAATTGATTCCCAAAAATTGTGGGACTATTTTTTTTATAACCTTGAGGTAACACAGTCCACGTGAGTTGGGTTTTTCTCCCTATATTTACAGATTCCCATTCAAAGGCAAAGATCTTTTGGCTTTCTAGAGCTAAGGGAAGGCAGAAGAATGCATCTTTCAAGTCTAATACCGTGAACCAGGTCAAATTTTCTTTTAATTTAGTTAGGAGTGTATAAGGGTTAGCAACTACTGGGTGTAGTGTCTTCGTTATTTCATTTACTGCTCTTAGATCTTGGACTAATCTATAAGTTCCGTTAGGTTTCTTAACTGACAAGATTGGTGCGTTAAAATCTGATTCGCATTCTATTAATAACCACAACTCTAGAAACTTTCTAATTATGGGTTCAATTCCTTTTCTATCTTCTAACCTCAGTGGGTACTGTTTTCTCACTACTGGCCTCGCTCCAGGTATAAGGTCAATAATGATAGGTGTTGCTTGTTTTGATTTTCCAGGTACGTCAGTAGCCCATACCAGCGGGTAGGCTTCACTCAGAATTCGCTCGATATTGTGTCTTTCAGGTTTTGGTTCTATGCAACTGATTGTTAGGCTTAGAGCTGCAATCAGTTGCTCTTCGTTTACTCAGAATTCCAATTTGTCTTTGTTGAATTTTACTGATGGATTCCCCTTTGTTTTCCAATTTTGTATTTAATAGGTTTCAAAAAGTAAGCTTTTTCTGGTTGGCCTGTTGCTCCCACAACTGGTACAAATTCATCACTTTTAGGCACTAGTTCCTGATTTAAAACCGAAAATGTTGCTCCTGTATCAATCAAAAAGTCTAATTCTTTTTCACCTTCTCCCAGTCTGGGAGGAGGCACTCCATATCCTGGGGCAAATGGCTGATATTCCCACAGGCTTACTTCACTCTCTTTTCCACTGTCCCTTCTTATTAATTTGAGGCACTGTTGTCCAATACTACAGGCATCACTGCAGCGTTCCTTAGGTTTTAAGTTTTTCTTATCCTTTTCTAAGGCTAGTACTAGGGGATCCTGAGGTGCCACATTTATCCCACATTCCTTCTGCCACTCCAGTTTATTTCTTAGGGTAAAAAAAAAACATATCACAATACATCACTTCATCGCATTTGCCTAGCTGGCGGAGGAACAGCATGAGTTGTAAGATTGTGTTATAATTAATTGTTCCTTCTGGTGGCCATTTTTCATCTCCGTCTAACTTATACAAAGGCCACCACTGTGTACAGTATTTTAAAAGTGTCTTTTTACTTATGTTCCCCCCTGGAATCCCTCCTAAATCTTTCCAGTGTTTCAGGATACATCCCAAGGGGGTTTTCATATTTACATCTTTACTTTGTTGTCTTCCCATTACTATTCTCTGGATTTATGTCTCTTTGTTTAACCGGGTCGAACTCCTACCCGTAAGTACTATATCTTGCTTTGTTTCATCACTTCATGCACGCAATTTTCAATCGCTTCGTTCGTCTCTAGCCTGGCTTCTCGCGAAGAACAGGAACCGTAGAGCTGGACTCCCCACTCACTTTGCAGCGATGCTGCGTCTCAGTCACTCTCACTCATACTTGCACACTTTATATAAACATTCCTACCTTCTGGTTTATATCTGAACAGACTGCTTTACCAAGTAAGGTCACAGGATGTCGATTGCGGACTGTGAGATACTGGTTTGCTGTCGGATATCCGATCTGTGTTATCACATAGCCACAGGACACCGCTGCAAGCTTTAAATTTCAAGCTACATGTTAATAAGAAATTCTCCATATTCCAAAACCTTTTTCCCAAGAGAGATTCTTGGACACACTCCCGGACCTACAAAGCAATCCTAGATTAGTTAATGACCATCCTTAGTTATAAACTGTCTGTATCCTTAACCCTTAAATCACAACCTTACGGTCTTAAACACCTTATCGAACAATATTTCACACAACAAAAAAATAAACCAAGGACATCAAGGTAAAAGGAGAACACATAAGACTCCGTTCCAGCAGGACTCTAACCCACTTCGGAGAACACACAAGACACTGCTCCGGCAGGACTCTAACCTGCTTCGGAGAGCACACAAGACACTGCTCCGGCAGGACTCTAACCCACTTCGGAGAACACACAAGACACTGCTCCGGCAGGACTCTAACCTGCTTCGGAGGACACACAAGACACTGCTCCGGCAGGACTCTAACCCGCTTCGGAGGACACACAAGACACTGCTCCGGCAGGACTCTAACCTGCTTCGGAGGACACACAAGACACTGCTCCGGCAGGACTCTAACCCGCTTCGGAGGACACACAAGACACTGCTCCGGCAGGACTCTAACCTGCTTCGGAGAACACACAAGACACTGCTCCGGCAGGACTCTAACCTGCTTCGGAGAGCACACAAGACTGTTCCGGCAGGACTCTAACCTGCTTCTCTCTATGGGCCTCTAACCCAGCAGGGATTAATGCCAGGGCGTCCCCTCGGCTTCCCTTCGGGCGGTAACGTCTTACCCCCGCTTCTCAACAAAGCGCTTTATCTTAAAGGATAAATACCTCTTAATTTGGAGCAGAAGGTCCTTGTCCACCGATGCACATAGGCCCGAGGGGTCCGGGAGACTCTTCTGACAAAATTCCGTCGAGGGGGCCCAGAGAGGGTCCCGGGCCCCTGGGTCTAGGCTCGGGAGGACTGTTTCTCCTGCCTGGCTCGCCAAATTATGATGCCAATTTTATGCCCCAAACAAGGCACGGACAGAATAACTGCTCAGAGACAAAGTTTGTAGCCTTTAAGCAGGAGGTATTTATTAACGGCCGGGGAGCAGCCAGGTTTTCCTGGGCAAACTGCTCCAGTTCAGCAATCTCACAATTCAGCTTTTATACAATTTTCCCAGGCAATTGCAACATACATTATGAATATTCATTATATTGCAACATCTACTTTTAATATTCATAATAGGCGGAGTTGAGGCAGAGTTAGAGGGTTGGTCTTCAATTTGGGGAGGATTTTTGGGGTCGTTCCTGTATTTCATCCTCTTGAACTGGTGTCCTTTCCATAACTTTTTCCTAATTTGGATAGTCTCCTTGTGCATTTGGCAGGGTCTTAGTGACCTTGGCTCATCCTAAAACTTCTGAGGCTACTGATGCCAAATTTTATGTTATTTTATAGTTTTAGTGTTCTTTTCTGTCAACCTGTCCTGTTCTCTCAGACAATTTATTACCTCCGTATTTTCCTAATGCTAAGCTTTCTTATAGTGCCTTGCATTTTATGTTTTAACTCGTTATTTCTCGAAGACTGCTTCCTTTTGGGTGGCTTCATGGCCCAGGCTGCCCAGGGCAGGGCTGGACTCCCCATCCCTGGACATATTTTAAATTAAGCACCAAATGTACCCTGAGGCCTCTCCTGCCACCCATAAGAAAAATCCCATGGAACAAAATAAGCCACTTATTGAAAACTTGATTTTCCCTTCACCTGGTCTGGAAAGCAGCATTAAAAAAACATAAAATAGAGGATTTAAATTTGGTTTATCCCTGGTGACAGTGATGGATTCTTCTTTGTGAAATCTTGGTGAATATAGAGGATGTTTAGAAGAAATAGAAATTCAGAATTATTTCTGTTTTTCATGTTTATTCTTTAAAGTCACCCTGATGTTTTCAGCAGCATAACTGGAAAAGGGAATTTGTATTTCCCTTATTTGTAACCATCAATTTCTCTTTATTTTCCCATTTCTTTGTAGTTTATAAGCAAATTAGAGGAACACATCACACATGACCTACACTAAGTTTTGGAAATAGGAATTCTTCCCCACAATCAGTTCATTACAGGAACAGTAGCCCCAAAATTTTTAATTTTACCAATTTTTAATGTTCCATGAGGAACAGGATGGTTAAATGGCTCTGTGTGATGGTAGTTACAAGAACTTGTAATTAAATTGTATCTCAACACATTGGCATTGGGATGAGGGGAAACCTGTGCTTTCAGTCTGCTGTCTGGCTTTTGAGGGTTTCATTTTCAAGAAATTTTGGATTAATGCATAGATGCTCTTATTTACCTGGGTTTTTTAAGCTATTTTGTTTTTCAAGGGGGAAATTTCCAAACCCTGAAGCCAATACAGAGTCTCCACATAGCAAACCTAAAGCCATTCCAGGGAATTTTCCTTTAAAACATTGAGAACAGAAAAAACACTCAAAATTTATTCTCATTATTTAATCCTCCTTTATTCTTCCCCCCAACACCACTGGGAGATTTCTGCCATTGCTTGCACTGCTCTGAAACAAAACAGAGAAGGGGGAAGGGATTTTTTTTTTCTTTTATTACCTTTCAGAAATGTTTCTGGAATGGGATGGGCTTTTTCCAAACCTGTTCTTGGACATATTTGTGCTTAATCCCAAGATGAATGAACCATGGGCTGCTACAGGAAGAGATGACATCTTGCTCAAGATGTTCTGCTGCATTTTTCTTGATATCAAGCTGGCACCACATTTGCAGAGGCTGTTCCACTCCAGGCTGGCCCCAAACACTTGACCAAAAAGAAAGTGTTTACTAATAACAAAACCCAACCATCCTATTGGAAAGAAAAAAGATGGATATAACACTACAGGGTAGATAGAATTTTTTTGTTGCAATAGGAATCAAAATCTTCAGTACCTCTCTTCCCTCCAGAGAAACTTGACAAGAGAATGGATGTTGCAGCTCCTAAAAAAAGGGGCTTTCAAGATGCAAATAAATGAGATGCTTACTCAAAGCAGAGAAAAAAATCCATTGAATCATAGAATGGTTTGGGTTGGAAGGGATCATAAAGATCATCCAGTTCCAACCCTCTTGTATGTCCAGGGACACCTCCCACTATACCAGGTCTACTGGAAAAAAAAGTCTGGACTAATAATGACAAATCTGAACAAACAATGACAAGTTTTCCCATTCCCACCCTAATCTTTTAGATTTTGATGAGTGAAACTTGCAGCTCCTTTCCAACCAGGATGGTTCTAAGAAATGAGAGGAAGAAAAATGGAATGAGAAAAATGGAATTTTCATGGAATTGTTCTTGAATTGAACATTATTTTTCTACAAGGAATTCATCATCTTGCCTTGAGGTGGACTCTGTTAATTCGAATCCATTAGAAAACTTTGCTTAATTTATTATTCAACAGTCATAATTGCTTCCAGGATTTTGGTGAGGAACACTGACTGGCTCCAGGATGGAGGTACAAGATCCCCAAGTGCTTCTCTGTCTTTCAGACATGGTGATCACTCATCCACTGCTGCACTTTATGAACCAGGCTGCACAAAATGAAGTTTTGTCCCAAAAGAGATGAGACTTGATAAATATTTCAGGAAAATGAGTTGAAGAATGCAGTTTTTATGTCTTTCTATCAAGAGTGTTGGCGAAAATGTCATCTTTTGCTTTATAGTTCATTTTGGAACTGGTACTTGTAGTTCTTAAACCTCTAGAATTACTTTCTGTGAGTTCTGGGGTTTCCAAATCTCTGTTAAAACTTCATTTTTTTGGTGTTCAGGCTACAGCTGCTGTGTGCTTCCCCATAATTTGGCAGGAAGCAGAGCAGTGGTCATTATCTTCTGGCTTTATCAGAATTGCTGCAGTGTCCAGGGGAATGCATTTGAAAAATAAGATGGAATGTAGTAAAAACAACTTTTAATCTAAAAGTTCGTCCATTTAGTTGGGTTGCCTGCTCTCAGCTCTCAAAAGGCTGCTTCTCATCTGCTCCCTATTTGCACTTTATTCAACAAGAGGGAGCAGAACCAAGTTCTGAAGTTTTTTCAGGTCCATCTGAGTGGAATAAATGATGCTGCTACTGGCAGTGACTAAGTTTGAAGAAGTGGTAAGGTAAGAGGAAAAAAGTCAAACTACTTTATGATATTTTCAAAGGGTTTACCTGTTATGAGGACCAACTTTTTAGGAGGGACTGTAGAGACAGAACAAGAGGTGAGGGACTTAAAGTGTTTTACAGTGAAGGTGCTGAGACCCTGGCCCAGGCTGGAGGTGGGAGAGGTGGAGAGGGATCTGGCCAGGTTGGATCCGTGGGCTGAGCCCCACTGAGGTTCAACCAGGCCAAGTGCTGGGTCCTGCTCTTGGGTGACACCAACCCCAGGCAATGCTCTAGGCTTGGGGCTGGGAAGTGCCCAGAAGGAAAGGAGCTGGGGGTGACAGTGGCTGAAGAGGAGCCAGGGTGTGCCCAGGTAGCCAAGAAGGCCACCAGCATCCTGGCTTGTGTCAGGGCAACAGAGCTGCGGAAGGGTTTGGAGCACAAGGAGAAGGTTCTGGAGAACTTGTGAGGAGCAGCTGAAGGCGTTGGGAATGTTGGGTTTGGAGGAGGCTGAGGGGAGAGCTTCTGGCTCTCTGCAACCGCCTGAGAGGAGGTTGGAGCCAGGGGGGGGTCGGGCTCTGCTCCCAAGGAACAAGGGATGGGAGAAGAGGAATTGAGCTGGAGGTTTAGATTGGAGCTTGGGAAGAATTTCTCCCTGGAAAGGGTTGTCAGGGCCTGGCCCAGGCTGCCCAGGGCAGGGCTGGAGTCCCCATCATTCCTGGAGGGATTTCAAAGCCCTGGAGATGTGGTGCTGAGGGCCATGGGGCAGTGGTGGCCTTGGCAGGGCTGGGTTAAGGGTTGGACTGGGTGATCTTCAGGGTGTTTTCCAACCCAAACCATTCCATGATTCTGTGGAAAGCTGAGCCAAGCTTCTGTGCAGCTCAGAAGCAGCTTGGGGACAGGAGCCCTGTGCTGAGGACACTTCTCATGTGGCAGCTGAAGTGACCATGGAGCTGCTGAGACCTCAGGCTGCAATTATGGAGGAAATGGCCTCAGGGAGACTACCAGAGTCTTCAAAAAATCTGTTTCTGTCTCTGAATAGCTTGTTTCATCCTAAAAAACAGCTTCATATCCACTCTTGCTTGAAAACCTCTCTTCATAACATCACAAGTGACTGAAATTGGGGTTTGCAAATTACTTTTATTTTCCACAGCAATAGGAGGAAAGAAAACAGAAAGTAGAATAATTTTCTTTTTGTTTTTATTGGAAATTAGAAGCCATGAGGGTTAATTAAGCAAAGTTGCCACACGGTCATGCCTCCCTTTTTCTCCTAAGACTTGGAGGCTGGAGCTTTGCTTTCCTTTAGAACACAGCTTTTTTAAGCAGTTCTCTATTATTATAAAAATAAAAATTAATTTTAGGCTGAAATAAATTCAAAGGATGAACCCTTGGAATTTTTCAGTGAGAAAAGATGGGTCACATAAATTGAGCAGGTTTTTGGCAGCACTGAGGTCACTGCCAGTGATACATCTGCTTTATCTTTTTTTGAGTAAATATTTCTGTAAGGAACCAAACTGTGAGCACACACCCAGAGTTTGGTGTTTTGGCTGCTTGGCTATGCTGATATTTTATAATCCATATAATTTTCATTGGTTTTTACACATCAGTGTCTTTCCAGCACTATTGAACCAAATGGAATTGTCCAGGAGGATGTAATTATTAATTCTATTGCAGTAAGAAAAGGAAGATTATTCTGGGATGGCCAGAGCTGGGGACAGCCTGCCTGGAGTTTTCCTTGGCTTTCTTTGCACATTTGTGTGTCCCTTGTTAGTGTTTATCAAACTCCAATTATTTGTCTCCAGATAATGTTCTCATTCTTGTGCTCATAGTGTTTTCCTCTGCATCCTCTTGGCTTGTTCCCATTCTCTTTTCTCTGACTTTATCACTTGTTTGTTCCTTTTTCTTTAAAAAAAACAAACAAACAAACAAAAAACCCAGGCTACCCAGAACTGCATTTGCATCACTTGTGGCTCTTATTGCCAACATTGGTCCTTGTGCAACTGGAATCTGACCAAACAGCTGGCTTTTTGCCTTAAAAATGAAAATCTTTGCAAAAATTCTGCCATGTTTAATCCTGACAAGGAGGTTTCTGTCTCCTAAGATTATAAAAAAAAAATTACCTAGGATTATCAAAAGATCATAGGATGGCTTAGGTGGGAAGGAACATTGGAGGTCTCAAAAATTGGTACCAGGCTTTAGCTTCCACATTTCTTTTAATGATGGGTAGAATTATTTCTGTGGGCATAAACAAAACAAAACAAAAAAAAAAAAAAATGGAAGGGGAGAGCTGGTATGTTGCTATTCTCTGAGACCTCTTTTGTAAATACTCATACTTTTCAATTTCTGAATTTGTCAACTTCAAGCAATAGGAAAACCCCATTATTTGGAACTACTCCTTTAACTGTCCTATTTAATGGATTGAAACTTTCCTACCTCACCCCCAACATCATATAACAGTCAATTCAGTTTAAAAAAATTAAATATATGACATTCATAGAATGGTTTGGGTTGGAAGGGACCTTAAAGCTCATCCAGTTCCAGTTTGGGTGGTGTTTTATCAGCTCTTACAGTGTTGCTCCATTGTCTCATCCAAACACCATCCTTGGCTTTCTGCTTGTTTTTTCCTGTTTTTTTTTTTTTACAAATGCTTTCATCACTGATTATTTCATCACTGAGCATTTGTTCTCTTGGGATAACATACATGCAAGGCTGGGATTCTGTCCCACTTCTTTGATGGAGCTCACTCTTCTTAGAACTTTTGTTATCTGCTCTGGTACGGGTGAAAATCTTCACTGTGCCTCCTGGTTTTCTTCATCTGGGTCCCAGGTTCTTCACCTGGAAAGCTGTAGCTGGAAGAAAAGAAAGAAAAAAACCCAACAGATGGTTGGTTCTGACCATCAGCTTTTAAAAACTTTTAAAATAATTCCTGAGAAACGACCTCTGGTAACTTTTAATTGTTTGAAGCTGACCAGTAGCAGCTTTTTTCTTGAAAAAACATGTTTGGAGGTGGTTAGCAACACTTTCTATTTAAACTATCTGTGCACTGCCCAGGTTTTAAGGTGAGCTGGTTTTATTTAAAAGAATTGATATTTTGTAAAGCAATTAATTGTGTGGTTGCTACTTTTCTGGTAACTGGAAAGATCTCACTTGAATCCATAATGTTTCTGTGTAGGCGGCAGGTGCACGCCCCGCCTGTGCCAGCTGGGACTGGTCAAAATGCGCATGCCCGATTGAGGCAGTGTGTGGTTCCAGCAGGTCCCGAGCCAGGCAGATCGAACTTAGTTCTCTGATACTAATCCGAACCAGCACTAGCTCGACTGACTCTGTTCACGAACCGAGCTTGCGCCCGCAGCGAGATTCCTCTCACGCAACATCTGGTGGAGAATGCGGGCATCAATTTCGGTCTAAACTGTCTCCCTGAGCGTTTCGTCCGAAAGTGACCCTTCTCTAAAGACCGTCCGATACCCCGAAAAATTCGGGTAAGAGAAACTTTTTTCTTCTCTTCGACATCGTCATCAGTAAATCCGATGATGGGCTCCTATGTAAGCAAACCTACCGGCACCGCCGTTGCCGATCAGATTACAACCCAGGCGGAAACGCAGGAAAACCTCCGCTACCCGAGTCCCGAAACCGCCTGGGACCTGTGGGGGGAGGTGTACAACCTGCTGGCAAGTTTTCACTATAAGGAGACCAACGGCGACATTATTGGTGCGGACAACACCTGGCGAATCGTTTGCAATCTATTAGCTTGCATGAAAGCCGAAGTAGAAGTGGCAATTGTCACCGCCGCGGCCCCATTACGAAAGACCGAGGTATTTCCCCCGAAGGAAATGCCCACAGTAACCCCCTCGGCACCCCCCTTCGAGGGGGAGGAGCCCGGGAGGGCGCCGAGTGTAGCTCCGTCGGCACCGCCCCCCGAGGGGGGGGAGCCCGGGACAGCGCCGAGCGCAGCCCCATCGGCGCCATCCCCGGAGGAAGGAAAAAACGAGCAAGTATGTCTGGGGCTGACCACGGGTAAGCCTGCCATAAAGGGCATGTCCGGGAAGCCCCACCAAACCGTGACCGAACTCCTATCGGATATCGGCCGGGAAGTCAAAACACCGGAAAATGATGGGGCGGAAACCGCGGCTGGCGGCACCTCTGGCTGCCGCGGAGAGCTACCCCCGCCGCTGCACCCGGCCCCACGAAAGGCTGCAAAGATAAAAGCAGCCCCTCAATCAGCGGCAGCATCTGCGCTGGAAGACAAGATATCGGCCCTGCAAGACCAGGTCACTCGGGCCGTGCAACTAATAGAGAAGCGGGACGTTGAACATCGCCCAGCTTTTCAGCGGTACAGGAACCCACCCACCCTGACGGACGACGAGGACGATGTCCCGACCCTGCCGCGGCAACTTCAAAACGCCCCGGGCGCTACTACTGGTCGCTCAGGGCGTTGGTCTGGCATCATCCGGGATGCCATTTTGCAGGGCGAGTGGCAGCCAACCACTGTGGCGTACCCCGTGCTGCAGGACGCTAATGGACAGCCGGTGTTTGAACAACACTCATGGAAAACCCTGCAGCAGGCGAGGCAGATAATCAAAGAACAGGGGTTGAGGTCGGAGAGCGGCCGGGCCGTCCTGGACTGGCTGTTCACCTCCGATGTAAACAGCCCATATGACTGTCGCAGTCTACGTCAGTACCTACTAACCCCCTCCCAACAAATCATCTGGTTAAAGGAGTGGGAACGCCTCGCTGCGGCGGAAGTCAACTGTGCTAGGGCACCCGGAGATCCACTAGCGGGCGTCACAGCGGACATGCTCACCGGCTCCGGGCGCTTTGCAGAGATCGACCTGCAGCTGCAATGCCCGCGCGAGGTCCACCACGCCGCGGCAAGACTGGCACGTCAGGCATTTTATGCAGTACCAGAACCGCACCCAGTACCATCGTTTACCAACGTAAAGCAAGGGTTGAACGAACCCTATCAAAATTTTGTCGATCAACTGTGGCAATCTGTCACGGCTCAATCAGACATGACGGTAGAGCAGCGTGAATCCATGCTTAGAATACTGGCATTCAAGAATGCAAATCCTAGATCAAAAGCCCTCTTCTCGACACTGCCGAAAACGGCGCCAGTATCAGAAATGCTGGACGTTGCCGCCAGGGCGTCTCAGCACCAGCAGCACCAGGGAATGGCTGGTGCCTTCGCCGCCGCATTGGAACCAACCCATCAGCTCCTTGCGGCGGTAGTACAAAAACTGGGCAATAACGGAGGACGTGGCCGTCAAAACCGGCGAAATCGCCCGAACAGACAGAGGCAGTCCAGCCCGGTCTGTTCGCGATGCCACGCGAGGGGACACACCGGGCGAAACTGCTCTGCAGTCGTCTGGTGTAATCGTTGTCAGCGAGCGACACACAACGACGCAGCCTGCTGGTACCAAAAAAACGGCAGGGACAGCGCGAGGGGCCCCCGCGCCGGGATACAAGTAGCCGGGCCAACGCTGTATGCCGGCTCCCCGCCCCAGCAACCCGGGGAAGCCTCGGCATCGATTTACAATCTGCAGTAGACACCACGCTACTGACCACGGCTGTCCACACAATACCAACAAACACGTACGGACCGGTAATCCATGAAAATTCTAACGTTGGTGCACTTTTAGTAGGACGCTCTTCCTCAGGACTGGCAGGACTAGTAGTGCTCCCAGGGGTTATAGACGCCGACTCCACGGGGGAAATAAAGATAATGTGTTTTACACTAAACCCCCCCCTAGTAATTAAGGCAGGAACCCGATTAGCACAGCTAGTCCCACTCCCAAAATTAGACCTAGGAAAGAACGTTAAAACAGAGAGAGGCGATCGGGCCTTTGGCTCATCTGGAGACACCCTGGTAACCCTGGTGCAACAGATGAGAACAAGGCCGATTATAAACATACAGATGGCGATCGGCAAAGAGGTAAAAACCCTCCCTGTAATGCTAGATACAGGGGCCGACGTCACAATCATCAGTAAGAATATCTGGCCACGAAAATGGAAGCTTATTGCAGTTTCTGACGCCGTTCAGGGGATAGGTGGCGGTTCCACCCCTCTGCAAGCGCACCAACCAGTACAAATTAAATTTCCAGAAGGGCAAGTGGTAACTGTGAGACCATATGTGTTACCCTTGCCCGGTCAGCTCGGGGGGTTGGTCGGTCGGGACGTGATGAGCCAGATAGGAGCCATCCTCACTATCCCTGAACCCACCCAACCCTCCCAAAATTTTCAATAAGGGCCACTGCTGACATGCCGCTGACCCCCAGACTCCACTGGAAGTCGGACACCCCTGTCTGGGTAGAGCAGTGGCCCCTTTCCAAGGAGCGGCTAGACATAGCAAATCGCCTGATAAAAGAACAGCTAGACGCTGGACACGTCCAGCCATCTGTGAGCCCGTGGAACACGCCCATCTTCGTGGTTCCAAAAAAGTCGGGCAAGTGGAAATTGATACAAGATCTGAGAAAAATTAATGACCAGATGTGGCCAATGGGCGCCCTCCAACCTGGGCTGCTCCTGCTTACCATGCTACCTAGAGACTGGCATCTTCTGGTCATGGATTTAAAGGACTGCTTTTTCAATATCCCCTTAAATCGTGAAGATACTGCTCGCTTCGCGTTCACGGTCCCATCGGTCAACAAAAGTGAACCAGCGAAGCGATACGAGTGGGTGGTACTGCCACAGGGAATGAGAAACTCCCCGACCATATGCTAATCGTATGTGGCACGGGCGCTCGCGCCAATTAGAAAAGCAATGCCGGATACGATAATTTATCATTATATGGACGATATCTTATTTTGCCAGCAAGCCCCGTTCCCTGAAAACATCGGCCAGGTCTTGACCGACCACCTCGAGACCGAGGGACTAATCGTAGCTCCGGAAAAAATTCAAATGAAGTCACCCTGGAGCTACCTAGGGTGGAAGGTAACTGATGCTATGGTGAGACCTCAAAAATTAGAAGTAGTCCATTCAGTTAAAACACTGAATGACGCCCAAAAACTAGTGGGCGAACTACAATGGGTTAGACCCATTATAGGTCTCACCAATGCAGACATCCACCCCTTTTTGTCCTTATTACGGGGTACACATCCAGGGGCACCTGTGGACTGGACCGAGGACCACTCCAACGCCTTGAAGCAGGTCGTCCACAAGCTGACAACCGGCTATGCGGATCGGCGAGACGCCACCCACCCCATCAGGGTGTGGGTATGTAACCACCCCTCATTCCCCTTCGCCCTACTCATGCAGGACTTCATGAACAAAAGAATACCTGGGGAACGCAAACTCAATCTGACTTATAACCGAGACTCTACAAGATCAGAGTCTATAGCTATTTTGGAATGGCTATTTCCCCCCCATACGCCTCAGAAGGGCATATGGCAAAAGACCGAGGTAATAGCATTCCTCATACGGAAGGGACGCCAGCGCTGCCTGGAAGTAGACGGCCAAGAACCGGAGTGGATCAACATCCCAATCAAAACCACCGATTTTGACTGGATGCTGCAACACTCCGAGCCTCTACAGCTCGCCCTACTTGGTTATCCCGGCGAGGTGCGTCATGATGGCCCAAAACATCAGCGATTACAAGCTATCAGCCAGTTCCAGTGGCTCGAGCAACCGATCGTCTCGGAGCGCCCAGTGCCCGGTATAACAGTATTCACGGACGCTGGACAAAGATCCAGAATGGCTGCCTGTGTATGGAAGGACAAAGGCCAGTGGAAACAGCATTTGATTTCAGGCACCTCCGAGGACAATCTACAAACCCTGGAACTGCTTGCGATCATCTGGGCCCTGACGCAGTGGCAGCAAGTTCTCGTCAACATCGTCTCCGACTCCCAATACGCAGTCGGAGTCGCGAACCGTATCGAGGATGCCCTCATTAAGCCAGTGCCCAACAAAAGGCTACAGGAACTCTTCCTATCATTGCAGCGTGCGCTGAGAATCCGAACACAGCCATGCTGCATTATTCATATCCGTAGCCACAAGACAGCGCTAGGCCTGGGGGAAGGGAATGCCAAAGCTGACTCTCTAGTCAGCTTAGGTTTACAAAACCCAGTTACCGAATTCTCCAAAGCCCAGAACAGCCATTCTCTATTTCATCAGAGTGCTAGGGCCTTGAAGCGCACGTTTGACATCACTTGGGAGGAGGCAAAAGGCATCGTCAAAGCTTGCCCCCAGTGCGCCCAGTTCGGCCCTACCCTGGGAATGGGTGTGAATCCACGCGGTCTTCAAGCCGGAGAAATTTGGCAGATGGACGTAACACACGTCCCGGAATTCGGAAGACTGAAATATGTCCATGTTACAATTGACACCTTCTCAGGCATGCTCTGGGCAACAGCTCAGACGGGGGAGAAGGCGCTACACGTGGTCCGTCATCTGACCAACTGTTTCGCTGTCATGGGGATCCCTCAGGTAATAAAAACAGACAACGCGCCGGCCTACACAGGAGCAAAGCTTAAGCAATTTTTTGCTACCTGGGGAGTGAAACATATTACAGGAATCCCCCATTCGTCTACAGGGCAAGCGATTGTAGAAAGAGCCAATCGCACCCTGAAGACATACCTACAGAAACAAAAGGACAGCGAAAATATGGACCCACAGACGCGGCTTAGTAAAGCGCTCTTCACTCTAAATTTTCTGAGCCTAAGCCACGACTCCCAAGAGCCACCCGTCCTTCTACACTACTCGTCGCAGAAAGTCATCAGCATGCCTGAAGTCCAAATTTATTGCAAGGAACCAACAACAGGTCAATGGATGGGGCCAAGACCATTGCTGTTCACCGGGAGAGGATACAGCTGTGTATCCGCAGACTCTGGGCCTCTCTGGGTGCCCAGCAAATGGACACGCCCTGCCCCGACCAGACCAGCACCACCGGCCCTGAACGACGAGGCACCTCGCAACTAAGATCTTTGCGTATTTGTCATCTTTTCCCCGATAAAGACCTAAAAAAAAAAAAAAAAAAAAAAGGGGGAAATGTAGGCGGCAGGTGCACGCCCCGCCTGTGCCAGCTGGGACTGGTCAAAATGCGCATGCCCGATTGAGGCAGTGTGTGGTTCCAGCAGGTCCCGAGCCAGGCGGATCGAACTTAGTTCTCTGATACTAATCCGAACCAGCACTAGCTCGACTGACTCTGTTCACGAACCGAGCTCGCGCCCGCAGCGAGATTCCTCTCACGCAACATTTCTGCCAAGTAATATTTTCTATATTTTAAGATAGTGGCTACAGCATTCTGTTCCATTGGATTAGAATCACAAAATCCTTTTGGTTGGAAAAACTCCTTCAGATCAAGTCCAGCATGAAACCCAGCACTGCCAAGCATGACCCTAAGGTGACATTTTAAAAGGTGACATTAAGGTTTTAAAAACCCCCACAACATACCATATCCTGCATTAAATCCAAGTTGAGCAGCATGTGCCACTCCACATGTCAACCAGGTCTGGATGTTTCTTTTTCTGGATGTTTGTTGGAGTGTGTGCACCAAATATTCTTCTTCAAAGAGGAATTCCCAAAGGTTTTTGTCATCTAAATCTCCTCTGGATGTGCAGGAGACAAGCAATGGGGAGAATCCAATGAATGTGGTTAAGGGTGAGGATGGGTGCTCCCTTCTCCATGCTCCTCAGCAGCATGGAAGAGATGGAGGAGTAGGGTCAGGGAATCATAAATTCATGGGATATTTTGGGTTGGAAAGGACCTTAAAGTTCATCCAGTTCCAACCTTTATCCATGGGCAGGGACACCTCCCACCAGCCCAGGTTGCTCCAAGCCCCATCCAACCTGACCTGAGACACTGCCAGGGATGGGGCAGCCACAGCTTCTCTGGGAAACCTGGCACAGGGGCTCAGCACCCTCAAATTCAAGAATTTCTTCCTCAGATCTCATCTCAATCTCCCCCTTTTCAGCTTAAAACCATTCCCCTTCATCCCATCCCTCCAGGCCCTTACCAAAAGCCCTTCCCCATCTTTCCTGTAGAAGAAAAACATCTTTGCTTTCCAGTAAAAGTAGCCAGAGCAAAGTGGTAGCAAATTGTGCTCTTTAGATGAGGCTCACCAGGGTAGTGCCAGGTTCCTGCCTTGGTAAGAGCATGTGTCTGACAAGTGATGGTTCTTTAGAACAGAAAACAACTCCACTGTGTAGAAATTGATTGACAGCCCAAAAAAAAAAGCTGTCACAAGTACACGCCTGTTAGGAAGTGTTCATGTGCCTCATGATAACTCAGAAAATGACTTTTTGGTGAAAAGCAAATGCCAGTGGTTTCAGTCTTTGTACTGAGCTGAAAAACTCCAGCTGGTTTGCTCTGATTCACCTTCTTGCCAGCTCTGTAAAACCTCACAACCCAACTTTGGATGTGGTGGAGACACCTAATGAGAAGACCAAAGGAGATTTGCCTTTTTTTCCTCTGTCCCAAGGGAGGACAGGCAGCCCTCTGGGATATCTGGATATCCCAAGGAAAGGAGTCCAGAAGGTTCTTGTGCTGCCTTGTTCAGCTTAGAAAGTTGGAGTGTCAAAATCCTCAGGAGTGCTTTCTCAAAGACATTAAGAAGGTGAAAAGCTCCACAAATTTATCTTGAGTGTTATAGAGCACTACAAAAGCAGATTTCTTATTTTCTTCCTTTATTACAAGTATTCAATGCCAAAAATATGCACACACACAAAAGCCAAGGGCTGAGTCTAGAGAATGATGTCAGACTCAAGGTGTGATGGGATCCCAATCAATTTTCCTTCTCCTGTCTTTGCTTTTTTCTGTCACAAGCAGCTCTTTATTTTTCTGATTATTTTTCTCTCTCTGTCCCTATCTCTCCTCCCCAAACAGGGCCTTAACAAAGCCCATAGTAAATGAAATTTATTCTGAAGTGTTTTTACTTAGAGTAGGAAGTATTGAAAAGGCAAAGTTGACTTCAACCCATAGTGATTTGGGGTGGTTACAATATTTTAATCAGAGAATTATCATGGTTGGAGAAGACCTCTAAGATCAGCACATCCAACTGTCAACCAAAACTCCCCCTCTATAAAATAAATAGTTTATTTATCACTATCTGCATCACCATGACCACCGGAGCATGTCCAATTCTAAAACCTGGGAAACATCTGGGATCCCAGGGAAGTGAAGCTAACCAGTTAAGATATCAAATTGTTCAGGAAAAAAATAGGAACATACTTTTATATCTTTCTTTCTCATCACATCAAGAGAGATATGAGCTTCTGCTGAACAAAGCTTTGCTGTATTCAGTAACTATAGGTCCATCTGGCTTGTGGAGATGATGTGAAACCAAGGGACAGAGGGTGTGCAGTCTCCAGAAAGCTCAACTATGCCAATAAAATGGCTTTTCTGGGTAACACTGATGGACTTTTTTCACCCAAGAGGGCTTAAAGGATCAAGGAATGAAAAAGGCTTCTCCCATGTAGCAAAAGGTCCACGTGAGGCTGGTTTTGGGCTTGTTGTGATTTTGCTGGTTGGTGCTTTCAGAGAATCACAGAACTGTTGTGGTTGGAGAAGAGCTCTAAGATCACTGTGTCCAACATTCCCCCTGAATAAAATATATTGATCAATATCCATATCACCCACTGGAGCATGTCCTGAAGTGCCTCATCCACAGGGTTTTTCAATCCCTCCAGGGATGGGGACTCCACCACCTCCCTGGGCAGCCCATTCCTACACCTGACTGCTCTCTCAGGCAGGAAATTCATCCTCAGAGCTGGGCTAAACCTCCCCTGGTGCAGCTTCAGCCCATTGCCTCTGCTCCTGGCATTGTGCACTTGAGAGCAGAGCCCAGCACCCACCTCCCTACAACCTCCTTGAAGGGAGTTGTGCAGAGCAATGAGGGCTCCTCTCAGCCTCCTCTTCTCCAAACTCAACATTCCCAGTTCCCTCAGCTTCTCCTCATAGGATTTGTTTTCCAGACCCTTCCCCAGCTTGGTTGCCCTTCTAAATATCAGTATTTCATCATCATCATCTGGACTTGTTCCAGCCCCTTGGTGTCTTGTAATAAGGAGCAATGCTTTTTGCCTTGCTCCTGGTGAGAGGATCAAGCTCTGAGACTGATTGCATTGCCTTTCAGTTCAAATTTGGGTTCTTACAAGAGGAACCAGATCTTTTTCCAGATCCAGGCATTCCAGATTTCCTCACTGGTGAGATATTAACCAGCTCACAGCCCCGTTAAGTCCTTATTCCCTGCGCACTCTTTTATTACCTGATTTATTTAATTTTTTACAATGGGAAAGGGCACTCTGACCTTTTGTTCCTTTCTTAAAGGCTCAGGACCTGAATGTCATCGAGGAAGTGATCCGAATGATGTTGGAGATCATCAACTCCTGCTTGACCAACTCTCTCCACCACAACCCCAACCTGGTCTACGCTCTGCTCTACAAGCGGGAACTGTTTGAGCAGTTTCGGACCCACCCTTCCTTCCAGGATGTCATGCAAAATATAGATCTGGTGAGCGAGGCATTGCTTCAAGGGTGCTTACAGGTTCTTAGTTCATCTCTTCAGCCTTTGGAGAAGAGGGAAATACTCATCATCTCTAGCAGTTTCTTCTAGGAAGTGTTTTCTATCTAATTTCAATGCTGAAGATGACTTTTTAGATTTAACTTAAATGCTTGAGATAAGGAGGAAGGTGACAAAGATGACTCAGGGGCTGGAGCAGCTCTGCTGGGAGGAGAGGCTGAGGGAGCTAGGATTGTTCAGCCTGGAGAAGAGAAGACTCCATGGGGACCTCAGAGCTGCCTTCCAATTCCTGAAGGGAACCTCCAGGAAGGCTGCGGAGGGACTTTTCCCAAGAGTGCCCAGCAAGAGGAGAAGGGGAAATGGTTTGAAACTGCAGGAGAAGAGGTTCAGGCTGGATCTGAGGAAGAAGTTCTTCAGCAGGAGGGTGCTGAGACTCTGGAACAGATTGCCCAGAGAAGCTGTGGCTGCCCCCTCCCTGGAGGTGTTCAAGGCCAGGTTGGATGAGGCTTGGAGCATCCTTGTCTGGATGAGAGGTGTCCCTGGGCATGGCAGGGAGCTTGGAGGAGATGAGCTCTGAGCTCCCTTCCCACCTCAGCAATCCTGTGAGAACACTGAGTTAAAATGTTATCAAGTTGTCATTTCCTGGGCCTCCACTGTGACTTCTTCTGGGTAACATCTTGAACTCAGCAGAGCCAAGGGGGTTTGGGAATTCCCACCCTGTTCCCCAGCTTTCAGTCCCCTGAGGAAGGACAACATCAAATTCTCTTCACTACTCCCAGTTAGAAACCTCTTTCTGGGGGGGAGACTGAGCAGGTTTCCTCCTCTTTTTCTTTACTCAGACTCTCCATCACCAGCCTATTAATGAATAGGGGGGGATTTGTAAAAAACAGTGAAGAGCAAATATTCAGCTGCCTTATTCCCTGGGCTGCATCTGAATGTGTGGTGCTTTCAGCTGCAGACTCTCTCTCCACAGAGAGATAAATAGATATTTGGATAAATAGACATTTTTCAAGAAAACAGAAGGAACTAGAGGAGGATGAGAGGTGAATTTCAAGGCGAGGTTGGATGGGTCCTTGAGTAACCTGATCCAATGGGAGGTGTCCCTGCCTTAGGAGTTGGGTTGGATCTTGGTGACCTTTAAGGTCCCTTCCAACCCAAACCATTCCAGGATTGTGATTCCAGGATTCTGTGAGATACTGCTGTGGCTCACTGTGGAGGATGATTTGGGAAACTAAATTTGGAAATTAAAGTGTTCTTTAATTACTGCTGATAGTGGCTTTAATGCTCATAGTGAGAACCTGAGTAATGATTCCTGCACAGAAAAAAACAGATTTTAAGTACAAGAAATATTTCTCTGTCATCTACTTGGTGTTTGCAGAGCTTGGGCAATGGTGGAAGTCAACTTGTGTGACCAGTGGGTGTGGAATACTGGAAGGGGAAGCTGGACTGGGTGCTGAATTTCTTGCTGCAGTGAATAATAGCACATTTATTGCATGCAATGGAAAATCTACTGAGGGTTCTGTTTTCCTCTGCTTTTATTGAAAAATATAACAGTAGGTGAACAGATTCCTGCTGATCCTTAAAGGCATTTCAAATGTTGGCCTGAAACCCTGCTCTGTACCTGTCCCTTCTTCTTCTCATCTCCCTTCATGTTTCCTGGTCATGCAATAGCCAAGGATTCAGAGCTCAAAACTCTCCCAACTTTTGGCAGCTGCAAACCACAGCCAGCCCTGAGACAGCCTGGATGGTGAGGATAAAAAATCTTCAAGCTGTGTAAAGAGAAGATATGAAGATAACAGCCATCTCCATTCCTAACTGAGAGAGGGACCTTCTCTGGTTCCTTGTCCAGCTCCAGAAAAACCAGGGCTGGTCAGATCCTTCTGCATGGCAGCTCCCACAGATAACAGTGTGTCCTTTCCCTTTCTAACAGTTAAACATAGGTTTTCCTCAACAATCTAACAATTCCTCCCCAAAACTACTTAATATTAGGTTACAGCATAATGCCAGTTACAGGCAGGAACTATTTAAAGCTCTCCAAGGGAGCATGTTGAATTTTTAAATAGCTCCTTTGTTAGAGAATGCAGGATGTCAAGAATTTATTTTTTTTTTTTTTTTTTTTAATATACCTGCCACCAGCTGGCAAGTGATGAAAGCTGTCAGGCTTGAGGATCTGAATAAAAGATTAGATTCAGCTGACTCTTCTTCTGTAGAGAGAACCACAAGTCCTCAGGTGTCGCCAATAATGAACTGGGAGCTTAGGCCCAGCTGTGCCCAATAATTAGGGCCTGCCCCAGCCGGAAATGGGCGGGGCTGAAGGGCAAGATAAAAGGCATGCTCCCAGAAGCAGACAAGAGATGAAGAGGCCTGAGGAGAGGGATGGCAAGAGAGCTCCGGAGAAGAGCCGTGCCCCCGAGAGAAGGCTCGCCGCAACATCTGGTGGAGAATGCGGGCAGCAACAGCAGGCCGTGAATGCTGAGGTGAGATAAGAAGCTCTACACGACCACGTTGGTTGCGGGAAGCTCTACAAAGCCAGGCTTAAATGCGGAAGGCGATATAAAGAGCTTCGAAATACGCAACCACGTCAGATGGAGCCACTACGTTGGTGCGGGACGCTCTAGAAAGAGCTCCAAATACGCAACCACGAGTGAAGCTCCACAAGGCCAGGCTTAAATGCTGAAGGCGGCGTGAAGAGCTCAGAGTAGAAGCCCAGCACGGCAAGACAACAGCCCGGAATGGCGAGCCAGGCAGGAGAGAAGAGTGAGGCTCGAAAGGCGCAGCGAGTTGGCGCACGGAACTCAAACCCAAGGAATGCTGAAGCTGAAACGGAGCTCTGAGTGCACATCAAGTCAGTGTGGTCCTGAAACGGAGCCTCCCGGGGACACGTGATAGTGAGGTCCTGAAACGGAGCCTCCCAGGGACACGCGACAGTGCGGTCCTGAAACGGAGCCCCCAGGGACACGCGACAGTGCGGTCCTGAAACGGGGCCCTAGGGACACGCGATAAGACTGGTGCGCTGAATGCTCGGAGAAGCCTCTGCATGGCTAGGCATCCCGAGGTGGCGAGTACCAGCGAAAACTGAGCTGGTGTTTTAAGACCTCATCTCCTGCTAACAGAGGCTAAAAGAGCCCGAATTTTCCCTCCTCAAAAAATAGGCGAAAAAATGTTAAAAATAATGAAATGTTAAATTATTGAAATTATTGAAAAGAAAAAAAAAAAAAAAAAAGAAGTTTATTTTTTCAACAAACAACAAAAAGGGGGGAAATGTAGAGAGAACCACAAGTCCTCAGGTGTCGCCGATAATGAACTGGGATCTTAGGCCCAGCTGTGCCCAATAATTAGGGCCTGCCCCAGCCGGAAATGGGCGGGGCTGAAGGGCAAGATAAAAGGCATGCTCCCAGAAGCACAAGCAGACAAGAGATGAAGAGGCCTGAGGAGAGGGATGGCAAGAGAGCTCCGGAGAAGAGCCGTGCCCCCGAGAGAAGGCTCGCCGCAGCATTCTTCTACCCTGTCAAGTCCTCCACTTGAGATTGGCAGCTCTACCACCAGAGATAACTGGGCTTTGTCCTGTGTGCTGCAGCCAAAATGTTCTAACTGCTCTTCCTACCCCTTAAAAAAATGGCAAAACATTTTAGTTTCAGTGTACACACAAGAGAATGTCTGGGACCATGTGGGAAGTATCTGAGAAGAGCCAAAAGGAGTTCCTGGTTCCCAACATTTATTTGCTTCAGGCTTTTCTCTCTGGTGCTGGAGATAAGAGCTCCATCCACATGGCCACAGGACTTTGGGAATGTTTGAAAGGAATTTGTGCCCTAAGAAGGAGTCAGAAGGAGTAAGCTGGAGCTTGGAGCAACCTGGGCCAAGGTGGGAGGTGACCCTGCACATACAGGGGGTTGGACCTGGGTGATCTTTAAGATCCTTTCCAACCCAAACCATTCTGGGATACTATGAAAATAGTGTGGAAAGAAATCTTTAGAGATTTGAGTCATCAGATTTCCCAAACTGTGTGTTGCTGGATCCTGGAAGGATGTCTTCAAATGGAAGATGATCTGACCTGCTTATTTCAGCATCCAGAGACAGAGTACTGAGCTGGTTGGACTTCTCCCTGTGGCCAAGGCTGGTTGAGGAGGATGGACCCACCAACTGCCTGATATCACAGAGCTCTCTTGGGTCTCAAACTGCTGAATGTAATTTGGTGGCCCAAGGCCTCTAAATCATGGGTGTAAATGGCAAATGTTGCAGCTTTTGGTGACTGAAGGGTGGGAAGGAGAAGTTACCTTTCTGAAGCCTCTGAAGCATGTAGGCAGGGACTGTGCTGCCTCCTGACTCCCTCCACTGCTTCTTTTTCTGGTCATTACACAGCCTGGGGAAGAGGAGGCCTTAAAACACCTTCCAGTGCCTGCAGGGGCTCCAGGAAAGCTGGGGAAGGGCTTTAGACAAGGTCCTGGAGTGATCAGACAAGGGGTGATGGCTTTAAACTGGAAGAGGGGAGGTTTAGGTTTAGCACCATTGCCCTTCTCTGGTCACACTCCAACCCCTCAATGTCTTCCTTGTCCTGAGGGGCCCAGAACTGACCCCAGGATTCCAGGTGCCCAACTCAGGGGGACAATCCCTGCCCTGCTCCTGCTGCCCACACCATTGCTGGGACAATCCAGGATGCTGGTGGCTCCACAGTCACTTCAGCTGCCGCATGAGAAGCGTCCTCAGCACAGGGCTCCTGTCCCCAAGCTGCCTCTGAGCTGCACAGAAGCTTGGCTCAGCTTTCCACAGAATCATGGAATGGTTTGGGTTGGAAAACAGCTTGAAGATCACCCAGTCCAACCCTTAACCCAGCCCTGCCAAGGCCACCACTGCCCCATGGCCCTCAGCACCACATCTCCAGGGCTTTGAAATCCCTCCAGGAATGATGGGGACTCCAGCCCTGCCCTGGGCAGCCTGGGCCAGGCCCTGACAACCCTTTCCAGGGAGCAATTCTTCCCAAGCTCCAATCTAAACCTCCAGCTCAATTCCTCTTCTCCCATCCCTTGTTCCTTGGGAGCAGAGCCTGACCCCCCCTGGCTCCAACCTCCTCTCAGGCGGTTGCAGAGAGTCAGAAGGTCTCTCCTCAGCCTCCTTTGCTCCAGGATCTGGGCTTCTCTGGTCTCTCCAGACCCTTTCCCAGCTCTATTCCCTTCTCTGGACACACTCCAACCCTCTCAGTCCTTTACTATCAAGGATTAACTCTATACTGTCTCAAGTAGTAAAGCAAATAATGCTTGGAGCTAAGTATTACTGTTCAAGTAGATGTTTTTCATTTCAGTCTTCAACTGCACACCAAAAATAGCCATCGCCAGCCTTGGGAAATGCTGACATAGCTTGAAAACATTGGAGGCCTCTCACACTTTTGTTCTTTGTGAAATTCAACTCAACCTGTTGCGTGAGACGAATCTCGCCGTGGGCGCGAGCTCGGTTCGCGAACAGAGTCAATCGAGCTAGTGTTGGTTCGGGTTAGTATCAGTGAACTGACTTCGATCTGCCTGGCTCTGGAGCCTGCTCAGGAACCACCCCCTGCCGATCCCGGGCATGCGCACCTGGGCCAGCCCCAAGTGGGCACAGGTGGGGCGAGCACCGTCCGGGCCCATCACCCGGCAAGTCCTGGCACCTGCTGCCTACATTTCACCCCTTTTTTTTTTTTTTTTTTTTTTTTTTTTTTTTTTTTTTTTTTTTAAGTTTTTATGGGGGAAAAGATGACAAATACGCGAAGATCTTAGTTGCGTGGTGCCTCATTGTTCAGAGCTGGTAGTAGCGCCCCGGGCGTTTTGAGGTTGCCGCGGCGGGGTTGGGACATCATCCTCGTCGTCCGTCAGGGTGGGTGGGTTCCTGTACTGCTGAAAAGCTGGGCGATGTTCGACGTCCCGCTTCTCTATTAGTTGCACGGCCCGAGTGACCTGGTCTTGCAGGGCCGATATCTTGTCTTCCAGCGCAGATACTGCCGCTGGTTGAGGGGCTGCTTTTTTCTCTGCAGCCTTCCGTGGGGCCGGGGGCGGCGGCGGGGGTAACTCTCCGCGGCAGCCAGAGGTGCCGCAAGCCGCGGTTTCCGCCCCATCATTTTCCGGTGTTTCGACTTCCGGGCCGATATCCGATAGGAGTTCAGTCACGGTTTGGTGGGGTTTCCCGGACATGCCCTTTATGGCAGGCTTGCCACTGGTCAGCCCCAAACATACTTGCTCGTTTTTTCCTTCCTCCAGGGGTGGCGCCGAGGGGGTCACGGCTGGCGCTCTCTCGGGCTCCTCCCCCTCGAAGGGTGGTGCCGAGGGGGTCGCAGCAGGCATTTCCTTCGGGGGAAATGCCTCGGTCTTTCGTAATGGAGCCGCGGCGGTGGCAATTGCCACTTCTATTTTGGCTTTCATAACAGCTAATAGATTGCAAACGACCCGCCAGGTGTTGTCCGCACCAATAATGTCGCCGTTGGTCTCCTTATAGTGGAGACTTGCCAGCAGATTATACACCTCCCCCCAGAGGTCCCAGGCGGTCTCAGGACCCGGGTAGCGGAGGGGTTCCTGCCTTTCCGCCTGGGCTACAATCTGCTCGGCAACGGCGGTGCCGGTAGGTTTGCTTGCATAGGATCCCATCATCGGTTTTACTGATGTCGATGTCGAAGAGAAGAAAGGGTTTCTCTTACCCGAATCTTTCGGGGTATCAAACGGTCTGTGGAGAAGGGTCACTTTCGGACGAAACGCTCGGGGAGACGGTTTAGACCGAAATTGTTGCCTGCATTCTCCACCATTCTCCACCTGTTGCGTGAGACGAATCTCGCCGTGGGCGCGAGCTCGGTTCGCGAACAGAGTCAATCGAGCTAGTGTTGGTTCGGGTTAGTATCAGTGAACTGATTTCGATCCGCCTGGCTCTGGAGCCTGCTCAGGAACCACCCCCTGCCGATCCCAGGCATGCGCACCTGGGCCAGCCCCAAGTGGGCACAGGTGGGGCGAGCACCGTCCGGGCCCATCACCCGGCAAGTCCTGGCACCTGCTGCCTGCACAACCTTCACCACACAAACATAAAAATCTTTTCAAAACACATCAAGATGGGAGGCAAAATAGGAAACACCAGAATTCAGGTAGGATCTGTCAGCCTCACTCAGTTTTTTTATGGTGGTGGGGTATGAGAGGATTTGGATTTAATCTGAATATTCCATTTTGCTCCTCTTGTGGCTTAGCAGAACCTGAGCTATCCCAGCAGCTCTGGTGGGATGGATTCTCCACCTGAGCCTGCCCTGGGCAGGGATAGGATTCACCAACCCATTCTTGACAGCTGGGGAATGTTGAAATGCAAGGAGGTGTTTTCTTGGCTTTGGTTGGTTTTTTCTTTCAAAGTTTGTGGGCAACTTTCTCATTCCTCTCTGAGCTGGGAATCTTCCACCAGCAATTTGTCCCAGACTCCATGCCAAACCCAGGGAGCCCCACATGGAGTCCTCACACTTTTTGCACAAGCTGTTTCTTGCCTTTTTCTTCTGTAATTTCTGGTTCCTCCCTTTGCTTATGAACTCAGCACATAGAATCATAGAATCATAGAATTGGCTGGGTTGGAAGGGACCTCAGAGATCATCAAGTCCAACCCTTGATCCACTACCGCTGCAGTTACCAGCCCATGGCACTGAGTGCCACATCCAGTCTCTTTTTAAATATCTCCAGGGATGGAGAATCCACTACTTCCCGGGGCAGCCCATTCCAATGTCTGATCACCCTCTCGGTAAAGAAATTCTTTCTAATGTCCAACCTAAGCCTCCCCTGGCACAGCTTGAGACCGTGCCCTCTTGTCTTGCTGAGAGTTGCCTGGGAAAAGAGACCAACCCCCACCTGGCTACACCCTCCTTTCAGGGAGTTGTAGAGAGTGATGAGGTCTTCTCTGAGCCTCCTCTTCTCCAGGCTGAACAGCCCCAGCTCCCTCAGCCTCTCTTCGTAGGATCTGTGCTCGAGTCCTTTCACAAGCCCAGTTGCCTCCTTTGGACCTCCTCCAGGACCTCAATATCCTTCCTAAACTGAGGGGCCCAGAACTGGACACAGGACTCGAGGTGTGGCCTCACCAGCACTGAGTACAGGGGCAGAATCACTTCCTTGGACTTGCTGGCCACACTGTTCCTGATACAGGCCAGGATGCCATTGGCCTTCTTGGCCACCTGGGCACACTGTTGGCTCATGTTAGGCTTCCTGTCAATCCAAACTCCAAGGTCCCTCTCTGTCTGGCTGCTCCCCAACCACTCTGTCCCCAGCCTGTAGCGCTGCATGGGGTTGTTGTGGCCAAAGTGCAGGACCCGGCACTTGGCTGTGTTGAACCTCATCCCGTTGGAATCAGCCCAACTCTCCAGTCTGTCCAGGTCCCTCTGCAGAGTCCTCCTGCCTTCCAGCTGATCGACACTTCCCCCCAGCTTAGTGTCATCTGCAAATTTGCTGCTGATGGACTCAATCCCCTCATCTAAATCATCAATAAAGATATTGAACAGAACTTGGCCCAACACTGATCCCTGGGGGAAACCACTAGTGACCGGCCGCCAACTGGATGCAGCACCGTTACGATCCGAGTTATTATTTATATTTTGATTGCAAGGAAAATTCAGCCACTACTTATAGACGACGCGTGAATTTACAAAAATAACAAGGCTTTATGATTTAAACAAGTTACAAGGATTTATTTAGGATTTATACAATTAGCTACTTTGGAGAGAAGAGTCATTAAGAAGAGAAAAGAGTGGAGGTAATTAAGATGTTATCACCGTCTGCCGGCCCTGGCCTCTGGCTGTAGTTGGGTGCGTAGGGTCTGTCGCTCCTGCTGCTTCTCTGTCCCGTAGCTGAAGCCCAAGTGCCGAGAGAGGGGGCGGTCTAGAGAAGAAGCCGCCACTTCTCCTTTTCTCCTGGGCTTTTTTATACAGGAACAGAAGAGGGGTCTTTTTTTTGCATAAGTCCCTGATACACACAGACTTCCCAGAGATGAGTCATCCTTATCTTTCAGTCTTTTCGGTGTCCTGCTACTTTCATTGTTTTTGTCTCCACCACGCACCAGGAGGCAACCTGATAAGCATTCTTATCTTTTAGGTGTCTGTCAGGCATATGGTGAGGTAAACATATGTTAATTGACAAAATGTTGCAACATAGCAGGAAGAGAGAAAGAAAAAAAAATTGATTCAAGAGACATATTTTGTATTTTTAAAGTGTTTACATCAAGCACCGTTCAGCACCACTCTCTGGGCCCGGCCCTCCAGCCAGTTCCTAACCCAGCACAGAGTGCCCCTGTCCAAGCTGTGGGCTGACAGCTTTTTCAGGAGTATGCTGTGGGAGATGGTGTCAAAGGCCTTGCTGAAGTCCAGGTAGACCACATCCACAGCCTTCCCAGATGTTTCTGATTTCCCAGAACGAACCCAAAAAACCCCAACCACAACCCCAAGAAAGCAACTGCCAACAAGTGTCATCTGTTTCAGTTTCTAGAGAAAATTGCTCTGCTGTCCAGCAAACCTACTTGCTCAAAAGCAAGGGCTGAGGTTTTGGGGGGAATTGGAAGAGAGGAACAGCAAGTTGGAATCTCAGAGTAATGGAACCATCAGCTGGCTTTGTTTTATGAAGAGCAACTGAGCTGGGAGGCATAATTAGAGTAATGGTTTCTGGCTCCAGCTTGGGTCTCATTGCAGAAGAGAGCTCTGCAGAGATTGTGTACTCTAATCCACTTTTCCCACTCTTTTCCTTAAAAGAATTCACAGGGATTAATCCATGTGTTGGAAGCTGTGATTCAGATCCAAGTGGGCATTGCAGCTTTTCAGAGGAGAGCATCTCTGAAACCCAGGAGATGTTGGGGAGCTTGTGTGTGATTCCAGCCAAGGGGTAGCCATTTGCTGACTTGGGCTCCCCCACAAAAAACCTCTCGAATTTGGTGTTGAAACTTTGCCCTGCACCCTTCTGGAGTTGTTTGGAGTCGTCAGCCCAGCCTGACTGCTGAGTTTCTCTGGGATGGAGCTTTGGAAACTCTGCTCTTTTGGGGATGAAAGGAGCTGGAGAACTGGAGTTCTGATGTCCCACATGGGGAAGTGCTGGTGGGATGTCTGTGAGCTACTGAGCTTGGAGAGGGATAAAAGTTAAAGCCTGACCTAAGTGTGTCCTAGCTTACAAGGACCAGCTGGGTGACAGAAAAGGAAAATGTGGTGAAAAGCAGCTTGGCCTCACCAGGGAGGTACAAGGAGGATGGGAACAGGGAGAGGGAACATGCAGATGCTTGGAGTCTTTGATGGAAAAGGTAAATGGGGCATTTTGGGTGGTTGATTTGAAGAGGAGCTTTGTGGACTGTTTTATCCCCCTTCCTCCAATTCCTTTGGCTTTGAAGGCTACAACCCTCCCAGGAAGCTGTGTAGACAGCTCCTCTCCATAGCTTTATGGAGATAATTAATAGTTGTCTTAAAGCCTTCTAAGTGGCATTAAAACTACCAGAATTTCACTTTTATGCTTGAAAAGGAAATTTTGAGCCCCAACTCTTAATAAGCGGGCTGGAAGACCTTGACAGTGCTGAGGTGCAGTATGGATGGATAGAAACATTAGCAGAGGTCAGAGTGTAATAAATAATAATAATAATTTAAAAAGACATGTAATATTTAATAATAAATAAATAAATAATGAGTGTAATTTTAAAAATTCAGCTGTGTGTTTAAAATTGTTAGATGTCCCCATGGCTGCAACACAAGCAACATCTTTATTCTTTTTAGAAGTACATTCATCATTTTTAGATCCATTCATCCAAGGTGACAGCTTTGGGTGTAAATTGACACAAAGATCTCCTTTTTATTTGCTTGTTTTGTTTTTTTTTTTCTCTTTATTTATGGGCTCTGCTTTTTCTTCCCAGGTGATCAGCTTTTTCAGCAGCCGATTAGAGCAAGCTGGAGCTGAGCTCTCAGTGGAGAGAGTTCTGGAAATCATCAAGCAAGGAGCTGTTGCATTGCCCAAAGACAGGCTAAGAGTAAGTACTCAAGACCTCCTTTATTTAATCACCCTGTTGCAATCAGTTACATAAATACCTTTTATATCTGTAATGTCCAAGCCTTCTTCCTCCCATCAATAGCAGCTGATAAGGGAGGAGGTTGTGGATTGCCAGGGGGGTGTGATTTCATTGAAATCCCTAATTTGTGCTAAGTGTTTGGGGGAGTTTTCTTGGTGAGTTACTCAGCTGAAGCATGTGGAAGAATGAAAATTTGCTGAGGGTGAGGTTTTCTTCATTGTATTTGGGAGGTGGAGTCTCACCTCTCACTTCCCCATCAGTTACTTAGTCAAGTTGTATCCAAACTTTGATTTTTTTTATTTTTTTTTTTAATTAACTCTTCTTCCTCCCTCTGTCTCTCTATAAAACACTGCAAAGATAAATTTCCGGGTCTTTCATAAACAATGAACCACCTTTCTGAAAATCAGTTTAAGACCTCAAAAGCCTGGTCAACATGATGGTGAATCTTCTATAGTACCCCAAGCAGAACCTTCCCTTCTCCTTTGAACATCTCTCTGATTTTGCAAGGCTTTTACCACCTTGGAGAGGTTTTGGGTGACTAAAATCCATGAATGTTTAAATACTTCAGGGCTGAAATCAGTGTAAGTAGGGAAGTAAATAACTGGGAGTTGGGTGTGCTGGCTGAACACAGAATGAAGTTTGCTTCTGTTACATAGAGTGTATTTGAAATACTCTCTGCCCTACCCCAGGACCATCTTTGTTTCTGCTCCATGGTAAGAGAACCAGAGTGGCATCTCAAGACCTGTTTCTTTTGGGACAGCTTTAGGAAAATATCATTTGCTGAGGCACACTGACAGCTGGAGATTTATTTTAAAAAATAATGGTAATTTTAAAACCCCCAGTGGGAGTTGTTAGCTGGCTGCCTACACTCTCATCTCTCCTTGTATCCCTGAGATGGTGCTTATTTAGTCACTTGGACTGAATTACTTCAGGTGAGAGTGGTCAAGAGACCCAAATCCTGAGCTGGTGGACAGGACTAGCTTAAGTAACTCCAGAGGAATTGTTGGATGCAAATCCAGCCCTTCAGGTTCTATCCTTGCTGTGCTGTGATGCTGTGAACACAGAGAAACACTGGGCCTTTTGCTTTTCCTGTGTCAGTTTATTCTTACCTGCAGATAAAGCAGAACTCTGACTTTAAGAGGCTGAAGAGATTCCATCCTGGCATAGAACCATCCCTGAATAAATTTGCTGCTTAGAAAAAAAGAAGGGTTTAGCAGTTAGTGAGCCAGATGACCTACAGGGTGGGCCATGATGCTTCTGGAGGGAATTCTCCTCATGTTTAAGTTTTTGGGCATTAATGATATCCAGCACTGAAAGTGTTGGGTTTATGTTGCCACTTGAATCAAAAAATGAAAATTTTTGGACCAGTGGCAAGCTCTGGAAGTCCTCACCAAGGTGTTGAGTGGAAAGATGCTTGGAGCACTGACTTTTCCTCTGAAGGACTTGAGTTTGGGGACAGGGTAACCAAGTGAACACAGTCTGGCTCAGAATTCTTTTGCATTGGCACTGAGACCTGCTGGGCTTTGTTATTTTTTATCCAAATCCTCTTGCTGAGCAGCAGCTTGTCCAGAGCAGGTTAGTCCTACGTGGAGAAAACTTGGTGACACTTCTTATCTGTAATGTCCTGCATTAATCTGTAAAATCTGTAACTGCATGGAAGGTAATCATAGAATCACTGAATGGTTTGGGTGGGAAGGGACCTTTCAAGTCCATCCAGTCCAAACCAAGGGACATCTGCAACTGGATCAGGTTACTCAGAGCCCCATCCAACCTGACCTGGAATGGTTCCAGGAATGGGGCATCTCCCACCTCTCTGGGAAACCTGGGCCAGGGTCTCACCACCCTCATAATGAATAATTTCTTCCTTCTGTCTAGTCTGAATTTCTCCTTTTTTTGTTTTATAAACCATCAGCCCTTGTCCTATCACTCCAGGCCCTGCTAGAAAGTCTGTCCCGATCTATCTTAACAGGGGACAGAAGTACTGAAAGGTCACAATAAGATCTCCTTACAGATCTTCTCCAGGCTGAATAACCCCAACTCTCAGCCTGGCTTCAGCCCTTGGATCATTCTTGTGTCACTCCTCTGGACTCACTGAAGCCCAAAAAGGCCAAGCAAAACTGTTTAGAGACAGAGTTTGAGCCTTTAAACAGCAAAGGTGTTTATTTTCGGATCTGGGGAACTCCCAGCTCGCCCTGGACAAAGAGTTCCTGCCCCGGGGGAAAGGATAAGGGTATTTATAGGGGAGGTTACATACATATTCATAAGTTTGCAACATATAATTATAATATTCATGACAGGCGGAGTCTGGACGGAGTCTGGGCAGAGTCAGGCGGAGCCTGGGCGGAGATGTCGGGGGGGTCTTTGGATGAAGTAAGAAATCTTTCTCTCTCCTGTTTTCGATGACTTCATCCTCTTATTACAGAGCAAAATTGGACCCTTGCAATAATTTCTCCCTTATCTGCTGGTTGTGGCTGCCTCATCCTGTCTCCATGCAGGTGTTCGCACTCCCCCAGTGCCTAGCTAGCCTTGGCAGTGCCTTGTTTTGAGAACAAGACCTACACTTTTACAGAAGTTAATCCCCTCGCTGCCTGGTTGGCCTTGGCAGTGCCTTGTTTTTAAAAGCAAGATCTGTACTTACAGGACAGATGTTCACACTGCTTTAGTGGAAAGTTACAGGAATTAACCCCATCAGGAGTTAACCCTGTCAGGGTCTTTCTCTGTTTCATTTCCCTCCTTTCCATAGAACTTATGAATTCTTTCGTCAAGTTCCAAGGAGAGGTTTCGGTGGGTGTGAATCAATGCCCACATTATTTGGATCCTTTTGACTATATTATTCAATTTGTAATACAGCCACAAATTTAAAAGCGATAACAAGAGTATTGCCGCTATTATGGCTCATATAGGGTGTAGTAGGTAATGGAATACTCGTGTAGCTGAAGGGGAGTGTCCTGTAAAGACATCCCACCAATGATGCTTCCCTACTTGCTCTATCTTTGTCAATTTGTGATAAGGTTATACTTATCCAAAGTCCGAGCATCCACACTGAGGGTTGCCAGTTCATAGTGTCGGGGTTCCTCAGGATTGTTCGTTGCAAAGCTCGGGGGCCTTCTTGACTCGGGAATAGTGGATCCAGGTGGGCCGTTCCTTAATTGGGATTGCAGTGAAGGTGGTCAGTAATACTTGGAAGGGTCCTTGCCACTTCTCTTGCAGAGGTTTTCCTAGAAGGTTCTGAACATACACCCAGTCACTAGGATTAAAGGGATGCAATTTACAATCAGGTTGTTTAGGTTGGTGATCCATCACCACTGTGGCATTCTTGTCAAAGTGCTTCCCCACAGCTATAACATAATCATACACATATTGATTACCTATCTGATCTACAGCCTCGCTATTTACAATCTGCATTGCATAGGGTCTCCAATATGAGATTTCAAATGGACTTAGTTTTTCTTTTGAACGAGCCTTTACTCTAAGTCTAATTATATCAATAGGTAAGGCCTGGTCATTTGATTTGCAGTGCCTTACTTATTGCTCATACAATTTTAGCACAAAAGTGCGAGCCTGTCTGAGGAGATGCTTCTAGGCACTCCAAACCTTGGCATGATTTCGTTAAGCAAGACTTTAGTTACTTCTCTTTCTTTGTTTGTTCTGCATGGGAACTCTTCAGGCCACCCAGAAAATGTTTCTGTCAGAACCAAGAGGTACTTATACCCCCCTTTCCTTGGGAGTTCAGAAAAATCAATCTGCCATACTTCCCTCTGTCTATTACTCCCTGGCATACTTTAGTTCCCGTGTTTGGATTATCGGGATGTGACCTGTTTCACTGCTGTGAATAGCTTTGGCCCTGTTATTCTAATTTTTAGATGCTGATAGAGAGAGGATCTAATCCCCAGTGGGCCTTGTCGTGTTCTGTTTTTACAAATTGCCATACTGATTTTTCTGGTAGTACTAGTTGTCCTGTTACTAGCTGACCCCATTGTCACAGTTTAACACTGGCCCGGCGATTAAACCGAGTACCAGACGCTCTCTATTAATCTCTGTCTCCTCCCTGATAAGAAAGGAGAGAGAATAAGGGAGAGAGACTTATGGGTTGGAAACTAAACTACACAGCTTTAATGAAACAGTAATGATAAATAGGAAAAAATACTAAATATATACAAATATACAAGAAAAGGGATACCACATTCCTCCCCCCTTTCCCCCAATAGCTCTCACGTCACCACCGAGGCTGCAGGGCAGCCCTGGGAAAGTCCAGGCTGGACTCCTGGAGTCAGCAGCAGTCAGGAACTGGAGGCAGGAACACACAGATATGGGCTGGCACGGATCAGGACCACAGGCAGGCAGACGGACGGGATCCTTCCAGGATGCCGGGGTGAAGGAATGGAAGCAGGAAAGGCAGGAAGGGCAGGCAGCCGGAAGCTGGAAATCTGGCTTGGCCCTCGTGATCCCTCAGATTTATGCTGAGGATGACGTATATGGGATGGAATACTCTGTTTGGTCAATTCTGGCATCTATCTTGTCCGTTCCTCCCCAAAGGAGGGATGCAGGTGGGACCTCTTTATGTTTTCCTCAGAGCTGAGCAGTGTCCTTGGCTCTGCACACCAGTCTCTAGCAGTAACTCTAAACATCAAGTGTTATCAGTCCTAGAAGCACACACTGTCTGAGAAACTTGCTGTTAATTTCAGCAAGTGCAACTACTTACAAGAGACTTAGCTAAAAGCAAAAGTACAAGAAAGAAAATCACCTTTATCCTGGCCCAAACCAGGACATTCCACCCCTTATTCCATACCATTTGCGTCATGCTCCAATCATTACTATCTCTTATCCCTAAACATAACTATACACAAATTATTACTACCTCTCTGTGCTAAAATTCACTAAGTAATTCAGTCTATGATTGCAAATGCTCATCTATTGTAGCAGATTCTCAAAAGAAGAAGCAATTTTCACAGTTCATGTCCATGGTCCACAAGTTGCAGGTTGCAGATGTTAACTTCAAGGAAGTTACTGGGTGCCAGCCGATGGATCTAGTTCTGATTTCATCATCACAAAATCATCCTGAAAAACACTCACAGAACGCTGTTAGTTTGTGCAACAACTCACATAACAGTAGTTAAGGTGGGATACAAGTTCATGACTCCCAAAGAGTCCATGCATTACTGATTAAGCTAGACAAGCAGAAATTAGGAATTCTCACCTAATGTTAGATTCCCTTGTGGTACACGTTTGTTGCCCGTAGTCAAGACACAAACCAACAGAGTGTCAGTTTATGCGGTGCTTTATTCGGGGCCCGGGAAACCTGAGGACTAGCGTCCCAAGTCAGGATTCCAACGATCCCCGTTTTCGGTTCAGCTTTTATACCCTTTTACAATGAAGCCTTCGTGCGGAATTTCAGTTGCGAAACAGTTACGTACATCATGCAGATAACAATAGAGAGACATCCACGAACCACAAATCTCTCATACTTTCTCAACTTAAGATATTGTTTTGACTGTCTCCCACCACCAACCCCCCTTACATGCGTAATAACCCTTATCTTCAATGTCAGTTTACTTTTCTTCATGTTCTGTATGCTTGACTAATCCCCTTTGATAAGCTGTTCCCCTCTTCCCAGCACATTCCTTGTTGATAAACTGTTCCCCTCTTCTCAGCACATTAACACATTCCTTGCCAGTTTCCCGCCCCTCCGCCCCGCCTGACCAGTCCAAACCTTAGCATAACTACTTTTAAATTTCTATTTCTTTCGCTACTTGCAACAAGTCCCCCCTTTTGAGCATCCTTCGATCTTCTTTCGCAAGGATGCTCAACCTCTCAAGCTGCTGGTTTCTTGTCAGGCGGGTGGGGTGAGTTGTCTTGTGGGAGGATCACCTCTCTTCGGGTTATGGCCTTCATGACCCTCCGAGTGTGTCGGCCTTCCTTTGCAATCATTCCTAAAAGACACTTGTATACTACTAAAGCAACCATAATGATTATAATTATCATGATTCCATATTGTACAATTGATGATATCCAACCGGAGACCTGGATCCCCAGGGAGCTGAATATTGCTCCAACCCAATTATGTTCTGCCTCTCTTTGAACATCGTGGACCCTGCCCTCAATTTGTTCCAATTGACTAATATCCTTTTCTACCTTCTGAGTGACATTTGGGATGTGTACACAACAATGCTTATCCTTATCGTGCAGATACCCACAGACACCATGCTCTTTTAGTAATATCATGTCCAATGCCATTCTATTTTGTATGGTCATTCTAGTTGTGGCCTGTAGCTGTAAATTCAGGTCCTTAAATCCTTTCTTCGTTACTGCTGCCAACCTTTCGGTCTGTCCCAATAATCTGAACAACATTTCCCGATTCCGATAGGTGGAAATTGGTGTAAACAAGGATTCCAGCACCCATCCAAATTTGACCCCTGAAGAGGGTTCATGCCACCCATCTTCTTTATCCAATCCTACAGCATCCAGGTCTTTACTAATATCTCTTCTCTGTCTCTTTCGTATCTCTTTTGATGTTAACTTTGATTGTTTCCAAAATGGACACAGGGTCGGTACACCCAAGGTAATTTGCGTGGTTAGCCCATCTAAGGGTAAGTGAGATGTCCATTGGCCGTGTCCCAAGACCCATACCAAATTTCCAGGACTGCGAACCATTGTGTGCCTGCAATCTATAGGTTCCATCCCTTGTCTCATACTTATGGTATGATTATATCCCCTACATTCACATCCCCACTTCAATGCCATCTTTACTGGTACTAGTCCTATTTGATCTTCCGGAGTGTCACATGTAAATACTTCTGTACAATTCCATTCCTCCGTTTGGGCCTGAAACTGTCTGGAGGAGGTAGATGTAATAGGGGCCTTATAATATGACTGGTTTCTATTCCCTGACCATTGAATGCACCATTGTACTTTCCCGAGATAAGTGTAATATTCTAAGATACTGGGTCCCCACAAGGTCTTCCAATCTCTCCACATGTCCTGACTCTGAGTAATATTTTGACAGCTCATCTCATTTCGTGTGGTAAGAGTCCTTACCGGAACTTTATTACATGCTTCATCCACCGGGAAGTTGATTAGACATCTCCTCGTATTCTGAATCCAACCATAATAATTAGGCTTCAACTTACAATCAGCTTCGGTCATTACTCGAATAGTCATACATAAATCCTTCCATGCCTCTATTGTCTTAGGGACAAACCGGCATGTCCAGGAAGCATTCCTCAATGACTCCGGCATTTCAGTCACGGGTATTATTCCCCATGGTATGGGTTCACCTGCTGCCCGGGGTAATGGTAAACAAGCTGTGATTTCTGTTACATTTTGCATGAGACCGAAATCTCTGATTAGTCCTACTACCAAATTTTCTTGGCCTCTGCCCTTGGTCAATTCTCCGACGTCAGTAACCTGTCGCGTCACCCTCCTCTCTCTCTTTACATAAGATGTATTTATTGGAAGAAACTGCACATCCCCATAATCAAAACTGTCCCGTACCTGCACTAAGCAAGTATACTTCCCTTCGTTTTTCCGGGTCACATTGGGTATCTGCAGGATAGTTGCTCCTTCCTGGCGCGGCTCATCCCAAGCTGTCTTTACCCCCCTCCGTAATCAGTTCATCCTCCGTAACCCATTTCCTCCTCACGATAATTTTGGCGGATCCAGCTCCCTGGTCATCAGTAAACAAACAGGTCAGATTAACATCAGATCCCTCAGGTCTCAACAGATAAGATTCTGGTACATTAACTTTTACAAAGGTTTCTGTTAACACAATCAAGTTTAGGAAAATCAGTATCCCTAAGATTTGCTTCTGAACACCATCCTTGTTGGAGACAAAGGCTCTACCGACCATTGCATAGGGACCTTCTTGACCCTGGTGTCGTGAATCCAGTTGTCGATCCCGTCGACCTTGACAGCCGTGTAGGTGGTCATGATCACCTGGTGAGGACCGTCCCATGTCTCCTTCAGTGGTTCCACTGGCCAGTTCCGTATGTAGGCTTGGTCTCCTGGAAGGATGTCGTGGGCCGGATTTTCCAGGGGTAGGGGTCGATTCCACTGCAACGCTCCTCTGAGTGCTGTAAGAGTCTTATTCAGAGACAACACATAATTTAATATCACCTGATCTCCCACCAAATGAGGGTCCCCCTGGTAGGTAGCAGCATGGTAGGGTTTGCCATACAAAATTTCGTACGGACTTACCCCTATCCTTTCCCTTGGTTTGATCCTAACCCTTAACAGAGCTAAAGGCAATGCCTGTGGCCACTGGATTTTTGCTTCTTGGCAAATTTTCTTAATTTGGTTTTTCAGTGTTTGATTCATCCGCTCTGCCTTACCACTTGATTGGGGCCTCCAGGGCGTGTGCAGATTCCAAATTATTCCTAATGTTACAGAAATCTCCTGCACGATCCCTGCAGTGAAATGAGGACCCCTGTCGGATGATAGCCCTAACGGCACCCCAAATCTAGGGATGATTTCTTTCAGAAGTGTTTTTACCACTTCTTTTGCCTGATTGGTCCTGCAAGGGAAAACTTCTGGCCATCCCGAAAATGTGCACACATACACCAGCAGGTATTTGTATGCTTGGGCTTTTGGTAACTCAGAGAAATCTATCTGCCAATAATCTCCTGGTTGGGGACCTACCTGCAACTTACCCATTTGAACCTGCCTCCTTACCACTGGGTTGTTTTTGATACACACCGGACACATTGCATTTACCCTTTTTGCCAATGTTAACATCTGGTTTGAGAATATTTCGTTTTTCAAAAATCTTACCATTGCCTCTGCACCCCAGTGACACTTATTATGTTCTGTTTCCAATACTGTCTTCATGATCCTTACCGGTAAGATCACCTGTCCTGTTGGGGTCACATAACAACCCTTGATGTTCTTTTGTGCCTGCAACATCTGAGCCAGTTTCTCGTCCTCTGGTGAGTAATGTGGTTTGTCTTCCATGTGTGCAGCGGCAGGGTTGCTCCGGGCCGGTATCAAAGCTAATCGAGTCCATACTTCTCTGGCGGCCTGCTTCGCCACTTGGTCTGCTCGTTGATTTCCCTGGAACTCTTTCCCTGGTTCGTTCCGATGTCCTTTGACGTGCATCACCGCAACTGCCGATGGTTTGTAAATTGCTTCCAGTAACATGATTACCTCTTCCCTGTGTTTGATTGACGACCCCTGCGAATTAAGAAGTCCCCGCTCCTTCCACAGAGCCCCATGCACATGTACCACTCCAAATGCATATTTGGAGTCAGTCCATATGTTGACTCTCTTCCCTCGGCTCAGCTCCAGGGCCCTTACCATAGCCCAGATTTCTGCCTTCTGCGCTGACGTGCCCGGGGGCAATGCTTTTGCTTCCACTATCTGCTGCAAGGTGACCACTGCATACCTGATACCACTTTCCACAAAGCTGGACCCGTCCGTGAACAGTTCCCAATCAGGGTCCGGCAGCGGCTCATCTTTCAGGTCCTTCCGGCTGGCGTACACTTGTTCGATTACCTCCACGCAGTCATGTTCCAGCTCTCCTTCTTCCTGGGTGGACCTGAGAAACTCTGCTGGGTTAAGGTGATTTGTTATTTTCAGTTCCACATCATCCTGTTCCCTCAGTTGGGCCTGGTATTGGAGCATCCTGCTTGATGAGAGCCAGTGACCCCCCCTTTTGTTCTAATACCGTTATGACCATGTGGGGTACATAAACTGCCATGTGCTTGCCCAATGTTAGCTTGTGTGCTTCCTGGATCAGGATTACCGTGGCTGCCACTGCTCTTAGGCATCCTGGCCATCGCCCACTTACTGAGTCCAATTGTTTGGAAAAATACCCAACCGGCCTTTTCCAAGATCCCAATTTTTGTGTGAGCACCCCCAAAGCTAACTTCTGTCTTTCATGTACATACAGTTGGAAGTCCTTGGTTAAATCCGGCAAGCCCAGGGCAGGTGCTTCCTTGAGGGCCTGTTTTAATTCCTGGAACGCTTTATCTTCCGTGGGTCCCCATTTAAGTCTCGGTTCCTTCACAGCCTCATACAGTGGTTTGGCTGTCAACCCAAAGTTGGGGATCCACAGTCTACACCAGCCAATCATTCCTAGAAAAGATCTTAATTCCTGGTTATTGCGGGGTACTGGAATTGCACATATGGCTTGAATGCGATTCACTCCCAAACGACGAACTCCCTGTGAAATTTCACATCCTAAATAAATGGCCTTTTGTTTGACCAGCTGTGCCTTTTCTCTGGATACCCGGTATCCAGCCTGTCCTAACATATTCAGCAGTGCAATGGTTAACTTGAGGCAGAGACCCTGTTCTGCGGTACCCAGGAAAATATCATCCACATACTGCAACACCACATAAGAGAAAGGCGAATCTTTTACCTGGGTGGTCTTTCATTCCTCAAGTTCCTTGGCCAGCTGGTTACCGAATATAGTGGGCGAGGATTTAAATCCTTGGGGAAGCCTGGTCCATGTGAGTTGGCGCTTCCGTCCCGTATCCCCCCACTCGAATGCAAAGATGTTCCTGCTTTCAGGTGCCATGGGTATGCAGAAGAAGGCATCCTTTAAATCAATTACTGAAAACCACTGAAATTTCTCAGAAACAGATGTTAACAATGTATACGGATTTGCCACCACGGGATGTATATCTTTGGTGATAGAGTTGATTGCCCTTAGATCCTGTACTAACCTGTAATTGCCGTTAGGCTTTTTGACCGGAAAGATGGGGGTGTTGAATTCAGATTCACACTCCTGCAAAATTCCTAGAGCTAAGAATTGAGTTATCATGGGGGCTATTCCCTTCCTAGCTTCCAGGCTGATGGGATACTGTCGTACCCTTATTGGTTGAGCCCCTTCTTTTAATTCCACTACTACTGGTACTGCCGCTTTTGATTTACCTGGGGTCCCTGTCTCCCAAACCCATGGCGCGACTGCTTGTTCAATTTCCGGTGGTATCTCTTCCTTCCCTACTTCTTTGATCACAAACAATTTTGCCAGGTTTTCCTCTGGTATTTCTAGTTTTACCCTACCCTTTTCAAAAATAATTCTTGCCTGTAATGCTGAAAGCAAGTCTCTCCCGAGCAGAGACTCTGGGCTGTTCGGCATATACAGAAATTGATGATCAAATTCCTTTCCCCCAAATTTTATATCGAGTGGCCGCAGGAATGTCCTTTCTTCAATCTCCCCAGATACCCCAACAACCAACACCGTAGAGTCACTTAGAGGTCCCTTTAATTTGTTCATTGCCGAGTAACTAGCCCCTGTATCTATCCTGAATTCCATCGGTTCCCCTTCGACTTCTAAGATAACCTTCCGATCCCTATCTAGTCAGCTCTGATTCTGGCAATTCCCATCATAAAGGCTTGAGCGACACCTTGCGGATTTCCCGTGAACGGATTCAATCCGCTTCCTACCCCGTTGCCGGGATTCGCTCCATTGCCCGGGAAGCCCCCCCCCCCATCGGGGCTCCCTGATTAAGTGGGCACTCATTTTTCCAGTGTCCCAGTCCTTTACAAAAGGCACCTGGTTAGGTCCTAACCTTCCGTGTCCCCCTGTACTCTGGTTCCCAAAGCCTCTACCCATTGGAACACCGCCTCTCCCCCTGCCGCAACTGCGACCTCTATTATTTCCATTGTTTCCACCCGCCGCTTGCCACAAGACCGCCAGCATGCTTGCCTGCTGTTTCTTTGTTGTCTCCTTTTCCCTATTATTATATACCTTCCATGCAACCTCCAATAACTTTTCCAAATTCCGTGTGTCTTCTCCCTCTAACTTCTGCAACTTTTTCCTAATATCCTCCTGAGACTGACCCATAAAAATCAACGCCAGTTGATTCAGCTTCCCGATTCAGCTTCCACATCCAAATCCGTGTACCTCCGCGCTGTTTCTTTTAGCCTTTCTAAAAATGCCGATGGGGATTCCCCCTTATCCTGTCTCACAGAATACAACTTAGACCAATTCATCGTTTTTGGAATCCCCTCACGGACCCCTTCTACCAGTAAATCCTGGTAGTTTTTAACGCTCTGTATCCCGCCGATGAATTTGGATTCCATTCGGGGTCCTCCCTTGGTACCAAATCATTTACCGAACCTTGTGCTACCTGCATTCTAATCAATTCCCTTGCCCGATTTGTCATCGCCCTAAACACCATCTCCTTTTCTGTAGAATCCATAATAGTGTCTAGCAACACCTGCAAATCATTCCAATCAGGATTTTGAGTCTTTATTACCATTTTCACAACCCGAGCCACTTTCTCAGGATTCTCCCTGTACGCCCCCGCCGATTGCTTCCATATCATTAAATCGTTCGGCGAAAAAGGAACCTTTATCATCACCTTCCCTCCATCCGCTCCTACTGCCTCCCGCAGCGGAGCCATCAACTGAGGCTGCGACAAACCGCCTTCTCTCCCCAACCTCCCTCTCCGAGTCCGCTCCGCAAGCGGCGTTCTCGGCTGATCAACCCAGTCCTCCTGCTCTAACTCCTCCTTGGGTGAGAAAGGAAGAGGGGCTCTAACCGGATTTACCGGGGGAGCCTCAGGGGGTGGGAGCGGCGGCGCACTTGGGGGCACCAACAAAGACACATCCTTCTCCTCCTCCGAGAACCGTATTTTACGCTCTTTACAACCAGCACACTCATCACCTTCTACTTCCATGGTTTTTAACTCCGACAATCCACAAGCTTTTTGCCACTCAGGTTTTCCTTTTAGATGATAGAACAGATCCAAATACTGTAATTCATCCCATTTTTCACTTTCCCGCAAGAAACTCATCATAGGACTTAATATCTCAGGAGTTATTGTACCATTCCGCGGCCACTGCATTCCCTCTGTTTCATATTCAGGCCATACACGATTACAATAATCAATCAAAGTCTTCTTCCGCAATTCCTGCCTAAAATTGCCCTCTTTCCAATGTTTTAACAGACAACCGAGAGGCGAATCCTCAGGAACATCCTTTTCGTCACAAAACAGAGCTCTAAAACTTTTAATCGGTAGCATGCTGACACCCGTACTCGCGCACTCACTCACACAAAACGCTGACACTCGTAACCCGCACTGGCGCGCACTCACTCACACAAAAAGCTGACACTCGTAACCCGCGCTGACGCGCACTCACTCACACAAAACGCTAACACTCGTAACCCGTACTGGCGCGCACTCACACACAAAACCAATATACGGCCGATTACCAAATACCTATACCAAATACCAAACTTGCCTATACTCGTCGCCGCGAGTGGCAAGTGCTGGAACTGCACAGCTTTCTACTTGCCGTGTCTTACGACCAGCGCCTAGGCTTCCAAACAACCAACCCTTATACCAAATACCAACCAACCTGTAAGGAATAAAGCACCTTCGGGCTTACCTTATGGTCGTCCGTCGGGCGCGGGGTCGGGCACGGGTTGATGTCTCCTCCAGGAATCACCTGGTGCCGGCTTGGAGTGGATCAGCACGTGAACCGCCCCAGCCGCCCCCGGAGTCCCATCTGGGTCGCCAGAAAACTGTTGCCCGTAGTCAAGACACAAACCAACAGAGAGTCAGTTTATGTGGTGCTTTATTTGGGGCCCGGGAAACCTGAGGACTAGCGTCCCAAGTCAGGATTCCAACGATCCCCGTTTTCGGTTCAGCTTTTATACCCTTTTACAATGAAGCCTTCGTGCGGAATTTCAGTTGCGAAACAGTTGCGAAACGGTTACATACATCATGCAGATAACAATAGAGAGACATCCACGAACCACAAATCTCTCATACTTTCTCAACTTAAGATATTGTTTTGACTGTCTCCCACCACCAACCCCCCTTACATGCGTAATAACCCTTATCTTCAATGTCAGTTTACTTTTCTTCATGTTCTGTATGCTTGACTAATCCCCTTTGATAAGCTGTTCCCCTCTTCCCAGCACATTCCTTGTTGATAAACTGTTCCCCTCTTCTCAGCACATTAACACATTCCTTGCCAGTTTCCCGCCCCTCCGCCCCGCCTGACCAGTCCAAACCTTAGCATAACTACTTTTAAATTTCTATTTCTTTCGCTACTTGCAACACATTGTACTTCTCCATCTTTCATCATCACCCACCAAGTGTGTCCGGGCCCTTGAGCGAAAGCAACCCCACGAATGGTTTTGCCTTTGCCCGAGGCAGGATAAACCCAAACGGTTTTCCCTAGCAGATTCTTTTCATGCACCACAGGCACTTTGTCCCCATCTACTGTGTGTAGAAGATCTGACTGAGCAGGACCAGCTCGATTGATGGAACCCCTGGTGTTAACTAACCAGGTAGCTTTTGCCAAGTGCTTGTCCCAGTTTTTGAAAGTTCCACCACCCATTGCCTTTAAGGTAGTTTTTGACAGTCCATTGTACCTTTCAATTTTACCTGAGGCTGGTGCATGATAGGAGATATGGTATATCCACTCAATACCATGGTCTTTGGCCCAGTTATTTATAAGACTATTTTTGAAATGAGTTCCATTATCTGACTCAATTCTTTCTGGTGTACCATGTCTCCACAAGACTTGTTTCTCTAGGCCCAGAATAGTGTTCCGGGCTGTGGCATGAGGCACAGGATATGTTTCCAGCCATCCTGTACTTGCCTCCACCATTGTAAGCACATAGCGCTTACCCTGGCGGGTTTGAGGCAGTGTGATGTAATCGACTTGCCAGGCCTCCCCATACCTATATTTTGACCATCTCCCTTCATACCACAGAGGTTTCAACCTCTTAGCTTGCTTAATTGCAGCACATATGTCACAGTCGTGGATAACCTGCGCAATAGCGTCCAAAGATAAATCCACCCCTCGGTCACGAGCCCATCGATATGTTCCATCCCTGCCTTGATGACCTGAAGCATTGTGGGCCCATTTGGCTAAAAACAGTTCACCTTTATGGTCCCAGTCCAGATCTATTTGGAACACTTGAGCAGCTTCATCTGCTCGTTGGTTGTTTCGATGTTCCTCAGTAGCTCGATACGAAGGTACGTGGGCATCTACGTGACGCACTTTTACATCAAGTTTCTCTAACCTTGCAGCAATGTCTTTCCACAGTTCAGCAGCCCAGATAGGTTTATCTCTACATTGCCAGTTGTTTTGTTTCCACTGCTTTAACCAACCCCATAAGGCATTTGCTACCATCCATGAGTCAGTATAGAGATAAAGTTTCGGCCACTTTTCTTGTTCAGCAATGTCCAAAGACAATTGGATGGCTTTGACCTCTGCAAATTGACTTGATTCACCATCTCCTTCATCTGTTTTTGCAACTAGTCATGTAGGATTCCATACAGCAGCTTTCCACCTTCGATGGCCTCCTACCAGACGACAGGATCCATCAGTGAAAAGAGCATATTGTTTTTCATCCTCTGGTAATTGGTCGTATGGTGGGGCTTCTTCATCCTGTTTTACCACTTTTTCTGGTGGCATTCCAAAGTGTTTGCCTTCTGGCCAATGTGTTATTGCTTCTACAATTCCTGGACGATCAAGTCTTCCTATCCTAGCTCTCTGTGAGAGTAAAGCAATCCATTTACTCCAGGTAGCATCGGTAGCATGATGGGAAGATTCTCTACCTGTGTACATAAAACCCAGTACAGGTAATCGTGGCACCAGGAGGAGCTGTGCTTCAGTACCAATCACTTCTGAAGCAGCTCTAACTCCTTCGTATGCGGCCAATATCTCTTTTTCAGTGGCTGGAGTTGGCTTCGGAGCCTTTGTAGTTTCGACCCCAAAATCCAAGAGGTCGGCCTCGAGTCTCTCCTGGAGCTTTCTGCCAGAGGCTCCGTGTAGGACCATCACCTCCATCTCCGGTGTAAAGAACATTTTTAATGTCTGGCCCTGTTCGAATTGGTCCAAGGGCCATTGCCTGCACAATCTCCTGTTTAATACTCTCAAAAGCAGCTTGTTGTTCTGAGTCCCATCTAAAGTCTTTCTTCCGGGTAACCTCGTAGAGAGGTTTCACAATCTGATTATAAAGAGGAATATGCATCCTCCAGAAACCAACAGTTCCTAAGAAGGACTGAGTTTCTTTTTTGGTAGTTGGTGGGGCCATAGCTGTTATTTTGTTAATCACGTCCATTGGGATGTGGCGACGTCCATCTTGCCACTTAACTCCCAGAAACTGGATCTCTTGTGCAGGTCCCTTAACCTTGCTCCTTTTGATAGCAAAACCAGCCTCTAGAAGGATTTCAATTATCTTCTTACCTTTCTCGTAGACTTCCTTTGCTGTGTCACCCCACACAATGATGTCATCGATATATTGTAGATGTTCTGGAGCTCCACCCTTTTCCAAGGTATCATGGATCAGTCCATGGCAGATGGTAGGACTGTGTTTCCACCCCTGGGGCAGTCGATTCCAAGTGTACTGGATACCTCTCCAGGTGAAAGCAAACTGTGCCCTGCATTCTGGTGCTATAGGAATAGCAAAAAATGCATTAGCAATGTCAATAGTAGCATACCACCTGGCTGCCTTTGATTCCAGCTCATACTGAAGTTCTAGTATATCCGGCACAGCAGCGCTTAGTGGTGGAGTAACCTCATTCAGGGCACGATAGTCCACTGTCAGCCTCCACTCTCCATTAGGCTTTCTCACTGGCCATACAGGACTGTTGAAGGGTGAGTGAGTCTTGCTGATCACTCCTTGGCTCTCTAGTTGCCGGATCAGCTTGTGAATGGGGATCACAGCATCTCTGTTGACACGATATTGTCTTCGATGCACTACTGAAATAGCAGTCGGCACCCGCTGGTTTATAGTTCTCAGCAACCCACTACAAAGGATTTGTCTGAAAGGCCAAACAAAGCATGCAGCCATTCTCCATTCTCAGTCTTAATAGCTGCAGTACCAGAGGACCACCGGTACCCTTTCGGGTCCTCGAAATCACCTCCCATGAGGTAGTCTATGCCAAGGATGCAAGGAGCATCTGGACCAGTCACTATCGGGTGCTTATGCCACTTTATTCCAGTGAGGCTCACATCAGCCTTCACAATAGTCAGTTCTTTGGATCCCCCCGTCACTCCAGAAATAGTAACGGATTCTGTCCCTTTCATTAGTGTGCACTGTGCACCAGTGTCCACCAAGGCTTTATACTTTTGTGGCTCTAATGTGCCAGGCCATCGAATCCACACAATCCAATAAATTCGGTTGTCCCTCTCCTCCACCTGGCTGGAGGCAGGGCACCTCTAAGCTTGAGCACATACAACATTGTCAGTATGTGCGTTACTGGAGTTTGCATCCCCAGTACTCACACCTGATGTACAGGGATCTTGAGTCACCAGCATATTTGAATTGGGTAACTCCACACTGGAGACGTGAGCAGCCATCTTTTTAGAAGGACCTCCTTTTGCCTTTGTCTTAGTCAGCAACTTACATGCTTGCTCCTCTAGGACAGCAGTAGGTTTCTGATCCCACTTTTTCATGTCCTCTCCATACTCACACAGGAGTGCCCATAGGATTCCTCTTGTTGAATTCTGTTTCTCTCGATTCCGTCTCATAGGAGGGCGTCTCCTTTTAATGGCTGCAATGCGGGGTCCTCCTTCTGTCTGAGGAAAAAGGGGTGAATGCAGTTTCTCAGATGTTCTCTTTAAAGCTGAGACCCAGGCCCGACGAGGGGCTGTGACAGCATCTTCACACTCTCGTACTGTTTTAATCACATCACCCACAGTTGCATCCACATCTGCAGGAACCCATAGCATTACTGATAGTGTATGGTTAAAAGGTGGTGGTGCAGCATGCACAAACCTTTGCATCATAGGTCTAGGGCACGGTATGTGATAAGGATCTTCAATGTCATCAGCATTATAGATCACGTCTCGTACAGCCAATTCCTCCAGATACTTGAGAGCTTTTCCAAGTGTGGGTGCTTTGACCTGTGGGCAGTCTATTTCCTCTTTATAGGGATATCTCTCCTTTACAGCTGCCAAGAGTCGCTTCCATAGGCTGGTGGTTCCAGCCTTTTCCCCAAATGCTCGATCAATACCTGCATCTCTGGCCAGGGATCCCAACTGTCTGGCTTCCTTCTGAGTTAATGTTATGGTAGCAGCCCCTTCATTCCAGCATCGGAGTAACCAAGAGAGAAGTGGTTCACCTGAAAAACGGCTATAGTCTTTTCTCAGAGTACGCAAGTCTCTCATGGAATAGGACTGAGCAGATTCTGAGTCCTCAGCTGACTCTGCTTTAGAGTCTCTTCTAGCTGCTCTATGAGGAGAGGCAGTATCCTCTATTTCCTCTATCACCTGGTCGTCTCGTTCAGACTTGGAAGGGTTAAGGCTCATTTGTGATTTCCATTGTTTTACTTTTCTCCTAGTTACAGGGTCAACAAGTAACTGTGTGGGCTGAGGGGGAGAGGCTGTGGTATCTGCAGCAGTAGCAGCAGCAGGGCTCGTTTTCTGAGCAGCAGCAGTGTCAGTGGGGGCAGAGACAGCAGCTGCAGCTGTAGCAGAAACACTGGCGATGCTGGCCGGCCGTATCTGAGTTGTGCCCTTGTGTGAGGGGGGGCGAGAAGAGGCTGCGGAGGCAGGAGCAGGGGTGCTCTCTGTACGAGGAGCAGCTCTCACTCTCCGGACAGCAACTCTCGGCCTCCGAAAAGGCATGCTCAGTCTCATTATTGTGGTTTTTGTGTTACTCCTCACCACTATATGAGAAAAATTAACAACACCCACCAGAAGATTGAGAAATGAAATGCTATTGTTACTAAAATCTGGGGGAGTCAGCCCAAAATACGATGGAATGGTATAATTTCCCAAATTAAAACTGGGAGTGTAATTACCAACCAAGTTTTTTATCTCTGTATGAAACACTACTTGCACCATGCACCATGATATACATCAGTATTGAGGACCCTATTGCAACGATGGTTCTTAAGCAGCTCTTACAAAAAACAAACCACATAGTAACAGCAATTCCAGCTGCGAAAAGACAGATCGCATACCCTAAATACCAAAGGTACGGCATGATTGGTTTAATCTCCAACCCTGTGAAATTTCCAAAGAACAAGGTCTGATTCCAGCTCAGCAAAGCCATTCTTCCACTGGAGTTGGAATTCAAACTATTCAGGCAAATTAGTCAAAATTTAAACTGGACTCGAGCCAATTAGCTCGGGCCCCACGTTGGGTGCCAATAAATCTGTCAGGGTTTAACACTGGCCCGGCGATTAAACCGAGTACCAGACGCTCTCTATTAATCTCTGTCTCCTCCCTGATAAGAAAGGAGAGAGAATAAGGGAGAGAGACTTATGGGTTGGAAACTAAACTACACAGCTTTAATGAAACAGTAATGATAAATAGGAAAAAATACTAAATATATACAAATATACAAGAAAAGGGATACCACATTCCTCCCCCCTTTCCCCCAATAGCTCTCACGTCACCACCGAGGCTGCAGGGCAGCCCTGGGAAAGTCCAGGCTGGACTCCTGGAGTCAGCAGCAGTCAGGAACTGGAGGCAGGAACACACAGATATGGGCTGGCACGGATCAGGACCACAGGCAGGCAGACGGACGGGATCCTTCCAGGATGCCGGGGTGAAGGAATGGAAGCAGGAAAGGCAGGAAGGGCAGGCAGCCGGAAGCTGGAAATCTGGCTTGGCCCTCGTGATCCCTCAGATTTATACTGAGGATGACGTATATGGGATGGAATACTCTGTTTGGTCAATTCTGGCATCTATCTTGTCCGTTCCTCCCCAAAGGAGGGATGCAGGTGGGACCTCTTTATGTTTTCCTCAGAGCTGAGCAGTGTCCTTGGCTCTGCACACCAGTCTCTAGCAGTAACTCTAAACATCAAGTGTTATCAGTCCTAGAAGCACACACTGTCTGAGAAACTTGCTGTTAATTTCAGCAAGTGCAACTACTTACAAGAGACTTAGCTAAAAGCAAAAGTACAAGAAAGAAAATCACCTTTATCCTGGCCCAAACCAGGACACCCCATCCATTATCTAACATTTACCTTTATTTCTTCATATCCACTTATGGTCTGTTTCCTGGTACTCTGGTTGAAAATTAGTATCTAGTTCTTCTGGTACCAGAGTCAATGCTACTAAGTCCCTGGTCCTTGCAGCAGCTAATTTAGCTTCTGCATCGGCTATTCTGTTACCTCTTTCTGGAACGGTGTTACCTCTCTGGTGCCCTTTGCAATGCATTATGGCCACTTGGGTTGGGAGCTGAACAGCCTCCAGCAACTGTAGGATTTCTTCTGCATGTTTTATGGCTTTTCCTTGGGCAGTCAGCAGTCCTCTCTCCTTCCAGGCATGTACGAGGGAGAAGGCATATTTCGAATCTTTCCCTGTGTTAATTCTTTTTCCTCTTGCTAACCCAAGGGCTCAGGTAAGAGCTATCAGTCTGGCCTTCTGTGCTGGGGTTCCTGCAGGTAAAGGATTCGATTCAATTACCTGTTCTGTCGTGGTTACTGCGTAACCGGCCATTCTTACCCCCTGCTTCACGAAGCTACTGCCATCCGAGAACCAGTCATCTGCTTCTTCGAGCGGCTCTTCTTTGAGATCTGGGCGACTGGAGTACACTGCCTGGATGGCTTCTAGGCAGTCGTGCTCAATTGGTTCGGCTGGTATTCTTCCTTCTAGAAATGAGGCTGAGTTGACAACATTAGTCACTTGAATGGTTACATCATCTGATTCGGCTAAAATCGCCTGGTACTTCAGGAACCGGGAGGGTGACAGCCAATGGCCACCTTGCTGTTCCAGCACCGCTGATACGGTGTGGGACACTAACACAGTCATCTCCTGGCCCATAATAAGCTTTCTGGCTTCTTCTTATTACTGCAGCTACCGCCTTCAGGCATGTGGGCCTTCCTTTACTTACTTCATCTAGTTGCTTAGAGAAGTAAGCCATGGCTCTTTTGTATGGTCCCAATTGTTGGGCTAAGACTCCTAGGGCCATTCCCTGGCGTTCGTGCGAGAACAGCCAAAATGGTTTTGTTACATAGTCTTCTAAAGGCTGCTTCCGCTTCAGGAGTCCAGAATAGAATAATTTTAGATTACTTTAACAAATCATAGAGGGGTTTAGCAAGTATCCCGTACTGGTATATCCACAGGCGACACCAACCTGTCATTCCTAAGAAGGCTCGCAGGTCTCTTACCGTTTCAGGCCTGGGCATCTGGCAGATGGCTTCTTTCCTCGAGGTTCCCAGGGATCGCTGTCCTCCAGAGATCTCGTATCCCAGGTAGACCACCTTTTCCTGCACCGGCTGTGCTTTCTGTTGAGAGACTCGATAGCCGTTTAAACCCAAGAAATTTAACAACGAGATTGTCCACTCAATGCATTATTCCTCTGTTTCAGTTGCTATCAGTAAGTCATCCACATATTGCAGAAGGATTGCCCTCTCCCTGTGGTCGCTCCCACTGTTCTAATTCTTTAGCCAATTGATTTCCAAATATTTTAGGGATATTTTTGTAACCTTGAGGTAACACCGTCCAGGTTAGCTGTGTCTTCCTCCCTTTATTAACAAACTCCTGTTTGAAGACAAAAATCTTTTGGCTTTCTGGGGCTAGGGTAAGGCAGAAAAATGTATCTTTCAAATCCAACACTGTAAACCAAATCAGATTATCTTTCAGTTTGGTCAGGAGTATATAAGGGTTAGCCACTACTGGATGTAGAGTCTTAGTAATTTCATTTATGAGCCACAGTAGCCCCCCCCAAGTTCCTTGTTTCGCTTAGGGCAATTTCATTGCCAGTGTCCTATCTGCCAACAATAGGAACATTGATTCGGGGCTGCTCTGGCTCGCTGGAAATCTCCTCTTCCTCTCATGGCAAACCCACGCCCCGTACCCCTAGGATTTGTTTCTGGGAATCTTGGAGTCGATTGTGCTGCTGCAACGATCCTTGCAAGCTTCTTACTCTCCTTCTTTTCTTTTTCTCTCTCTCTTTTATTGTATACTTTCCAGGCTTCGTTCATTAAAGCCTCTAGGCTTTTATCAGCAGGATGTCCAAGTTTTTGTAATTTCCTTCTGATATCTGCACTAGACTGTCCCATCACTAATCCTAGTAATAGTTGCTTGCCTTGTTCTGACCCAGGATCTAAAGGGGTATATTGTCTCATCGCCGCTCTAAGTCTGTCCAAAAATTCTGACGGCGTTTCATCCTGTCTTTGTGTAACTTCATATAGGGCTCCCCAATTTATCACCCTCGGTATTGCTTTTCGTAAGCCCTGTGTAATTAACCTCCTGTATTGCAGCAATAAATATGGATGGCTAGTTCCCTCTCCGGGAACTTCTGCTCTTACTTTTTCTGCTTCTATTCTTGCTTTCTCTGCTTCTAGTTTCGCCTTTTCTGTTTCGGCTTTAGCCTTTTCCGCTTCTATCCTGCCTTCTCCTTTTCTGGTTCTCCTCCCCGTCTCCTGCAGGGCTTTCTCCTTATCTTGGTCTCCCTTTACTGGTCTTTCTGGAGCCCTTTCCACTTCTTTGGTTCTTTTGTCCCCTGATTCTAGGGAGGATCCACTGCTGCCGCTCTGTTGCGGTATTGGCAGCGGTACTCCAGGTACTCCATGCCCTGGTACAATGGGCTGGTACTCTCAGAGGCTAAAGGCACTTTCTGTTTCATTGCCTTTCTCTTTCAGCTTAAGGCATCGTTTCCCTATGCTACAAGCATCACAACAGTGTTCCTTCACTCTGCTGTTTTTCTGATCCCATTCTAGTGCTAACACAAAGGGATCTTGAGGTGATACATTTACTCCACAATCCGATTGCCATTCCGGCTTATCCCTTAAGGTAAAGAACATGTCTGCATACATTACTTCATCCCACTTTCCCATCCTACGGAGGAACAGCAGAAGTTGTAGGATGGTATTATAGTTTAAACTTCCGCCTGGTGGCCATTTTTCTCCATCATCTAGTTTATACAGAGGCCACCAATCTTGGCAATATTTCACAAGTGTCTTTTTCCTCATATTTCCCCCCGGAATTCCACCGAGTTCTTTCCAATGCTTTAAAATGCATCCCAAGGGGGTTTTGGTATTAATTTCCTTACTTTGTTCAGCCCCCATTATGTCCACTTGAGATATTACAACTAAAAGGGCGTGCGCTCTCTCTCTCTCTCTCTAAGTTACCAAATTCTTTCCAGATATCAACACTTAGCTTACTCGTTCCAACAATCCACACCAATCGCTTCGTCCGTCTCTGGCCGGCCCCCTCACGGGTGACACGGAAACGCAAATCAGGACTCCGCACTCGCCGCGCAATTATATCGCATCTCAGTCACTCACTTTCATTCACACACATATTTCGCACAGGTAAAATTTACACAGAATTCACACATTGCTCTACCGCCTAGGGTCACAAGATGTCGCTATAGACCGCGAATACCTGCCGGTGTCACAGCAGCCCCTGGGACCACCCCCCCCGCGAAGACAAAGCTATAAAACTTTTCTTCGATAGAGACGTGTAATCACTCAAAACACTTAATTCTCTTAAAAGCGGCGCAACATACACTCAGAACACTTAATTCTCTTAAAAGAGGCGCAACAAGATAGCACAATCAACAACCAACATATAAGCGAGGGATCCCAGAATCAACGATCACAGCATTAACAAAAGCCCGTTTTCAATACCATACAATTTTCCTGGGGACTCAAACCCCAAAAGGGACTCAAACCCTTCTCCTTGAAAATCAGGGTTAACCAGACTCGAACCGCTTAACCCTGAAAAGGGACTCAGACCTGGCCTGGACTCAAACCTGCCAGTCTGGGGGCGTCCCCCACGTCCCTGTAAATCCTGGGGGACTCGAACCCCCGCAAATCCTAGGGGACTCGAACCCCTATAAATCCTGGGAGGACTCGAACCTCCCTTTCCCTGGAGGCCTCAAAACCCAAGCAAATATATATATAAATACCTTTTCAGTATGAGGAAGGTCTGGTGTCCATCGGCGCGTAGGAGCCAAGGGAGTAGGGGAGGCTTATCGGACAGAATTCGTCGGGGGGCCCCAAAAGTGTCCCCGGGTCCCCCTGGATCACGGCACGACAGAGTCCAGTCCCATCTGGGTCGCCAAAATGAAGCCCAAAAAGGCCAAGCAAAACTGTTTAGAGACAGAGTTTGAGCCTTTAAACAGCAAAGGTATTTATTTTCGGATCTGGGGAACTCCCAGCTCATGCTGGACAAAGAGTTCCTGCCCCGAGGGAAAGGATAAGGGTATTTTTAGGGGAGGTTACATACATATTCATAAGTTTGCAACATATAATTATAATATTCATGACAGGCTGAGTCTGGGCAGAGTCAGGCGGAGCCTGGGCGGAGATGTCGGGGGGGTCTTTGGATGAAGTAAGAAATCTTTCTCTCTCCTGTTTTCAATGACTTCATCCTCTTATTACAGAGCAAAATTGGACCCTTGCAATAATTTCTCCCTTATCTGCTGGTTGTGGCTGCCTCATCCTGTCTCCATGCAGGTGTTCGCACTCCCCCAGTGCCTAGCTAGCCTTGGCAGTGCCTTGTTTTGAGAACAAGACCTACACTTTTACAGAAGTTAATCCCCTCGCTGCCTGGTTGGCCTTGGCAGTGCCTTGTTTTTAAAAGCAAGATCTGTACTTACAGGACAGATGTTCACACTGCTTTAGTGGAAAGTTACAGGAATTAACCCCATCAGGAGTTAACCCTGTCAGGGTCTTTCTCTGTTTCAACACTCCAACAGCTCCATCTCCTTCTGGTGTTGACGACCCCAGAACTGGACCCAGCACTCCAGGGGGGTCTCCCCAGAGCAGAGCAGATGGGGACAATCCCCTCCCTCACCCTGGTGGCCATTCTACTGGAGATGCAGCCCAGGACAGGGGTGGTTTCTGGGCTGCTGGTGCACATCTCTGGCTCATGTCTCAATTAAATCTCATCTCTCCCAGTTTGAAACCATTTTCCCTCATCCCATCCCTCCCTGCCTTTGTCCCAAGTCCCTCCCCAGCTTTCCTGGAGCCCCTTCAGGCACTGGAAGGTGCTCTAAGGTCTCCCTGCAGCCTTCTCTTCTCCAGGCTGAACAACCCCAACTCTCTCAGCCTGGCTCCAGAGCTGCTCCAGCCCTCCCAGCATCTCCAGGGCCTCCTCTGGACTCACTCCAACAGCTCTATCTCCTTCTGGTGTTGGGGACCCCAGAACTGGACCCAGCACCCCAGGGGGGTCTCCCCAGAGTGGAGCAGAGGGGGACAATCCCCTTCCTGACCCTGCTGGGGATGCAGCCCAGGACAGGGCTGGTTTCTGTACTGCTGGTGCCCATCTCTGGCTCATGGTGAGCTTCTCACCAACCAACACCATCAAGTCCTTCTCCTCAGGACTCCATACCTTCATCTTTTACCCTGTGCTGATCCCAGGGATTCCCCTGACATGTGCAGGATCTTGCACTTGGCTTTGTAGAACTTCATGAAGCTCACACTGACCAACTCCTAGATTTTATCCAGGTCCCTCTGGACACCATCCTGTCCCTCAGGAATGTCAACTACACCATCCAGCTTGGTGTCACAGTAATGATGAGCAGCACACTGGGTCCTTCCTATAGAAATGACCTTGTGAGTCTTCATGTCCTCTATCCTTGGAGTCTCACAGTTCCTGGTTCACTTTCTGAGGTTTTCAGGGGAACCTATTCTAAAGCTCCACAAAATCATACACAAAAAGATACAGTTGCACAACTCTGAAGAATTTCAGTGTCTAAATCAAGGAGAAAGCTTTCATCCACAAGTCTTTAATGACCTTTTCTGGGAATGTATGTGTAACCTTAAAGAAGGTTAAAATATTACAAGTAGGTTTTGGATGCTTTGCTACAACTCAGGGAATCCCAGAATGATTTGGGTTGGAAGGGACCTTAAAGATGATCCAGTTCCAACCCCTTTCCATGGGCAGGGACACCTCCCACCAGCCCAGGTTGCTCCAAGCCCCATCCAACCTGACCTGAGACACTGCCAGGGATGGGACAACTTCTCTGGGCAGCTGAGGCTGTGTTGGGATTGCAAGAGCTGATGCCATGGAGGGTCCCTGTTGGCAATGTGTGTCCTGAAAAGCTGAGATGTTAAAGAAGAAGAAAAGTAGGGAACTTGGCCATAACAGCCTCATGAACATCAGGTGCTTGCAGAGCTGTGTCTTAATTTCAAGATATTACAAATTCAGCATAACCTTGCTTTTAAAAACCAAGTGATTTAGTATGATAAATATTTTTTTCCTTTGAAACCCCAGACATTTTCAAATGGAGGAGAATCTCAGTGTTGCTCCTTTCCATTCTTAACCAGGGGAGCCAGAAATTTGCACTCTTGGTGATCACTCATGTCTGGCAGTCAAGAAACTCTTGATGGTCAAGGCCAAAGTGGGACTGACACTGCAGTCCACGCATGCTTGAATAATCAGTGACCTTGGCATGATCCCAAAAAGACCATGATAATCATCAGGGGAAGCCCCAACCACTTTGATCCAGTTTCTTTCTTCAACCCTTGCATAAGATCTTCATTTTCTGTCAATACCCCCAGGAGAAATGACTGCAAATAAACAAATTTGGAGTAACAGTACTCAGAACAATTGTAAAAATGGAAATACAACACAGGGCAACCTTACACCTAGGGTTTTCAGCAGCAGTGGTGAGGCTTCTGTTTGCTTCAGGGTTTTGGTGGCCTGAGTGGGTTTTAAATGGAAGATTTGATGTCTTTTTATTTTCATCTCCATTACATCCTCCTCAGAGTTTGATGGTAATTCTCTGGGTAGGTGACTGGAATCCAGAGAAGCCAATTGTGTCTTGAGATAAAGGAATACAGCAAGGGCTGAGGGCTGCACAGGAGGACAAGAAAGCCATGGAGGTGCTGGAGTGTGTCCAGAGAAGGGCCAGGAGGATGCTCAGAGGGCTGAAGCACCTCTGTGAAGACACTGACAGAGCTGGGGTTATTCAGTCTGGAGAGGAGAAGGCTCCAAGGAAACTTCTTGTGGACTTCCAGTGTCTGAAGGGGCTACAAGAAAGCTGGGGAGGGATTTTTTAGGATGTCAGGGAGTGATAGGACCAAGGGAATGGATTCAAACTAGAAGAGGGGAGATTTAGATTGGAAGTTAGGAAGAAATTCTTCACCATGAGGGTGGTGAGATCCTGGCACAGGTTGCCCAGAGAGGTGGTGGAAGCCCCATCCCTGGAAGTTTTTAAGTCCAGGCTGGATGGGGCTTGGAGCAACCTGGGCTGGTGGGAGGTGTCCCTGCCCATGGAAAGGGGTTGGGAATGGATGATTTTTGATGTCCCAACCCTGGGAATTCTGTGATTGCATGACAAGGTAGCTGGGGAGGGTGGTGCTGAGGGTGAGTGACTTGAGTAACAGTGATCCCTTGGTTCAGGAATGAAATGCATTGGCCAAGATGAAGATGAAGGGTGGGCTAGCACAGGACACTCCTATTTCCAAGCTGTTGTCTACATGGAGATTAATATTTACATGGAGCCTTAATATCTGTCCTCTCCACCCTTGAAAACTCTTCCAGTTACCTTCTGGAAGCTGCACTCTGGATTCAGTCACTTCATTCCAGTGTAATTGCTTTCTTTGCAAAGCTGAACAATTACACTGGAATGAAATCACCTTCTTCTGCAGTTACCCAGCTGCTTCCAAAGAGCTCCTCAAAAATATTTTATGCAAGTCAGCCTTCTGCAGAAGTCTGGAGAGTGTTTCATTTCTGCAAAACCAGCTTTGAGAATGAACTGAAAAGTTCAGCTGACAAAGTCCTCTCCACCCAACCAGGAAAAATTGAATAATAGCACTTGAGTTGTAGAAATGCAAATATAATAATATTATAGAGTCATAGAGTGGTTTGGGTTGGAAGAGACATGAAAAATTGCCAAGTTTCAACCCTGTGCCATGAGCAGGGACACCTCCCACCAGCCCAGGTTGCTCCAAGCCCCATCCAACCTTCAACTTCCAGGGATGGGGCAGCCTCAGCTTCTCTGGGAAACCTGGGACAGGGGCTCAGCACCCTCAAATCAAAGAATTTCTTCCTAATATCTAACCTAAATCTCTCCTTTTTCAGTTTGAAACCATTCCCCCTCATCCCATCCCTCCCTGCCCTTGTCCAGAGTCCCTCCCCAGCTTTCCTGGAAGATGCTCTAAGGTCACCCTGGAACTTTTTCTCTTCTCCAAGCTCCACAATCCCCAACTCCTTCAGCCTGGCACCATAGGAGAGGACTTGATTAATACAAAAATACACATTGTTAATGATTTGGAGATTAATTCTTCAAAAGAAATAGAAAAGGGAACAGAAAGCCCTCCAGAAGGAGGAGGATCAGCCCTGCAGGAGTTTCAGTGTTCCTCAGTGGGTTTCTCCTGTGGTTGTCATCACCTGGGCTTGGTCCCCTCTCAACCAGAACTGCAGTTCCAGCCCTGGACCCCACTGAATGTCTCAGCCTTGCCTGTGGCAGCTTGTGGGTTGTAATTAACGGCTTCCCATTAAGCCAGGAGGTGGGAATTCATGCAGTTACATGCTCAGGTTTTAGAAGGTGGAACAGTGGCCTGTAACAACAGCTATTAAGGTGATGGTAGTTGGGTTGGTTTGGGGTTTTTTTTTCCCTTTCTGACCCAGGATTAGGCCAACTGTGGATGTTGTGAAGTTAAAAATTCCTTTGAAGTTGAGCAGGAGCTGAGCTGGAGTCTGGGTAGGAGAGGGGAAGCTTATCAGGATTTTCAAATGCAGCACGTGGCCAGGAGATAATGAAGTGGTTTGGTCATGTTTGTGATTAACACACACCAAAAAAATTCCAGAGTGAGGTGAAAGCTGTTGGAGAAGTAGCCTGAGGAAGAAGCAGGAAGAGGAGCAGAGAATTTGCTCTTAGGGGTTTGGTTGGCATCTGGTGATAAAAATTAGGAAGGAACGATGAAGGGAAGGATAACAAATGATGAGGAAGAAGCACCAGTGGTCCTCTGGGTGGGGCTGGTTTCCTCTTAACTAATGATTAACATTTGCTTTTTCTCCTGAAACAGAGCAACAAGTACAAAATGGATGTTAATAAGGTTAACAAAAGGTATTTAAATATGAGCCTGAAGAAATAAACCTGTAATTCTTTCTGCAGCCTGTAGGGACCAGAAAAATATTTCTGGAATTGACCCAGGGGATGTCCATTGCAATTAACTTCTCCTTCCTTGGACCAGAAAAGTCTGGTTGTGCCTCTAGTGGTGGCATGAGAGGAGGAGCCTTTCAGCATCTTGGTTTCCTGACCAGTAAAAGATGCCCCAGCCAGTTCTTAACCCAGGAGGAGAGTGGTTTGCAGGGCTGAGCAGGATCCAGTGCTGTCAGGGATGTTGTTTTGGAGGAGAGAAAAAGTGGGAAATGGGATTTTCCTCCTGTCCCCCAGGATGAGGGATGCTCTCCAGATGGCAAAGCATCCCTGCTCAAGGTGGTGGTAAATGCAGGGCTTGGTGGTAGGGGCAGGAGATGTCATACAAACTTCAGTTGCTTCTTTGGGTTGTCAGAAGAGATGAATCTCTTATTTTTTTATGCACACCTGAAGCCCCAGTCTTGGCCTTTCGTTGTTTTGGGAAATATCCCACGAGACTGGGAGTGCAGCAACAGAATCTGCTCCATGTGTCCTCTTAGGACAAGAGGAAATGGGTTCAAGTTGCACCAGGGGAGGCTCAGGTTGGATATTAGGAAAAAAATCTCTTCACCAAAAGAGAAGAATTGGAACAGGCTGCCCAGGGAGGTTCTGGAGTCACCATTCCTGGGGGTGTTCCCAAAATGGAGAGATTTGGCTCTTCAGGAGATGATTTAGTGGTTATGGTGGTGTAGGACTTGATGATCTTGAAGGTCCTTTCCAACCATGATGATTTTATTGCATCTGAGCAGCTCCAGAGATGTTGCATTGCCTGTTCATGCATCTGCTTCAATGCCACTTAAAAATGAAGAAATATTCCTTAAATTTAATGTTTCAGTGGTAGATACAGAAATGGGGTCATTTTCTTCCACTAAAGCATGGAGGGGTACACATGGAGACCATGCAGAAGAATTTAAACCTTCCAGAGCTCCTGATGTCAGGCTGTGTATCTGGTTGGTTGTCTCTGACTTCTTTAAATTGATTCTCATGGGTTGGAGGAAACTCCTACAAACCAGAGACATAAAATACCAAGGCAGAAAGCAAGCCCTGAAGAAATGAGGATGGGAAAGCAGGGGGGGGAGACTTTCCAAATCACTCCCCATAGTAACAAATCTCTGACCACTGGTAAACAACCTTCCTAAAAGCTACTGCCACTCTGCTTGCCTGCCACAGGATTTGAACTCTCTTAACCTTCCAGGATGATCCCAATTTTTGAAAGAGAACACAAGAGGAGCTTCCCTGCCCAGAGCTGCAGAGCTCTGCTGACTTCTCAGCAGCTTCGGCCAGAGCCCAGGGCTCATGAGCAGCTCAGAACTCCCCATCCAGTGCATCTTGGAGGGCTCAGAGACAGAGTCCAGCTCCTGGTTAACTTCAGAGCCCAAACTAAATAACATTTCCCATCTCCCATAGCCCAGAAAACCACCCTCTACTTTTGATTATGGTTTTTGTTGTGCCTAAATCTGCTCTGCACGTGGTCTGCAGCCTCCCCATCCTTGGTCACATATGTTGGGAGGCTCAGGAAAAGTCCAGTGCCAAATTCACTGCATGTGCCTGACGTGTTGTTTCCAAATATCTTGCAGCTTGGGTCAAAGCAAAGTGAATTTGCACTGAAATGCTCTGATTTTTTTTTCCCTCCTCTTTTTCCTTTTCTTTTTCTTTTTTTTTTTTTTTTCCTTCCTATTTCCAACCCACATCTTTGTTTTCTGCTGCAAAACCTCAGCCTTGTGTTTTCAATGAATTTATTATTTTTGTTGATTAAAATAAACTCACTTTTTTTTTCTTATTCAACAAAATAAAAGGAGTTAACCTCTTCTTTAAAAAAAATATGGCCGAGGCCAGCAATTTTCTCCAGGAAGGTGCAAGATTTGAGCTTGGGAGTCAGGCAGCAGAATTTTATTTGATTTCCTCATACTTACCTGTCCCATCAGGTTTTACCAAGCTCCATCACCTTGGGTCAAGCCCTTGGGTTGTCACCAAGAAAAAGATAAAGAATTTTGACCTGGATGCACAGGGAAGGGCAGATAGGTTGGAGAACAGGGACATCATTGCATTTGTGAATATCTAAAATTCTCTAAAACTTCTAAAATTCTGTAGCCTGAGGTGGAACTGTTTAATTCATGTCTTAAAGAGAGTCTTCAGCAGAAGAGGAGGTCTTAATACAGTGAAGATCTGGAAGTACTGCATCTAAACCACCATGCACCAGAAAAGCTGAGTAATTTTTGTGCATTGTGGGAAGAGCCATTCACTCAAGGCCCTTTTTTAGATGGAGGTGATTGTTTGGTTTTGCAGAAGACACATTCTCTATGGGAAAGTGTTTTTTTTTTTTTGTTAAACTGGTGGCTTCAGGAGGACACCAAGCCTACAAAGTACTTTTTGGATGCACTCAGCTCCTAACCCTCCTTGCTTAAAGGGAGATGCCATGGCCTTGCTTCAAGGCACATAAAGATGTGTCCTTTGTCTATGATACCTTCAAGGTGTCCTTGTCTTGCTCATCAGTAGCCAGCCCTTTCTCACACCTGCACTTTGCCTCTCTCATTGCCAAAATCTTCTCTCCAGTAGCTGATCTGAGTCCTGTCACAACCCTCATGAACTCCCCACCTGGTCTAGTGGGTGATGTCTCTACAGGAGAGTTGGAATAGATGATTTTTCAAGGATCCCATGATTCCATGACTACAATATCAAGGAAAAGGTGGAACAGTATGAACAACCTAAAAGAAACATGGTTCTACATTGAGCTCAACCAAAACCCCCCTGGCTTGGGTGCCTCTTCACAGGGCTCTCAGCAGTAAGTAATAAATAAGTAAATAAATAAATAAGCTGTGAAGTCAACATCCAGAAAAATGTAAACCTCCACGTTTGGCACCAATTTTTGGGCTTGTGGTCCCAGCTGCAGCCTGGCACTCTGTCAGGTTTGAACTTGGGCTTTCCCATCTTGCTCCTCCGAGACAAACAAAAATTGGATTTCCTGCAGGGAAGGGGGCAGAACTGCTCCTCATGTCATCCCGAGGTCTCTTGTTTGCTAAAGCTTGCAATTTGTTTGAGAAGGGATTGAATCCATTCTCCAGTTCTGGGGGAGATCAGGGAGCCAAAGGGCTGGAGACTCAATAGGGATGTTGGGCAGCACATCCCAGATAAGGCTCCACTTCCCATGCTGCCCTGATTGGAGAGTTAATGGTGACAGCAAGTCTGTCTCTGTTCTCAAGTCATTGTCGTGTTGTTGTTTTTTTTAATATTTACAAGCCTGGCTCTCTCAGATTAAAAAAAAAAAAAAAAATCAAAAGGAGGCCTTCCTCCCTGGGCTCTCAGGGAGGGGAAGGATGTTTGGGCTTGGCATCTCGCCGCGTTGGGTGGGAGGGACCGGAGGAGGATGTCGGGTTTCATCTTTGTGGCTGCTGTTCTCTAAAAGCAGAACCTCATAAAATGCCCCCTGAGGAAACGTGGCAGAAATGTCAACCTCCACGAGACAGCTTGGAAGGTGTTGAGCCCCAAGAGTGCTCAGGGGTCTGGTTTCTTGGGTTGATGCTCGAAGCCAAAGCCTACGTGCTGGTTTGGAGCTTTGAGGAGAGATAAGGGAGAGGAGCTGGGTCCCTCTTGTCCAAAATAATGTTCTTTTTGGCTTGGGGGGATGTTTTGGATGCTGCTGGAGCCTTGCACTGATTTCCCGGGAAAGCATGTCTGGGACCTCATCATTGGAAAAATATGCTAACTGAATCACTCTGCTCTTCTCCTGCCACCTTTTGTGTTGGGGAAACATTCTGCAGAGCTAAGTGAGAGAAAACAAACAACTGGGACATTGGAGGAACTTGGGGGTTTTTGGTTAAAAGAAGCAAGTGGGTGAAAACAAGAGGTTTTGACCTCTTCATCTTCCCCAGAGAAGCAAAAAGGGCTCAGGGAGGTAGTTTCCAAAAGGAAAAATTGTTTAGCTGTCAAATGAGTGATGGTTATGTTAGCATGCTTCAGTCCCTTCCCTGAAGAATAAGGAGATGAAAAGGACTTCATAGGTGGTCACCAGTTCTCCACCAGAAGTCCGTGAAGATAGCAGCGAGGTCATGGAATGGTTTGGGTTCGAAGGGACCTTAAAGCTCATCCATTCCCACCTCCTTTCCATGGGCAGGGACACCTCCCACCAGCCCAGGTTGCTCCAAGCCCCATCCAACCTGACCTGAGACACTGCCAGGGATGGGGCAGCCACAGCTTCTCTGGGAAACCTGGCACAGGGGCTCAGCACCCTCAAATCAAATAATTTCTTCCAAATATCTCACCTCAATCTGTGTTTTTTCAGTTTGAAACCCTTCCCCTTTACAACATCACAGGAATTTCTTCCCCCTGTCCCACCTAAATCTCACCTCTCCCAGTCTGGCCTTTTATTGGCCCCCCAGTCCTGCTCATGTGCAGTTGGGGCCTGCCTTAATCAGGCACAGGTGGGCTAAACACAAGCTCATGCCCACTACCTGGTAATTAGTGGCATCTGGTTGCCTCATTTCACTACAACAGAACTTAGAGCAAAGCTGGAAGTGGCCTCCAGAACCCAGAAGTGGACTTGGGGGGGGGGGGTCTGGTTGTGCTTCCCAGGTTCTTCTATGCATTCTGGAGGAAAAGCATTTATCTCTTGGCAACTTGTACCTGCAGGAAGGCTTTGAGAATGAGAGGGGGGAGAGGTGAGCTTGGCATGTTGCTGGATTCCTGAAAACTCAGACAAGGGTCATTCTTCCAGCCTCTCCAGAGGATTCTCTAGCTGAGAAGCAGAGTGCAATTATTAGGAAAATTCTTTTTTAGGATGAACTGCAGTCAACAGGTCTGTATGTGTGCGAGCAAGAAGGGATTTGTGGGATTTTTAAAATGTCTATTTCTCTAAAAAACCTTTGCTTTATGTGAAGGATTCCCACGTTTACTCTTTGCGAGCAGGCAAATGGAGTGTGACCAGCAGTAAAAGGGCTCAGCACAACATCAGTTCAAAGAAGAAATTATAAATAAATACATGAAATGAAAGAATCTTTTTATCCCATAAATATCTTCAGCTCTAATGGTTCTGTTCCTTCCATTATGTTGCTTTCTTTCTCCACCCCTCTTTCTTCAGGCAAGAAACAAACATCCAAACCTCCCCTTCTGTTGCTTTTCTTGCAGAAATTCCCCGAGCTGAAGTTCAAATACGTGGAGGAGGAGCAACCTGAGGAGTTCTTCATCCCCTACATCTGGTCCTTGGTCTACAACTCCGCCGTTGCCCTCTACTGGAACCCCCAGGACATCCAACTCTTCACCATGGATTCGGGTTGACAGGAGCTGTTCCATCCCAGCCATCCCAACTTCTGGAAGACCCCACTCCACGCCGTGTGTTTAATACGTGTGACCCCTTTCCCGCGTGCACCCTCTTGACCCCAAAGCTTTTTGGAGAATGAAGCTTTTTCTTACTTTCCAACCCAATATCTGTGTGTCCGGAGAGGTTAACCACCTCTGCTGGGAGGAACACAACTTTGTGTTTATAGCCCTTATAACTTAGAGCTTGTTTGAGGAAAATGAGGCCTTACACCTGGGGTCTGATGTTCCTACCAACCACCAACCCTTCTGACTTCAAGGGGTGAATTGAAGGAAGAGCTTTGTGGACTTGTATGGGGAAGGCAGTGGTTGTGGTTTTCTCTTTCTTTCAAGCAAGGCAGCTTCGTTGGGTCAAGCTTTTCTGTGGGCTGGTGGGTTCTGCCATGGGTTGCTCCTTACCTGATCCCCTGCTTTCCCTCAGCCCCTTTTTCTTGGCAGCAGCACCAAGGTGAAATTCCCACCGTTGTGAAATTGGTGTCCCCACCATCACCCAAGTCAAGGGAAAGCAGTGAGCTCCCTGGCAGATCCAAAAGCCTTGGGTTAGATGTCAAAATGGCTGTAGGAGGATTTTCAATAGTAAATTTTTTTTTTTTTTTGGTGATGTTTGACTGGCAAATACTCTATGGAGGGCTCAAAACACCAACTTTGAGAGTCAGGTCCCTTACAGACTCCAACGTAAAAGTTCTTCCTGGAAATTTTGGGGGTGGGGGGGGAAAACCAAAAAGGCTCCAAAGAAAATAGTGATCAGATTGTAAAATAGACCCAGGTCCTGTAAAAATGTGTGTGATGGTTACAGCATGTCACAAGGGATCCTTGGCAAAGTTCTGTTTTGAAAATCCTCTGTTTGCTATTTATGGCAGAAGTAGAAATTTATCTGAATGCAAGATCCTTTTTTTTTTTTTTTTTTTTTCTGCTTGTTGTTTTCAAGTGTCCTTTCCTGATATACCTGTTTCTGCAGTTGGAAGGACAAAAGAAAAGATTTGATTTGGAAATAACAGCTCAGTTTTCTAAAGGAAGAGCATTTCTGGGGATGCTCCTGATGGTGTCAGTGGCACATGCATGCCAACCCCCTCCTAAGGCCCATCCACTGGTGCCTTGCATGCCAAAAACCAGAAAAATTAAAGAATTAATTGCTCACCATACCTGGCAACCTCCTGGATTCACCATCCAGCATGTCCTGTTTTGTTGACCTGAAGAACTGCCTGGATCTGCTTTCAGACTGTCCCTCCAGTGGCTTTAAATAGAATTTCTCTTATTCTTTTTTTTTGTCCCCTGTAGGATACAGGTGCCAGGAATCGCCGGGTGATGAGCCAGGCTGGTGCCTAGTCTCACCTGTGCCCGGTTAGGGCTGGCCCCACTGAGCATGCCCAAGACCTGGGGCCAATAAAAGGTGAGGCTGGGTGCAACCAGGCAGCTCACTCTCGAGCTGACGTGGCGCCAGGCTGGTTGTAGTCGGTCTCTGCTACTGACTTGAACTGCCTATAGCTCCAGTCCTGGGATTCAGATTCGAGCTCACGCTCTCGGTAGCGTCCATTTCTGGCAACATCTGGTGGAGAATGCGGGCATAGACCTTCGGTCTAGGCCCCCCCCTCTACGAGCGACCAGGAGCGAATCCCTCTGCAAAAATCTTCACTCAGTGACTCGGGTAAGAAGATCTATTACCCTTTCTTTACCTACTTTTGACTAAGAAAAGAAAAAGCAAGATGGGTCTATCAGCCAGTTCCCTCACCAAGGAAAACCTGGCAGCAGCGGAAAAACGTGAACTTTTCCCCGCCTCTGCAGCTGCGTCGGATCTCTGGCAGGAGGTCCGCAAGCTGCTGGAAAAACTCCATAATCAAGAAGTAGCCGGAGTAAAAACCAGGATAGACGATACATGGGGGGTGATAATCGACCTATTAAAGGATATAAAAGCCGTGGCAGAAGCCGCGCTCACTGAACCGCTTCTGCAGGGGACCTCAACACCCGCCATGACCCCCTCGGCACCACCCCCCGAAGAAGAAGAGAACCCCAAACAGGCATACCTGGGGTTAAAAAGCGATAGACCGGCCATAAAGGGCATGACTGGTAAAACCCACCAGTCTGTGGCCGAGATGCTCTCTGACATCGGCCCAGACGAAGTGGACAAGCACCCCAAAAATGACGGGATGGAGCCGGCAGCCGAAGGCCCTACCAGCTGCTGCCAAGGCCCACCCCTGCCACTGCCCTTGTTGCCGAGAAAGATCGGTACCCAGCCTGGCTTATCACCCGGTGATTCCTGGCACCTGTATCCTACAGTCCCCCCTAAAGGATGCTCTGGGATTCTACTTTCCTTTGATCTGCTTGTTTCAAGGTCCAGCTGAGTCCCCCATGAATGGAAATGCTGGTTTAAAAGAAAAAAAAAAAAAAAAGCTTTCCAAATTTATTTAAATGTATTATCCAATAAATTATCCAGATTTATTTAGGGCTCTAAAATGACAGAAACTTTTGAGTAAATGGAATATTAAGACTAGGAGATACAATTTTTTCCTAGGAAAATACGAGAAATGACTGAGCTGCACATGTTTATGCTGTGGTTTGGATTTATTTTAATTTATTTTCTTCTTGGGTCTTTGAGCAAACGTCGAAGGGGAATAACTCTTCATGGTTCCTGCAGTGCTTTGTAGTTTGGTCTTCATTAAAAGGTGGTGGTGAATCAGCAGGGCTGGCCCCACCTTTTGGAAAGGTCAGGCTGAAGATGCGCCTTGGGGATGCTGAAGCTCTTGGGATGCCTCAGTTTCCATCTCCCTTCAATCTGCTTCTTCACCAAAGAAAGCTCAGCCAGAGCTGATGCTCAGCAACCAAGTGTCAGAGTGAAGAGAACTTGATTTATTTCTTTTTTCCCTTTTGATAAAGAGCAGCAACCTGATAGAAGAGGTCAAACCAGCTGCTCAAGCACTCTAGATTTTTTCTCACTTCTTCTCAGGATGGCATTGAAGTACTGAAGGACCAGTGGTGGCATTTCCTTGTGTGTTGAATTAATATGCAATGCTCCCAGGACCCAGCTGGTTTGGAGCTACAACCCAAAGCCCAAACAGCAGGGCCACACCAAGATTTATGCGGAAATTCCATATTTACCCCACTCTTCCCAAGAGTTTGGGGGTTCTGTAGGTCTGGCAGTGTCTGCAGTCTGGCATGGTTGCAAATATTCTGTTTTCCTTCAGATCTGTAAAGTATCACCCTAGGGAGCCTTTCCATTACTTTGAAAGATTTATTATACATAATAATAATTTCAAAAAAAGCAACAAACCACATTGAAAAGAGTAAAATACAGGCCTGCAGTTGTGTGTGTTTGACATCATAGCTGCTGCATGGTGATGTTTGGGTCTTGGTGTGGTCATCAGAGCTTTTGTAACATTGTCCTTGAAGTGATATTAAAAATAACATTTTATTTATTGTTTTTTATTTATTGAAGTAGGTGACTGTTTAAATCCCTACCTCGTGAAAGAAGGAACATGGATCCCACCCAACAAGGGTGGCAACAGGGACAACCTGGAGGAGGACACTGGAGGGACAGGACTTTAGCCCAGCCCAGATGTGAGGTTTAGGAGCCACTATGTAGGCAGATGATGCCTTTCTGGTTTGGGGGTTTTTGGGGGTTTTCTTAACGTGCCCATGGTGTTGCTCTGAGTCCTCATCAGTAGTGACACCATCTGTGAAGGCCACTTGAGTCCTGGTGGAGAGGGAAATCCATTGCCTCAAAGTTGGGGGGGAGAAGGGGATGTTTGCTCTGTCCTCACTCAAGGACCAGCCCTTCCATGGGTTTGAAGTTTTTGGGAGGAAACCAAATTGCTGGGGGAGAAGTGGAGGTTGTGAAGCTGGAGCCTGATGGATGTGTCCCTGCTGAGGGAGAAATTGTCCTTCCTGGGGGAATTGAGAGAACTTCTGCTCTTGCTATGGAAACAAGGTGGTGGGTTGGAAGCCAGAAATGAGTCGGGCACCATTCACTTTGGCAGAAGCAGTTGCAAAAAAAAAAAAAAACAAAAACCCAAAAAAAACCCTTCCAGGTGGCACTTCTTGACCCCCACTAACCTAAAACCAAAGATGTTTTAGCAATGTACATGGAAAAAAACCCAACAAAACAAATCCAAAGTGTTTTCCACATTGATCTACCAGTTAAACAGGAAAGGAAGAAGCAAACAACCCCCCCCTCACTGATAGGGAAACTCCCAAAGCTTTCTCTCCAACCTTTTCTCCTGGCTGAATGTTTTATCCTTGGGTACCTTGGCTAATGGGGCCAAGTAAAAGTCAACTGCCATCTCCTAATTAGTCAGCCCCAGGTTCTCTGCTGCTCAGCAGAAATCTTCTGTCCTTGAAGACCCCAAGTTTTCTATGGGATTGCTCTTCTATAACCAGAGAATCCCAGACTGCTTTAGGTTGGAAGAGATCTTAAGGATCACCCATTCCCAATCCCTTTCCATGGGCAGGGACACCTCCCACCAGCCCAGGTTGTTCCAAGCCCCATCCAGCCTGACCTGAGACACTGCCAGAGAGGGGGAATTCAGATTGGCTCACAAAATGTACCAAAATAATAATAAAAACTTGAATTTTAGGACCAGCCATTACTCGGGGCTACGTCTTAGATTCTTTATCAGGAGTCCTGCAAAGATGCTTGGGTGAGAGGGTTGTGATTTCTAAATTGTGATTTCTAGGTTTCTAAGTTGAAGCTCTGGCTTCTAAAACCCTTCTCTAGAATAATGTGTAAAGGTTTAGACAGCAGTGGAAAGCAGGATGGGGGCAAGAAATAATGCTGTTAAAACTGGAATGCCAATGGATGTAGAAGATTTATATATAAAGAAGGTTAAAATATTACAAGTAGGTTTTGGATGCTTTGCTACAACTCAGGGAATCCCAGAATGATTTGGGTTGGAAGGGACCTTAAAGATGATCCAGTTCCAACCCCTTTCCATGGGCAGGGACACCTCCCACCAGCCCAGGTTGCTCCAAGCCCCATCCAACCTGACCTGAGACACTGCCAGGGATGGGGCAGCCACAGCTTCTCTCTGCCAAGGTCTCACCACTCACACCAAAGAATTTTTTCCTAATTTCTCATCTAAATCTCCTCTCCCACCTTTACCCATCAGCAGGGCTTTGGCCACCTAACCAGCCTGAAAAATCTCAGCCATTGGTGCCTCCAAAATTCAAGGTCTCATCTGCTTTTTCCTTTGGTTTATTGTTAATATGTTGGGGTTTTTGTTTTTTATTTTTTGGGGGGTTGAGGTTCCTCCAGATGGTATTCTTGGGATCAATTCTTTTCCAAACACATACCCACACCCAGAAAGCTCCAAGAGGATTCTTTTCTCTTTAATTACATGGTCATCCATAAAACTTTGAGGAAAATTGTTCTCTGCTCCCTTAGCTGGCTAGACAGGAGCCATGTTCTCCTTACCTCCTCCTAGAGAGCCATTGGGACCTCCAACATTCAAGGTCTCATCTGTTTTTTGCTTTGGTTTGTTGTTAATATGTTGGGGGGTTTTGTTTTTTATTTTTTAAGGGGTTGAGGTTCCTCCAGCTGGTATTCTTGGGATCAATTTTTTACCAAGCACATACCCACACACAGAGAGACCCAAGAATTTTCTTTTCTCTTTAATTACGTGGCCATCCATAAAACTTTGAGGAAAATTGTTCATTGCCACGTTCTCCTCACCTCCTGCAGATCCATCTGCTGGATCCATCCACACTGCTCCATCTTGACCATGTCCCCATGCTTGGGGACAGTTGGCTGTCCCAAAAAGCTCTTAGCAGCCAAAGGATGATTCCATCATGCCAGCTCCTGGCCATCTTCTAGCAGACGTCCTGGTGGCCACGAGCTCTCAGTATGGAACAGATGTCCCTAAATTCTGCAGGAAAAGTTGTCCCAGATGTCATGAGATTGATTTTTTGGGTTGGGGGGTGGGAATTATTCTGGGCTTGCTGAGGAGGAATTATTTTTCGGTGATGTGGAATTATTTTTTTCATGGTGCTTTTTGTTTGTGATGTTCAGATTCAGGAGGAATTCTCTGGGATGGAAATGGTGCCAGGCTTCAGGGATTGTGGAAGCAGGACCTGGGATGATGGACAAGGGGTGATGGGTTTAAACTGAAAGAGGGGTGAATCAGTGTAAGTAGAAAGTAGAAATTTTTTATGCTGAAGGTGGGGAGGTCCTGGCCGAGGTTTCCCAGAGAGGTGGGAGATGCCCCATCCCTGGAACCATTCCAGGTCAGGTTGGATGGGCAACCTGATCCAGTTGGAGATATCCCAGGGGTTGGACTGGATGCCCTTGGAAGGTCCCTTCCCACCCCAAGCAGTCTGTGATGCTATGATTTGAGACTTTTATGGCTCTCTAGTAGGAAACTAAACCCAATCTTGGAGTATTCCTTCTTGGAAGCTCTTCAGGGAGTGGTGATCCCATGGATCTCTCAGCACAGCACCTTCCACCAAGGATTCCCAGACTCCAGACACATTTTTTAATGACAATTAATAGAGACAGATCTCAAAATTGTTCTTTTTTTCCTCTTTCCCCCTCCTCCCTCACAAAGTCTATGTTTTGGAGGTCTGAAAACTTGCAAACCTTTCCTACAAAGCCCAGAGGACCAGAAAACAAGGACTCAGCAGCAGGAAAAGTCAACAGACATCCAAATCCCTTATTACAGCTTGGCAGCTATCAGGAATACTGGAATGTGGAATTATTATGGAGAGCTGGGATTCTAAAGAGTGACCTACATGGGGTTCTTGCTTGGGTGAGATTATAGTTCATGGCAATTACACAGTGAGGATTCTAGAAAGCAGAGTTTGCTTTTTTTTCTTTTTCTTTTTTTATCTTCTTTTTTTTTCTTTTCTTTTTTTTCTTCTTTTTCTTATTTTTTTTCTTTTTTCTAGGGATTTCCCCTGGAACTGGAGGCATGGAGAGGGCTCCAGGGTGGTTTTCCTTCTGTGTGTGACACCAGCCCAGGTCCCCAGGCTCCTTCCCTCCCTGATCCCAGTTCTGGTATCGGGATATTCCCAAGACAAAAGGCCAATTCAGGTGACTCTGCATAAAACACACCATAAAATAATAATAATAAAAAAAAAATAATAAAAATTAGACTGCAATTAGGCTATTCATCTATATTTCTATATTTCCTATTCATCTGGAGGTGCTACCACCCTATTGTTCATCTATTGTGATTTTTCTTTCCAATTTATTATTTATGATTTTTATTTTAATTCTATAACTGTTTTTATTTTAAAACTTTTAAATTATTTTTATTTTTTAATTTTATTGATTTCTTTTTATTGTTATTTACTTATATTCTATTTTGGGGGTTAATTAATTATGTATTTTATTATTTTAATCTTTTTTAAAATTATAGTTGGTTTTTGTCACCTGTTTTTATTTAAGAACTTAAATTAATATTATTTTTTATTTTGTTTTAATTATTTTTTTGTTATTTATTTATATTTATTTTGGGGTTAATTAATTATGTATTTTATTACTTTTTATTTTTTTTAAATTATTTTTTTGGTCATTTATTATTATTTTAACACAGATTATTTTTATATCTAATTTTATTTATTTATATATTTTTATTGTTATCTCTATTTGGGGGGTTAATTATGTCTTTTATTACTTTTAAATTTTTGAAAAATTATTTACATTTGGTTTTTATTATTTGTCTACTTTTTGTTTTATTTTATTTAATTATTTATATATTTATATCTTATTAATTATTTCTATTATTTTAATTATCTTTATAAATTTTTATTATTTAGTTGTTTGTGGGGTTTTAAAAATTTTTTTTTAATGCAGCTGAGGCTCACAGGGTAATCGTAGAAAAAAAAAGAAAAATAAAAAAAGAAAAATAAAATAATATCAATAATAATAATAATAATAAAAGAATCCAGGCAGGGAGGTCCAGAGGACCTGAGGTGCTCAGCCCCAGCAGAGCTGTTATCAATCAGAGCATCTCTAAACCATTCAGAGAAAAAAAAAAAAAAAAAAAAAAAAAAAAAGATGGGAAAATACAACCCCTCTCCCAAACCAGGTGCTTGATGGCCTCGTCAGGGGGGACCTGGGGGTCCCCAGAGCCAAAGGGGAGAGAAGGGAAAGGACCTGGGGTGGTGAATGGGGAATAAATGGAGGGCAAAAAATTGTTGACTGGGCCTAACAAAAAAAAAAAAAAAAAATTTAAATGTGGTTTGTTTTTTTCCTAACAGAGCCCTGAGTGTGGGTTTTTTGTTTTGTTTTTTTTTTTTTTTGTCCCATGTCAATCCAGGGGGTTGGGAAAAAGAGACCTTCATGCCTTGATTTGGGATATTCCAGCTCCAGAGGCACTGGGCTGAGTTCAGGAGCTGAGCAGAGAGAAGAGCAGAGCCAGTTGCACCCTGAAATGAAAGAAAAAAAAAACCCAAAAATCACTTCAGTTCAATAGGAAAAAGCAGCTCTGGGGGCTGCAATCTGCCAAGTTTCTCCTACCTGAAATATGAAGTGAAAAAAAAATTCAGTTTGAATTCTTTTCTTGCTCCTAAAATCCCCCCTGAAAAAATCCTTTTTTCTTTTCTTTTCTTTCTTTCTTCCTTCCTTTGGTTTTCCATTGGCACCACTTGCACAGCTGCAAACACTGATGTCGGACCCAGGGAATGGAGTTTAACAAATGTTCTGCCAGATTTTTGGCCACTTTGGGGTTGGAAAACTGGATCAGGGTGCTCAGAGCCCTGTCTGCAGAATCACAGAATTATTAAGGCCTCATTTATTATTATTTTATTATATAATATTATTATAATAATATTTCTAATATAATATAATGTATGTAATATATAACATATAGTATATAATATATATTACCATATATATAATATATATTAACTATATAATATAATATATATTGTATTATATAACGATATATATAGTATATAATAAATATATTATCTATTACATATATTGTATATAATACATATATATTCTATATATTAAGTATTATATATAAAACACATGTATTGTATTAGTTATAATATAATGTAATATATAGTATAATTTAATTTATTGTATATATCTATAATATATATTGTATATATTATAATATATAACTATATAATATATAATTATTATAATTATATATTTTTATATTATATATGTATAATTGTATGTTATTTATATATTATATATTTGTATACAATAAATATAATAATTATATATTATATGTAATGTATATCATATATTATATTCTATTATTTATTTTATTTATTATATTATTTAGTTAATTTATTATTAAAATTTATTTTTTAATTTCATTATTTATTACTAAGCTTTTCTACAGCTTGATCTGCTTTCAAAAGCTTTCAAGCAGGAGGTAAAACAGCAGCAGAGATTCCAACAGCTCATGCTGGATGCTCAGCTCTTACCATCCCATCATCTCTCAGCTTAAAATAAATCATATTTTCAGGCAACAAGAAAAATACAGTTTATTATTAAGCTTTTCTTCAATGACCCTGGGTGGGTTCTTCTTCCTTTGAAGAAGAACTTCTCAGCCCCTTGGCTTTCAGGGTTATTTATTTAACTTTTACACACCCAGGTTAACTTCTTGGAGACAAAAAAACACCACTCCTGATTCTACTCCTTCCCTCTTTGCAGTTTGGTGCAAATATTGAGCAACTGCCCCGAGCACCCACAGGTGCCAACTGGACTTCACTTCATTCCACCACCTGCTTGGGTGGATTCTGAGCAAACTGGTTTAATTGGAGATGTCCTGATATACTGCAGGTTGAGGTGGCCCTTTAAAGGTCCCTTCCAACCCAAACCAGTCTAGGATGGATGAGGACTGCTGGTGGATTGAGGAGGATCCGTGGTGTCACCTTCCAGGATGCTCCAACATTCTGGAGCTGCTACAGTTTGTTGGGATCAGGTCCTTCAGCAGCACAGCTCTGAGGAGCTGGAAATCAAAGTGTAACCTGGGTGGAACCATCTTGGCCGGCAGTGTGGCTCTTGTTATTTTCCTGGATGACTTTGGAAGGTGTGGGGAGCTCATCCTTACAGCAAGCAGGGAGAGAAGGAGGAAAGTTTCCAGCACTGTTCTCTCTCTTTAAGAAGCTAAGGCAGCTAAAAGAGAAGATCTAAGGCACTTCTGCATCTAACTCCTCTTAAACTCAAGCCCAGAACCCCAAAAGGACATCAGCTTTCATTTCCTGCATCAGACATGCAGTTTGTGGTAGAGAAGCTCTCCAGTAGCCCTTTTGTCACCATCTTCTCCCACCTCTCCACAACCTCCCTCCTCAAATCTCTTTTGAACAACCTGTTTCACCTTCCACATCACTTTGTATCCTCACCCTTAGGTGTCCTGCACCCCCAACTCTAATTCCCTGCCTCCCAGTCTGCTCCCACCCCCAACTCCCTTCCATTTCACTGCCTCTCTAAAATCTTTCCTATTTCATCCTTGGCCTCATGACATCCCCCTTTTCCATGAACATCCCTTCCCATCTTGACTCCTCCAGCCAACCCTGAATGGCCCGAGGCTGCAGTTGTCATCAGTGAACCCTGAAAAAGATTCTCTGGGTTTAATTCAACTCAAGGTCAGGAATGGCAAAAATCTTCTTCTTTTTTTTCTGATGGTCCCCTTGAAGAGTGTCACCAAGATCACAGAATCACTGAGGCTGGAAAGGAGCTCTGAGAGCATCAGGTCCAGCCCCTGACCTAACATCCCCACATGGGTTGGACCAGGTCACTCAGTGCCACCTCCAGCCTCTCCCTAAACACCTCCAGGGATGGTGCCTCCATCCCAATGCCTGAACACCCTCTCCATGAGGAAGTGCTCCCTGATATCCAACCTAAACCTCCCCTGGGGCAGCTTCAGGCCACGGCCTCTCCCCCTGTCACTTGCTGCCTGGGAGCAGAGCCCAAGCCCACCTGACCCCAACCTCCCTGCAGGGACTTGTAGGGAGTGATGAGGCCCCCCCTGAGTCTCCTCCAGGATAAACACCCCCAGCTCCCTCAGCCTCTCCTCATCAGACTTTCCCCCTGCTCCCTTCACAGCCTCACTGCTCTCCTCCATCACCTCCATGTCCTTCTGGAAGGGAGGAGCCCAGACCTGGACACAGTGGTGAGCTCCAACCTCCCCTGGAATGGTTCCAGGGATGGGGCATCTCCCACCTCTCTGGGCATCCTGGGCCAGGCTTTCACCACCCTCAGGAGGAAAAATTTCTTCTTTCTCTCCAGTCTCAATTTCTTCTGGTTTAGTTTAAACCCATCACCCCTTGTCCTGTCACTCCTGGGGAAAGTCTGTCCCCACCTTTCTCTTTGGCCATCTTGAAGTACTGAGCATGAAACCAGCCATCCAGGAGGGATGGGATTTCTTTTTCAATCTAGGCATAATTTAACCACTTTGCACCTTTCTATTCTCATGCTCTTTCCCTCAGAGTCCTTTGGGGAAAAGCCTGAAAGATGCCAAGGCTGTCAGAGAGGTGACAAGGAAAAAAAAAATAAAAAAAAAAAAATAATGCTATTTTTGGGAGTAGCACTCCTGAGGAAGCATCACCCACCCTACCAGGTCTGATGGAACTTCCAGACAGCTCAGCTCTGCCCACTCCAAAACTGCTCTTAGCAGGTGTTTGCCAGCACCTCCTTGACTGCTCCTAAACCCCTTCCCTGCGCCTGCCCAGAGCCCTAAAAGAGGCCAGGACCAACACTTTTTTGGTGGCTTTGCAGCCATCTCACACAACCAAGGGGGTGAGGGTGGACACTGTGGGTGTGGCACCTCCTTCGTGGTATAATCCGTATAAATTATCCTACTCTCCAAGCTAATCCTACAGGAATACAATCCTTACAGGCTGGAAATCACACCGAGTCTCTAGGAGCTCCCCCCCCCCCCCCAAAAAAAAAAGAAAAAAAAAAAAAAAAGAAAAAAAAAAATCACTTCTCTTGCCTTCAGCCAGGGCTCAGCCATCTGGGTGGAGTATGGGTGGGTTGCCAGTGACAGCATGGAAGGATGTGGGGTTGCCTGCAAATTCCTGTGTCTTCTCCTGAGCTCATTTCACTCTTTATTTACTCTTATCAGGACCTCTGCAGCCAAGAATTAATTAGCAGCACTGCCTCAGTGCAGAAGGGTCCCACCAGTTCAAGGCATTGTATGCACACAAAGCCAAGAAGATCTGCAAAGCTTAAAATATTTTTTTTTATTACTAAAGCACTATTACTGGTAAAAAAAAAAATTAACATCAGCTCATTATACCAGCAAAAAAACCCATTTAGGTTGGGAAGACCTCCCCAGCTTCACTGAAGAAAGCAAGTGGTGGTGGTTAGGAAGATGTTTTAGGAAGGATTTGAGAGGTTGGGCGGCTGAGTCTGTGAAAAATTCAGGAAGCAAAACAAGGCCAAGTGCAAGGTCCTGCAGCTGGGTTGGGGCAATCCCAAGCACAAATCCAGGCTGGGTGGAGAAGGGATTGAGAGCAATCCTGAGGAGAAGGACTTGGAGGGGTCTTGGGGATGAGATGAGAGATGAGATAGATGAGATGCTCAGCATAAACTTGCAACATGTTCTGGCAGCTCCAAAACCACCCCTGTCCTGGGTTGCATCCCCAGCAGGGTCAGGAAGGGGATTGTCCCCCTCTGCTCCACTCTGGGGAGACCCCCCTGGGGTGCTGGGTCCAGTTCTGGGGTCCCCAACCCCAGAAGGAGATGGAGCTGTTGGCGTGAGTCCAGAGGAGGCCCTGGAAATGCTGGGAGGGCTGGAGCAGCTCTGGAGCCAGGCTGAGAGAGTTGGGGTTGTTCAGCCTGGAGAAGAGAAGGCTGCAGGGAGACCTTAGAGCACCTTCCAGTGCCTGAAGGGGCTCCAGGAAAGCTGGGGAGGGACTTGGGACAAGGGCAGGGAGTGACAGAACAAGGCAGGGATGATTTTTAACAGGAAGAAGGGCAATTTAGTTGTGGCCACCCCAGCCTTGCCCTGATTCAGGTGATGGAGTAACCCGGGCTGGTAGGGCTACTAGAGGCAGGGATCTACCTGCTCTTTAAGATCCTTTACAACCCAAACCAATTTGGCATTCTGCAAATCCATAATTCTATTACTTGAGAAATTTTTTTTTAGCTTGCTGAAGAGCTTTTTTACTGCCTTCCAGCATACCTGGTTCCTGGATATCCAGGCCAAGCACTTTCAGTGATTGCGTTGCCCGCAAAACCCCCCAAAAAAACAACAAACCATAAAACATGAACAATTAAATTCTGCCATAGAAATCAGTGCAGACAGCCAGCCACCCACCCCCCCCTTTTCAATTCTAGGTATTTATATTCGTGCCTGGTATAGATGTTGATGTAAACACCTTGAAAATATAGAATAAGTATCTCAAATCAGTTTTTTTCCTACTCTTTTAAAAATATACCAAACATACTCCATGTGAGGGTTGTGGACAGCACAAAGTTTCAGTTATTACTCTTTGCATTTTTTTTACCAGGCCCTTTCCTACAGTTTTGGAGCCCTATTGAGCAACAGTAGTGGAGTAGCTCCCGAGAGGAGGTATATCCGAGATTTTTTGGTACCAAAGCAAAGCCGTATCCCAATTGTTGGTGGTGCTGTGGGTTGGTGAAGGCCAGCAGGAATTTTTGGACATCACTTTTACGATCTGAGCTATTATTTTATAATTTGTGTGGAAAAATCAGCCACTACTCATAGACGTCAAATGGATTTACAAAAATAAGAGGCTTTATGATTTAAGCAAATTACAAAGATTTGTTTCAGGGAAAGGAGACAATAACACCAGTTTTAAAAGGAAAAAACAATTTTACAAGAGGAGAGATTTTACATAAATTAGTCACTTAGGGGAAAGATTTGTTAATAAAAGGAAAGAAAAAACAAGGGAGCAATTAAGTTTTATCATCATCCACCGGCCCTGGCCTCTGGATGGAGTTTGGGGAGCGTAGGACCCGCCGTTCCTGCTTGGCTGATATTCTCCACTTTTCTCTCTGCCTGAGCTATCCTGTATTTGCAGCCAAAGTGGTGAGAAAATGGTGGGGAAGAGAGACACAGTGTCTTCTCCTTTTCTCTCCGAGTTTTTTTATTCAGCAAAAGGGGGTTCTGTCTTTTCATAACTCACTGGCACATAGACTTGCCAAAGATGACCAGAGATGAGTCATCCGCACAACTCTTTTAACATTGTAATATTTTAGTCCTTGTTACCTTGCTAAATTTATTATCTTTGTCTTAACAGCGTACCAGGAGGCGACGTGGTCTTATCTTTAGGTGACGGTCAGGCATGATACAAAAGAGAAGCTAGTTAACTTGGGGATAAAAAAAAAAAAAAAAAAAAAAAAAAAAAAAAAATCTGTAAATTGAGAATATGTTTGGTATATTTTTAAAAGAGCAGAAAAAATATTGAATCGAGAGACATATTTCGTATTTTCAGAGTGCTTACATCATTTCACCCCGTGGCTCTTGAGTCAGCATTTTTTTATATGTATATGTATCTGTATCTGTATATGTATACATCCCATTTGGTGTGGTTATTTTGTATCGTGTTGCTCTTTTTGGAATCTGTGTTTTTTAGCAGGCCGATTCCATCTCCGAGGTTTTCATTAAGGAGCAACTGGGAATCGCGCCATGCCTGGCAACAGTTCTTCCCACTACATGTCTTTCCTGGTTCAAAAGCCAGTATATTTTTAAGGTCTGTTTGTGAGGGGGTAAACTTTCTGTTGTACCACACATTTGCAGCATCACAACAACCTCACCACATCACTTCACTGGTTTTGAGGCCAGGGGAGTATGTTTTCAGGATAAACACATATATTTTATGTTCATTATTGATGGCTTTGGTTTTTTGTTTTTCTTTTTTCCTTGCACCAGCATTGAGAAGGTTTTGCAACAATGTATCTAGATATATAACAACCATGTAAAATTTAAAATGTAGCAGAGAGCATATATGAAATGTTACAAAGGATCAACTTAATATGAATAAGGTATGTGCACATACAAAGCAATTGTTTCAGTAGTGACATTTACAACATTTATACAAAGAAAGATAAAAAACATTTACAGACTCTTAGCAATTAATTTAAAGAGAAAATGATTATACATAGTAATATGATTATACTAGTAATAATAGAAATAGTAGTAAAAATTATAAGAATATAATAATGATACAATGAAAAAATAACATATAACGTAAAAAATAACATATAACGTAAAACTTATATATAAGCCCATTTCATGCACATACAAATTACATCTGATATTATACCACCAATAAAATGTATTACAGGTAACAGCAATCCAGGAGCAATCATAAACAAAATCATAATGTTATAATTTACTTTGCCTAGGCTAAAGAGGTTGATAGCATCCCAGCTGTCAGTAAGTAATTTCTTCCAGTCACTTTCAGAGTAGTCAAGTCTGAGACTGTACATCAGGGGTGTTTTATTTTGATGTCCTAGGATTTCTGAAGTCTGCAGTCACATTAATTCAACCTCATTCTGTCCCAATAAACAAAACCTAATTACACAAAGGACCAAAAAGAAAACATTGGTTTACAGTAGAAAGGGAAAAAGATAAGTTAAACGTTATTCCACACAGATTATCCAGTTTTTGCTATTTTTGTGCTGTTTATCATTCATGTCAAATTTTCTCTGAAGTTTTTAGGAGGCTTCTTATCAATGCTCTTGTCTTGATTAGGCGACAGGGGAAAGAATGTGTCATTCTGGGGGACCCGTTCACACCCCGCCTATTATTGACCCTGGCAATAGAATAATTGAGTCTCTCATGCCAGTTACTCTCGTGAGGCCTAATGAGTTTTTTAAGTAACCCATTAGTTCTTTCAACAATGCCGTTTGCCTGGGGATGATAGGGAATATGAAATGCCCAGTTAATATTTTCACTTTTTGCCCATTGCTGGACCAGGTGGGAAGTGAAATGGGTACTATTATCAGATTGAATAGTGCTAGATTATGGCAAAATTCAAAACTTTTTTTCTGGAAAGAAACAGTATTTTCCACATTCGCTTTTGCATAAGTTTCAGCAAAATTTAACCCAGAGATAACTTCTACAGTTACAAGAACATACTGTTTATTTCCTAACCTTCAGAAGGCTCCTATATAATCTCTTTGACAAGTAGACCAAAATGTTTTGCCATCTCTGAGATGTAAATTGTCAGCAGTCGGAGGATGTTCTCCCAACCGAGTTTTACACAAATCACATGAGGAAATTATTGTCTTACATTGTTCTTGTGATACAGACCAACCACGAGATTGTGCTTCTTTATACAAATCAAAAATACCAGAATGACCCCTTTTGCAATGAAGCCATTCTAATAATTTTCCCCATTCTTGGACTTCACCTTGATTGAGAGCATCTCTGATTTCAATGACATTAATTCTTGCCAATTCATCAGCTTGGTTATTATATTTGCTGGCTTCATCTTTTAAAATTGGATTGGTGGGAAGGTACCCAGCCTACATGAAAATTGGGATTTTGTTTTGCTATTTGTAGAATTTCCTTCCACTTCTCTGTATGCCATACAGGCACTCTATTAATTTCCCAGTTATTATTTTCCCAAAAATGTCACCCATTCTACACAGTCTTTAAAGACAGCAAAAGAATCTGTATAAATATATACAGGTTCCTTAGTGGTTTTTCACTTATGAATACTTTCAAAACAGCATCCAGTCCTCCCACTTGCGTCCTTCCTTCATCTTGATTTCTTATTTTTTGCCTGGTGAAGGTTTAATTGCAGCAGACTTAAAAAAACATACTTTTCCTTCCCATTCCGGAAGAAGCATCTGTGAACCAGGCTGTAGTCATATCACTTTTGTATTCGGGGGCTTCTTTAATAGGGCTAGAAGTTTTCATTATTAAATCTTTTTCATCTGTGGATTCAATTGGTTCTTGAATTTTCAGGTGCTTATCAGGACCTTCCTCAATTTGGAAAAGTTCAGCGAAGTATTCCATTTGGCTATACCATTTTCTAATTGTGCCTTTCTGAGAAATTCCTTCAGGAGGTGGCTTTCCAGACACTACCTGGTTAATCACCTTAAAAGGCCCTTGCAGGATTACCTTTTGTTTTTTAATTACCTTGCTTATCTCCTTAAGTGCCGTGCTGACTGTGAGCAGAGCCTTTTCCAGGACCGAATACCGCTTCTCTGAGTCCTTTAATGACTGAGAATAAAACGATATGGGCCTGGTGACTCCAGCTGGGCCCTGTTGCCAAAAGTGATAAGATAACGCACTGGAAGAAAAACCCCATTCGATTGTTATTGGGTCCTCTGGGTGAAGAGGTCCCAGGGTTTGAAAGGTCTGTGCCTCTAGGAGTAGGAGTTTTAGCGTCTCATCCTGAGTTTGAGTCCACTCCCAGTGGCGGTGTTTCTTTAACAAGTCATACAATGGCCTAGCAATGATTGACAGGTCAGGTATGTGCTTTCGCCAATATTGCAAAGTTCCCATAATTTCTTGTAATTCCTTTTTATTTGTGGGTGCCTTTATTTCTCCCAGGTGAGAGAGAGTATCTGTAGGGATATTCCATGTCCCACCTTTCCATTTGATTCCTAGAAATTTTGTTTCCTGGGATGGAGGTTGTCTTTTTTCCTCAGGTATTTCAATTTCTAAGCTTGTTAAGTGCCCAATTATGGCATCATAAACTGTTCTCACGGCTTGCTCAGTTTTACCACCTATCAGTACAACATCAATGTATTGATAAATTTTCACATCTGGGTTATTTTTTATTTCTGGAATATTTTCCAGCTCCTGTGCAAGAGCATGGTGGGCAAGCGTGTGAGAATGTTTGTAGCCCTGAGGCAACCTGGTGAAAGTATATTGTACTCCATCCCAAGTGAAAGCAAAATATTTTTGATCCTCGGAATCAATGGGAATTTGGAAAAACATATCTTTCACATCGAGAGAGGCAAGCACTGGGTGCGCTGCCTCCTGGACTTCTAGCACCAGATCTGCAATGTTTGGGACAGCTGCAGTTAATTTCTCAGTACCCGCATTCAATTTTCTATAATCTACGGTCATTCTCCACTTACCATTTGGTTTTCTTATGGGCCATTTTGGTTTTTCTTATGGGTTACTTCAGAGAGAAGAGTCGTTAAGAAGAGAAAAGAGGGGGGGTAATTAAGATGTTATAACCATCCGCTGGCCCTGGCCTCTGGCTGTAGTCGGGTGCGTAGGGTCTGTCGCTCCTGCCGCTTCTCTGTCCCGTAGCTGAAGCCCAAGTGCTGCTTGCCGCCTTTATGCGCCGAGCTGGCTGGAGTTTGTAGTCACAGGAGCTGGCTTCCACGTGTCCTTCTGAGCTGCTGGCTCCTCCGTGCTGCTGGATGAATTTCGGTTCTTCTGGGGCGATTTTTATACAGGAAAAGAAAAGGGGTCCCTTTTTTGCATAAGTCCCTGATACATACAGATTTCCAGACTTCCCGGAGATGAGTCATCCTTATCTTTTAGTCTTTTTGGGTGTCCTGCTACCTTCATTGTCTCCATCGTGCACCAGGAGACGACCTGATAAGCATTCTTATCTTTTAGGTGTCTGTCAGGCATATGGTGAGGTAAACATATGTTAATTGACAGAATGTTGCAACCAAACAGGAAGAGAAAGAAAAAAAAAAAAAAAAAAAAGATTGATTCAAGAGACATAATTTTGTATTTTTAAAGTGTTTACATCACACGCTTATGGATCCGTTTGTGCCGAATAAAATGCCATCTCCTGCTAAAAGCTTCCCCACATTCAGGGCAGGTGTAGGACATGGTGCCTGTGTGATGGTGTCACCGTTGGACCAGATCCGAGCTGTCACTAAACCGTGTCCTGCAGTCAGGGACACAGGGATCTCTGGGATCTCTCACCCCGATGGATTTTCTGATGGTGGAGATGGGCTTAAGTTCCCCAGAAGGATTCCTGGGTTCTCATCATTACCTCTGGCTCCAGGGTAATTTGGTGGTCCTCAGTTTCAGCCCTCAAACACTGGGGATGTCTTTGGGGTGGGGGGGGGGTGTCTCTATTATTGCCCCCAAACCAGGGCGGTGGGGAGGGGGGGGGTGATGCTCTGGCGGTCACCAGTTGGGGGCGTCCCTGCTGCGAGGTGGGGGGGGTGTGGGTGCAGCCCCGGGGCGGCGAAGAGAAACCTCCCAGGAGCTGCAGTGCGATCATGGGAAGCGGCGGGGGGAGGAAGAAAAGGTGGGGAGGGGCGTCTGGGGGGAGGGACCTTACCTGGGTGTTGGAAGTTGGCAGGGGAGTTGTGTTGCTTTGTCACCAGGGTTGTGTCCGGAAAGTCTGGGGACATCAGGCTTGTGGCATGGGCAGGGAACACATCACAACTGGGTGATGCTGACCCAACCTCAACACAAAGCATGGGGGCCCTGGATATAAGAGGCTTTTAATTAACAGCTTTCAGCTGTAAACTCAGGGGGGCAATGACCAACCCAGTGGGTACTGCCCTGAGGGTTTTTCCTACTTCATTTCCATTTCAAACTCAGCTTTATGGAACAGAATTAACTCCAAAAAATTTTATTCCCTTCAGAGAACTATCGGAGATGGAGAGGGAAAACTCGAGCAACCAATATGGTTGATAAACAAGCTTCACTTTACTGCACAGTAACTTTTACTTATATAATGTTTCTGTGACCACACCCCCGCCACCACACACCAACATAACTTATTATTGGACACCCGGTGTGTTTACCTGTAGCACAGCGAATCCCTGGTGCAGGTATCATAGAATTATGGGCCGATCTAATTGGCCCCCTCAAACATGGGGTTGGGCAAGACAAAGGGGAAACACCCCCTATCAGAAGTATTGTTTTGGGTTCTACGAGCTCTGGAACAAGGGATCAATGTGACCACAGGCTAAAATCCAGGACAGGTGCTCTGACCTGACCAACCCCAGTGTTCTACAATATGACCATACACACCCCCTCTGTAGAGGAGGAAGTTGGACTAGATGGCCTCTAGAGATCTCTTCCTACCCAAATCATTCTATGACTGAAGTTTGGGGGGATGGCTTGGCTTCTTACATTGCTGCCTTCCCATCCTTCCTGTGGGTCCCATCCTACCAGACAATGTTCCCACAGCTGGGAACCTCCTCCTCCACTTGCTGTGACCATCGTCTTTCCACTGGAGCCATCGTAATCATCATTAATTTTAAATAATTTTTATTATTACTCCATTGAATCATTTTTCATTGCAACCCTAGGGAATTCATTCTCCCCTTTCCCCTCCAAGGGGTTTTCCAGTGATTAAAAACTTTCTAAACTGCAAGGCTTGTCCAAAGGAGTGTAAGCTTTGGGAATGCCCACCTGGCACCCCCTTCATCACTTCTAAGGTTTACACATTTTATCACAAAATCTAATGAGGAGGGAATTCTGTCAAGGCCTTGGAGTGATCATTCAAGGAGAGAATGGTTTCAGATTTGAAGAAGGGTGATTTTCTTGAGATAGGAGGAAGAATTTCTTTGTTGTGAGGGAGATGAGACACTGGATGTTGTTGCCCGGAGAATCAGAATCTCTGGCTTCCCCATCCCCAGAACTGTTCAAGGCCAGGTTGGATTTGTCTTAAAGCATTCTGATCAAGTGGGAGATGTCCCTGCCCATGCAGGGGGTTGGACCTAGATGATCTTTTAGTTCCCCTCAAACCCAAACCATCATGGTGAGTCATGGTTCTACATGAACACAAAAAGTGAATGTTATGGGTTGTGTAAAATACCCCCATGAGTCTCAAAGGGGTATTTGTTCTTTAAAGGAAAGGATTAACAGCCACAAAGGTTATTCAAGGCTTAAAAACCTGAAGGGCTGGTGTCATGAAGGTGGGGAGAAGGGAATGGGAGGACACATTTCCTGACCTGATCACAAAACAAAGACCTCAGGAGTCTGGAGATAAGAAGCTGTTGAATCAGTGCTTTCAGGTGTAAATCAGGAGGACAATGACCAAGGCAGCCTTTACTGCACTGAAGTTTCTTCTTTGTCTTTGGTCTGCATAGCAAACCCAAAAGTCTTCTCCAAAGGCCTTCAGGCTTTGGGGAAATGTGTCCTGGCACCTTCTCTGGGCAGATCTTAATAAACCAAATATCTCTGCTCTGGGTGGGGATTGTTTTTTGAATCAGGAGACAACTGACAGAAGCCTGACTGCAGGCTGCTGGAGGCACCCTGTCTCATGACCCATGGTGTCACAGAGGTTTCAGGAGAGCTCATGAAGAATCCCTCCTGACAGGCAAGGAGCAGTAACGCTCCTCTGAAGAGCTTTGCCAGCTCTTGGAGTCTACAGCCAGTCAGAAACACCCGTGCCCCGCACTCCCCAGGCTCCCTGGCAGCAGGACTGAGCAGCCACCAGAAACTATTCTTGAACAGAAACAGAGGTGTTTGGGGAGAAAACCCTCAGAATCAGCTCCTCAAACACCCAGCGTTTTTGCCAGCTGTGCTACTCGAGCATTTCAAGCACACACAATCCAAACACAGCTCTCAAAGCAGCCACAGTGCCTCTGCCATCAACATCTTCAAGCAGGGGAAAGGAACCGCTCTGAGAGCTGCAGGGCAGAGGAAAGGGGCAGGGGAGAGCAGTGCTGGAGCAGAGACACCTTCCCCTCTGGGGAAAGGAGAGGGGGAGGAGAAGGGAGAGAGACTGAGGAGCTGGAAACTCAACTGCACAGGTGGCATGGAACAGCACTGCTGGAAAGGAAAAGAATGAAATCTAGGCACAGAGAGACAAAAGCCATCTCATCTTCCTGCCCCAGCCATGCTAAAGTTGCTCAAATGTGATTTTTTCTAAGATTTTATGTATTTCAGTTATTGCTCTCCCAGATATGGGCACCCCAGATCTCCACACCACTTATATACCCCCAGGGTCACTATGAAGACCCCCCATGACAATGGTGTCCAGGAACCAGACCCTGCATCATAAAGCCCTGGTGGTGGCTGTGGAGATACCCAGGCCTGGAACTGGCTGGGACTCTGTCACAGAACAATGGAATCATGGAATGGTTTGGGTTAGAAGGGTTAAAGATCATCGAGTTCAAACCCAACATATGCCATGATTCCATGATCCCACTCAGCTGAAGCCAACCCTGCCCCTGTCCCCATGGAACTCACTTCTTTATCCCTCCCACAGCATCAGCCTCAGTCAGCAGTAGTGTCTCTTGGAGCTGCTCAAGGATGAGCTTCTCGTGCTCTTCCAGCTGCATGATCCTACAGATCATTCCCATGACCCTCCAGATCATTTTGAATCACAGAATACCTCAGGATGGAAGAGACCTCTGAGCATCTCCTTGTCTGAGTGCCCTGCTCAAGGCAGGATGAACCAGATGAGTTTGCTCAAGGGCTTTCCCAGTGTGGCTTCATCCACAAAGGGGGTGAAAGTACCTTTTGTCTCACCCCACAGGGGGATTAAAAAGACAGCAAACAGTGTTGGCACAAGTTCTGGACACTGAGGCACCATCACTGCTTGCCAGGAGGACTTTGGATCCCTGATGGCACTGTGACCCTCATTATCTAGTGAACTTCCCACCCACCACATCACCCACCTCTTCAATCCAGAAATCACCAGTCTGGCCAAACAGGACAATGTTAGAGCATATCAAAGGGCTTGCAAAAGGCCAGGTGCACCCCATGCCTTTCTGTCCCCTGGCCACTCTGCTTCAGCAATCCCCTCTTTGTCCTTCACCTGTCTGCTGGACCCCATCACTGTCCCATGGACTGAGATCATAGAATCATAGAATGTTAGGGGTTGGAAGGGACCTCTAGAGATCATATTGTCCAACCCCTCTACCAAAGCTGGATCACCTAGGGCAGGCAACACAAGAATACACCCAGGGATGTGTTGAAAGCCTCCAGAAAAGGAGACTCCACAGCCTCTCTGGGCAGCCTGTTCCAGTGCTCCCACAGCCTCACAGTAAAGAAGTTTCTCCTCATTTTGAGGTGGAACTTCCTATGTTATAACTTAAACCCATTGTTCCACTGAAAAGAGATTGTTCCCTTCTTTTTGACCCCCACCACTTAGATATTTATAAACAATCATAAAATCCCCTCAGTCTTCTTTTCTCAAGGCTATGCAGACCAAATTCTCTCACTCTTTATTCAGAGGAGAGATGCTCACATTCCTTACTCATCCTCCTATCTCGCCCTGGGACTCTCTCCAGTAGATCCCTGTCCTGCTAGAATTGGAGAGCCCAAAATAGCATCCAGTATTCCAGGTGTTGTCTCACCAGGGCAAAGTAGAGGGGTAGGAAAACAAAACTAGATCTGCTAGATCACTTTTGCTGATGCACTCCAGGACACCATTGGCGCTCTACTCTACCCATTTGTTTAACCCTTTTGTCCTGGTTTGGGCCAGGATAAAGGTGATTTTCTGTCTTGTACTTTTGCTTTTAGCTAAGTCTCTTGTAAGTAGTTGCACTTGCTGAAATTAACAGCAAGTGTGTGCTTGAAATGCTAGAGAACTCACGGCCTCCTTTCCTTCTCATTATTGAGAGCTACATCTACAATTGCAGAGATGTGGAATCCCCTCAATTTCCACAGAAGATTTCTCCTTCTCCTCTTTCATCCTCCTGTGTGGTACTGACTGTAGCACAATAGAACTTCCAGTACCTGTAGGGAGCCTAATGGAATTCTGAAGAGGGACTGTTTCCAAGGGCCTGGACTGATAGGATGAAGACCAATGGGTTTAGGTTTGAAAGGAGTTTATTTGGACTGGATGTTAGGAAAAAGTTCTTCACCATGAGAATACTGGGAAAAAAATGACACATGTTGCCCAAGGAGGTGGTTGAGGCCTCATCCCTGGAGATATTAAAGGTCAGGCTTCAGGATGCTCTGAGTAATCTGATCAAGTTGAAGCTGTCCCTGATTACTACACAGGGGTTGCAATGGATGACCATGAGAAGTCACTTCTTGTAGTGAAATGAAGCAACCAGGTGCCACTAATTGCCAGGTGGTGGGCATGAGCTTGTGTTAAGCCCACCTGTGCCTGATTAGGGCAAGCTCAGCTCACTCCTGAGCAAGCGAGCAGGGAGATTAGCAGCTTTTACTGCTTCTATGAGCACTGTGCTAACCTGATTGCACCCCTGGAGCTTTGTCTCAGCACTGCACTAACTTGGTTGCGCCACTAGAGCTCATCACCCTTAGAGTGAGGCTTGAGCGGCGCAGCCGGTCAGCACCCAGTATTTATACAGACAAACACGAGCAATGCTGAGGCCGTGAGTTCCGAGCCTGTGTGCCAAGCCTCATCTTTTATTGGCCCCCAAGTCCTGCTCATGCGCAGTAGGGACCCGCCCTAATCAGGCACAGGTGGGCTTAACATAAGCTCATGCCCACTACCTGGCAATTAGTGGCACCTGGTTGCCTCATTTCACTAGAACTTCTAAACAAAATAATTCTGTGATTTGATGATTAAAAGACCTTTGGCTAACTCAGTTACCACGGAGAGTACCCAGAGATCTCCCAAGATGGGGTTTGGAGGCCCCCAAGCCCATGTCCAGTGTACAGAGGTTGGTAAGTCAAAGCTCAGTGCTGTGCTGACTGTGGGCAGTACAGGAGGATCCTGGGAGTGCCTGAAGGGCAGGTTTGGGCATGGTGGAGCTTTTCTTCACAGTGGGAAAAAGCTTCGGCAAGAAAGAATGTCCCAAAGTGCAGCTGGGGATGCCTGGCGTGGAGAGCAAAAGAAAGAAATGTCACTGCAAGGGCCAGGAGCCTGGATCAGCCCAAGTCTCTGTGTGCCAAGGCAGAGGCAGGGAGGACACAGAGATGTCAGGAGAGGAAGGGGACAGCAAGGTGGGGCAGGCGGGTGAAGGAGCGGAGCCTGCAGGGCAAGAGGCACAGCGGATGGAACACCCCAGGAGAGACTGTGGTGGAGATGAGAGAGGGAAAAACTGTGACAAAGCTGGAGGCACACTTGGCAGAGCCAAGCTCTCCATGACTTTGCTGGTGGCTCTTGTCTCTGTCCCTGATGGCCATGGGGAGACAAGTGGAGCTTCAAGCAGCACTGGGGCTCAGGGCCTCCTTGTCCATGTGCAGGAGGCTGGGAGGTGCCGTGCCATAGTCCTGCCCTTGGCATTGCCCATCTGCACATGCCAGTGCTGCCAGGAGAGCCCTGAGGGCTGAGAGAGGCACAGAATCTCCCTTGCCAGTGGATGGGGCTCAGGGCTGGGCCCTTTGCAGTCCTGACACACAGCCAGGCTTCCTCAGCACCAGAGCCACCTGCACCTTCCTTTTCCCCACCTGCCATCACTGCCTCCTGGTTCCTCCTCCCCCCAACACCCTGCAGGGGACGCTTTCTCAGGGCTGTCCCTCAGGGGGACCCAGGCACACGGCAAGAAACTTTGGACTTGGATTGTAATAAATACTAGTTGAAATTTTTACTTTATTGTTTTGTTGAAGGGATCCTTCCCTAGAATGTTTAATTGGGTGTGGTTTGTAATCATAGGATCGGGGTTTGTGTTTGTTTGTGGGAAAACATGTTGGGGCATGTCGAAGACCACGAGGCAAGTCTGCAGAGATAGAACAAAGAAGCTCTTCCCTTAGCAACGGGACAGAGCCTGCGGACCAGGGACCAATACAAAGAGAGAGAGCGCGAAACAGCCTCCAATGAGAAACTAATAAAGGACTAAGAGGGAGGGGGGTTACCGAAAGTATAAAAGGACTGGTTTACCCTATCCAAGGCGCGAACCGTTGGCGGAGGTGTGCTGCCTTGGTCGCCCAGCGCGCTGCTTTGCATATATATCTCTCTCATTTACAATAAAAGTTTTGTTATCGTTAAAACGAGTCAAACGTTTATAACATGGATTCTGCCTTGGACTTTCTTGTCTTTCTGCAGCTTCTTCTCCTTGCCTGTTGAGCAATTGCCATGGGCTCAGCATCAACCCCCAGAGGGCTCATGAATGTTGTGAGCTGAGCTGCTGGCAAGTGGGCAGTGCTGCAGAGAGACAGCTCTGGGCAGGAGCAGCTCCTCTGCAGAGCATAGCAGGGCTGAGGGCACTGCCAAGGTATCTGTGGGAGATGAGCAAGGCAGAGAGAGCTTCAAGGGGGTGAAGATGGAGGGGATGAGTGCCAGCTCAGTGGAGGAGAACCTTCCCAGCTTCTGACACGGTGAGTATCTGGTGCAGGGCAGTGAAGCTGGTGCAGTTCCTGGAGGCATCTGCTAAAGCTGGAGACAGGAGAGCTGGGGACAGAGAAAGAGCTGCAGGCAGCAGAGATGGGCAGGGATGGAGAGGGAGCTGCTGCCTGGAAGAGGATGGCAGGGGGGTTTCCTGCACCTCCCAGCCATCCCCTGCAGAGCTGCTGCCCTCCCTAGAGCTAAACCCTGTTATCTGTCACACAGCACCAGCTCTCCAGATCACGGGCACTGAATTCTGAGGATCCTTCCAGCAGCCCCCCCACCAGAGAGGAGAAATGCTGCAACCTCTGCCTGTGTCTCCCTGTCCCGACGCTCTTGGCAGCAGAACTTTGAAAGGTTTCCCTCTTGCCCCTGCTGCTGCTGCCCTTGTTCTTCCCCCTGCTTTTGCTGAGCTGGGGGGGTGAGGATTCGTGTGAAGCTCTGATGCTGCAGGCCCTGCCCTGCTGCTGTGTTCATGGAGTAAAAGCATCCAAAGCACCTGAGATTTGGGGCTGTGGGGACTGCAGGGTGTGGGGCTGGGGGTCATCCCCCCCTCCCATCAGTATATATATATATCTTTAAGGTCTTCGCCTCTTTGTGCGGCTGAGAGCAGGACTGATGGACAGAGCAGCTGTCCTCACTCTGCACTAAGGGACAGTCCCTTTGCCGCTCAGCACCCTCAAGGTTTCACTTACAGAGCAGCAGAAATGCCAGGGGCTTCTGCCTTTAAATATTACCTCAAGTGTGTTTGGAAACTTGACCAGACCAAACCATCCAAAATTCTTTCATCTCTCCTCTGAAGGATGGTGCATTGGAAGTGCTAAATGTCTTAAATGTTAAGAGTGGATTTACTCTGAAATCCCCATGTTCCTTTTCACCAGTTGTTGTAGGGTAAGACTGACCCCTCCAGCTGTCTTATGGATCTCCACACAGCACCAGCCAGAGTTTTTATAAAAGGACATGCCAAAAGTGTTCATGAAAGCAGAGAAGCAGTCTGTGTTTCTATAGAACAAATTTCATAATTTTCTTTTAATCAAGACCATACAAAATTCTCTCTTTATTTTCTTCCACTGACAGGTCTACATACTTAGAGGCATCCAATGTCCAACAGCAGCTCCATCAGGCAGTTCCTCCTCCTGGCATTTGCAGAGAGGTGGGAGCTGCAGCTCTTGCACTTCTGGCTCTTCCTGGGCATCTACCTGGCTGCCCTCCTGGGCAATGGCCTCATCATCACCACCATCGCCTGTGACCACCACCTCCACACCCCCATGTACTTCTTCCTCCTCAACCTCTCCCTCCTCGACCTGGGATCTGTCTCCACCACTCTGCCCAAAGCCATGGCCAGTTCCCTCTGGGACAACGCGGACATCTCCTACAAGGGACGTGCTGCACAGATCTTCTTTTTGTTCTTCATTCAAGCAGAGTTTTATCTCCTGACCATAATGTCCCACGACCGCTACGTGGCCATCTGCAAACCCCTGCACTACGGGACTCTCCTGGGCAGCAGAGCTTGTGTCCACATGGAAGCAGCTGCCTGGGGCACTGGGTTCCTCTATTCTCTGCTGCACACAGCCAATACATTTTTCCCTCCTCTGGACCAGTTCTTCTGTGAAATCCCCCAGATCCTCAAGCTCTCCTGCTCAAACTCCTCCCTGAGTGAACTTGCTCTTATTTTGGTCAGTGTGTTTTTAGGATCTGGCTGTTTTGTTTTCATAGTGGCGTCCTATGTGGAGATCTTCAGGGCTGTGCTGAGGATCCCCTCTGAGCAGGGATGGCAGAAAGCCTTTTCCACGTGCCTCCCTCACCTGGCTGTGGTCTCCCTGTTCATCAGCACTGGCATCTTTGCCTACCTGAAGTCCCCCTCCATCTCCTCCCCATCCCTGGACCTGGTGGTGTCATTATTGTAGTCGGTGGTTCCTCCAGCAGTGAACCCCCTCATCTACAGCATGAGGAACAAGGAGCTCAAGGGTCAGTTTCCAAAACTGATCACTGGATATTTTTCAAAGGATTAAAATTGACTTCTTGTACACTTCCTGTCTAATGTAACTCATTACAAACCCAGCGACACTTCAGGAATATTGATTGGTTTTTATTAATGGGTTAATTGGTTTGGGTTTTTTCTCTCTTTTCCTTTTAAAATTATTGCCCAGACAGGAATCTCATTATTTGTTCCCTTTCATATTATGTGTCTTTACAGTCTTTTTTTTTTTTTCCTCAGAGTGTGTCAATGAGGAGCTTTTCTCTCTGTGTGTTTCACCAGAATAAAGAACCTTGACTGCAAGGTTCCTCTCAGCAAAGTCTTATTGGTATCCTCCCGCTGGAGTTGGAATTCAAACTGTTCAGGCAAATTAGTCAAAATTTGAACTGGGCTTGATTTAATTAGCTCAGGCCCCACGTTGGATGCCAATAGATCTGTCACAGTTTAATACTGGCCTGGCAAAAAAAACCTAATGACAGATGCTCTCTATTAATCCCCCTCCCCTCCCAGATAAAGAAAGGAGAGAGAATAAGGGAGAGAGACTTATGGGTTTGAAACTACACAACTTTTATGAAACAGTAATGAGAAATAAGAGAAATTACTGAATATATAAAAATATACAGGAAAATTGATGCCACGTTCCTCCCCCCCCTCCCCAATAACTCTCACGTCACCACCAAGGCTGAAGGGCAGCCCTGGGAAAGTCCAGGTTTGACTCCTGGAGTAAGCAGCAGTCAGAAGCTGGAGGCAGGAACACAAGGATTCTTGCTGGCAAAGATCAGGACCACAAGCAGTGGAACAGACGGAATCCTCCGGTGAAAACAGGGAACGGGTGAAGAAAGGGAAGCAGGAAAGGCAGGAAGGACAGGAAGCTGGAAGCTGGTCTGACCCTAGTGATCCCTCAAATTTATACTGAGTATGACGTGTATGGGATGGAATACTCTGTTTAGTCTATCCTGGCATCTGTCTTTTCTGTTCCTCCCCAAAGGAGGCTGTAGGTGGGACCTCTTCATTCCTTCTGGAGGGCAAAATATTCCTCAGAGCTGAGCAGAGTCCTTGGCTCTGCACACCAGTGTCTAGCAGTAACTATAAACATCGAGTGTTATCAGTCCTAGAAACACACACTGTCTGAGAAACTTGCTGTTAATTTCAGCAAGTGCTACTACTTACAAGAGAAAGCTGAAAGCAGAAGTACAAGAAAGAAAATCACCTTTATCCTGGCCAAAACAATGACAGAAGGGCAACATAACAAGCTCGAGTCTCCCCTACCACCTATGGATCCATACGGGTGAAAGTCCCTACAAGTGTCCCGACTGTGGGAAGAGCTTCTCCAGGAGCTCTTAACTCATCAGGCATCATCTCATCCACACAGAAGAGAAACCCTACACATGTCCCCACTGCGCCAAGAGCTTCAGGCAAATATCCCATTTGTTGAGAAATCAGCGCTTTCTATAGGGGTGAACAACCCTAAAGCTACTCCCAGTGTGAGAATTTTACCGGTGCTACAATCTCATCTCTCATCACCATACCCACCTCAGCCATCACCAGAAATGAAGGGGCCTGGTCAAGGTCACCACGTTTTCTAAGCTTTACAGTTTCCAAGCATCCACATCTTTAGATTCTTTGAAAAAAAAACGAGGTATAAGAAGGAAGTGATTATCAGAATGACACAATTGTTAGAGGAAGTGTCTGAATGGGACAAAGTCTATGTCTTTTTTTAGTTCAGGAACACCCATATGGAGCATTTTAGAGTGAATTTGAAGTAGAACTTGGAAAGAAAACAGGGCTGAAACTTTGGGATTGCGTCGTTTTGAGATAAAAACAAACCTTTTCCAGTAACAGAGCAATCCCTCGTGGCTGTTGAGTTGCAAAGGGTTGGAGAATTTTTTTGGTACTTTGTGGTTGGGACCCTGTCCTCAAAACCCCCTCTCTTTGTCCCACCCTGAGGTGGGCATAAAACAGTTTCCAGCACAGTGATTGGTGAGGTAGGAGATAGATAGAGCTGATGGAGAAGAGAGAGACTGAGCTGTCCTGATGGCCATGACTCCAGCTGTTTAGCTGAGACCCTTGGCTCTGCAGACCTTTCTCTATCAGTAACAGTAAACATTGAGCATTATGACTCCTAGAAGCAAACTGACTGAGAAACTTGTTGTTCATTTCAGCAAGTGCAGATACTTGCAAGAGACTGAGCTGAAAGAGAGAAAATTAGCTTTATCTTGGCCCAGACCAGGACACTCCACCCCTTATTCCATAGCATTAATGTCTTGCTCCTGTCATTACTATCTCTTATCGCTAAATGCTCTAATACAAAAATTATTACTCTCTCTATACACTAAAGCCCACTATATTAATTTAGTCTAGTGCAGCAGATATTTAAAGCAAGAAACGATTGTTGCATTTCATGTCCATGGTCCACAGGTTTCAGTTTGCAGATGTTAACTTTGAGGAAGTTGCTGGATGCCAGTAGATGAACACAGCTCTGGTTTCATCATCACATTATCCTAAAAACCAGCCACAGAACACTGTTAGTTTATGAAACGTTTCACATAACAACAATTCATATGGGACATGAATTCACGACCCCCAAAATGCCATGCTTTACAAGTTGAGGTAGCCAATCAATAATTATGTATTATCACCTAGAGTTTGATTCCCAGTACAGGTAATCGTGGCACCAGGAGGAGCTGTGCTTCAGTACCAATCACTTCTGAAGCAGCTCTAACTCCTTCGTATGCGGCCAGTCTCTCTTTTTCAGTGGCTGTGTAGTTGGCTTCGGAGCCTTTGTAGTTTCGACCCCAAAATCCTAGAGGTCGGCCTCGAGTCTCTCCTGGAGCTTTCTGCCAGAGGCTCCATGTAGGACCATCACCTCCATCTCCGGTGTAAAGAACATTTTTAATGTCTGGCCCTGTTCGAATTGGTCCAAGGGCCATTGCCTGCACAATCTCCTGTTTAATACTCTCAAAAGCAGCTTGTTGTTCTGAGCTCCATTTAAAGTCTTTCTTTTTCCAGGTAACCTTGTAGAGAGGTTTCACAGTCTGATTATAAGCATCCTCCAGAAACCAACAGTTCTTTTTTTTTGTTTTTCTTCTCAAAAAGCCTGGATGCCCTTCCTGAGGGATGGGGAATTTTGCTTCCATCCCCTCCCACCCCTTGGGTCTCCCTCCCACAGTGAGATCCCCACCCAGGTAATAAAAATCACTGATGGGTGCAACACAAAGTCCAACTCCACACCTAAAATAATCCCTTAAATCTGTGTAAAATCCCTCCTTGGTCCCTTCTAGAACAGGGAAGGATTTTCTGGCTCCTTCCCTTCTGATGGAGATGTCTTTAAAAAAAAAAAAAAAATCCCTAAGGCTGAAAGGGGAGGAGGAAAGAATTTGGAAAAAAAAAAAAAAGAGACTCAAAGACCCAACAGCAAAGACCTGGTATCCATATGGCTGGGAGTTTGCAGTCAATTTTTTTCTTTAATGGGATTATTTCTTATTTCTTTGTCAATTTTTTCTGTTCTTCTGCATGGGGAAGTTTTAGCTCCTCAAATACTCATCGTGGGCCTGCTGGGAAAGGATGATTTTTATTTTTTTTTCCTCAACTTAATATTTTTTTTTAAGTTTTTTTTAATAATATTTTTTCTTTTTTAAACCATTTCTATGGTTTGCCTACAAATGCAGCACCTCTCGGGCCATGTCTGCCATAAATATTTCAGGATATTGATGCTTAAATAGGTGGTAGCTCCCACAGCCCCTTTCAGCCAAACCCCAAACCAAAGAAATAATAAAAAAAAAATGTTCAGGTGGTTGTAGAGCAGCAACCAGAGCCCTGGGAGGTGTTTTGCCTTTTTTGCCATCATTCAGACCCCTCCTGCCAGGAGTCCCCGTCCCTAAATTCCACGTACAGGGGGTTTGGAGAGGAGGGGGGAGGTTGGAGAGATGCCTTGGTGGCCAGAGAGCAGACAGAGAGAAAGAAGTTGTATCAAAACTTTATTTCTTAAACCAAAAAATGCACCATTGGAATAACATTTCTATAAAAAAAGGAATATGGGACTGTTCTACAGTGCATTACAAAACCCCCTTTTGCTTCATGTCGTAGTATACAAGATTGCGTGTAGAAACAGTCCTTTTTTTTTTTTTTTCTTGTTTTTTTTTTAAACTGTAAGCAAGTTTCCTTTCTCATAGAATAAGATTTACACTTAAATATTGCAGTCACTATTCTAATTTGGTTAACAATGCTAGAATCTGACAATTTAACTGTTTAGAGGCTCCAAATGCAACCTTTAGGCCTTTTGTAACGACGAGATTTTTTTTTTTTATTTCTTTCAATCTAAGGCTAGTTAAAGCTGTAGTAGAACCCATTTCTATCAGAGAAAACATCTCACTAGTACTCTACAGATTTTTTTAATTACCTTGCAAAGCCGTTTCAGTGGCCTCCACCAGTGCCAGGACATGGAATCAGCAGACTGGAACCAGTTTGTCACAGCAGCCAGGAGGGTTGTGACAGTGCCCAGTGACACAGTCCTGCTGGCCAAACTTCCCAAATCCTCCCCTTTTTCCCACCCAAATCCCTGGGCGGACATGGGAACACTGCAGCTTTAACAGCCTGCTCTAGGTTTCCAGCCAGGTGTCCCTTGGTTGTATCAAATTAGCAAAAAAAAAAAAAAAAAACCAAAACAAAAAAAACCCCAAAACCCCCTGCTCTAAATAATAAATTAAATATTATAAAAAAGTCCAACCCTCCCCTCCCCAACCTTCCCATCCCAAAAGTGGGGGCAATTCCCAAGCAAATGCCGGAATTGCCCAGGTTTATTTTACAGGAATAAAAAGAGCATCGTTCCCTCTCCTCCCAACGGTGCCTTCCCTCCATCTGCAGCATCCACCAAACCTGGCTCCACCACATCCTCTCCTCCAGCCCAGCACGAGGATGCATTCCATGCCTTTTTTTTTGCTGAGAATATTAAAATAATAATTAAAAAAAATCATAAAATCAGGTGATGGAGCCTCCCAGAAGCCAGTTCGACACCAGAGAGCACATGATGAGGATGGGGGATAATGAAGCCAGCAGGAAAAAAAAATCCCTGGTTCCCTCTAAAGCCAGGATTTTGAGTGAAAAGAAGCTTTTTTCCCTCCAGCTTCCAGGTAGCAAAAGCTTAGAAATGAGGCTGCAAGGGGCTGCAGATCTCCTGCCTTCTCCTTGTGTTGCCCAGGGGGGGCTCCATCTTCTTGGGAATTTCATCGTGATGCTGAAACCTTTCCTCCTGCTTTCACCAGGGGGGTGGCTAAAAATGGGCCCTGCAAGGGTTCAAAATTAGCTGCCAATTAGGAGGATCTTCTCCTTGCCCACCTCAGTGAGCTACAGCAGAAATTATACCTTGATCTATACCAAAAATTCTAGGCTGATGCTTCCCCCCACCCTTCCCTGCCCTCCCATCCTTTTGCCTGGGGTTGCACCATGGGGTTTTTTTTGTAAGCAGATCCTGCAACCATGCCCAGAAGCTCTGGAGAAGCTTTTTTCCTAATAAAATCATTGAAATCTTTAAGATTTTCAAGGAGGGAATCAAGGCAGACATGCAGCTGCCTGAGAGAAGGGGTTGGGGAAAAGATGCTCCTGTAAAAAAAAAAAAAATTAAAATAGTCAAAGCTACAAAAAAAAAAAAAAAAGCAGAATCTTATTGCAGCATCCAGCATGGGATGTCCCAAGAAGCCTCTTGGCTGAAATTTCCAAATTTGCTGGAGCACCAAGCAAGGACCAACCTTCCAAGCAGCTACAAACTTGTTGGGAATCCCTGGGATGGGCAAATCCTGCTTGGAGCTACCTCTGTGCTTCTCCAGTTTGGAATTCCCAGTTCCTAAAGGGGAGGATGGAGAGGGCCAGAGCAGCCAAGGGGAGATGAGAATCCATGAGAAGCACAAAGAAAAAATTTGGCAGTGACTAAAACTGTGTTCCCAGGAATTTGACATGATCAGGAGTTTATCCACTTGCTGATTTTCCTCCTCCTTCCAAGAATTCAAAAGCTTCCCAAGGTGGCTCCACAAGGGGACATCTCAGCAGGCAACAGAGATGCTGAGACCCCTGAAATTTGGAATATTGTTCCATATTTAGGTCTTGGAGTGGACAAAAAAAAGGGGAAAAACCAGGAAAGAAAAAAAATATTTTTTTTTTTACCTGCTGGGGTTTCTTTCCCATCTTTTTATGGCAGGTATTGATTTTTCATCCTATTTTCCTGATAGTGCCATGGCTCAACCATGGTTGAGCCAGTCATGGGCTAGAAATATTCTGACAATTTTGGAATTTGTCCAAAATCCACAGGAAATCCTCAGCCAAGCTCAGTGCCAACGCACAGAGCATCAGCACTGGAAAACCTGGAAGTTTTGTGCTACAACATTTAAGTTTTGCAAGGAGCTCACAGAAGAGGTGAAACTTGAAAAGAAAACCCTGCTTACTAATTAGTTGGGAACTGTACAAAAATCATCCTCAAAGGAAGGTTGGGAATGTCTCCAGGGCTCCTTAGGACAACACCATCCCCAAAAATGGGGCTGAGGGGAGGTGAAGGTTCCAGCTGAATTTAAAAAAAAAACAAACTGCAAAAGCAACCCCCAAAATCAGGTTTTTTTTCAGTGGAATAATTGAGCTTTACTGTCAAGTCCTAAACTGAAATCAGAGTAGAAATATCTTTGTGATTTAATTTGGAAGAGGAGCAGCTGTGCTGCTGGTTGTTCCTTTCTGGGGGTTGAGGACATGAGGACTCATTTTGGGGTGAACCTTGGTCTGGGAGCTGAAATGTTGATTTAAATATAATTTTCAAGTTTAACTTAAATATACATTGATTGAAAATAGCTGGGCTTGAAAAAATGGGGTCAAGCTGCAGACATCCAGGGTTTAGTTTTTAAATCCCAAAGAGATGCTTGAACACAACAAAAAGGTTGAGCAAGCCCAAAATTTAATTTGTGATTAAAAAAACTGAGAGAGCTCTCACCTTGTGCTCCATTTGGGACAATTTCAACCTCTGCCTTCAGTTTGAGTTGAAAAGGAGGTTTCAGAGGGTCCAAGAGCTGAGCTGGGGGGTCTTGGGGGAAGATTTAAGCATTTTATTCCTAATAAAGGTTAATTGGTTACAAGTCTTTCAGAAAGGGAAAGGCTCATGCAAACAAGACCTCCTCCCTCTTGAGAAATATTTCATTAAGATCTCAAGTAAATTGAATAACAAGGCTTTTTTTTTTTTTTTTTTTTTTTTTTTTTTTTTTTTTTTTTTAAAGGAGCATTTTTACAACCATACTGAAGTTCCTAATGAAGCATTTGAATCCCTCCTTGACATCTGATTTTCCTTTTCAGCACCGGGCTGTAGAAAATCATCTGAATTCTTACTTCTGTTGCAGTGCCATTTTACTCCAAATATTTCATTGGGAGATTCACATCTAATTAGCCACCTAATAAAAGGAGCTATTAGGTTGTAAAGATCCTATCCTTTCCATGCTCTTTTAAAATTATGACCCACTCAAGCTTGAAATCAAAGGCAGAGCTGAATGGAATAATTCAGCTGAAACTCTCTTCTTGCCTTTTTGCAGCCTCCTAACTGATCAAGATGCAAATTAGCTCCCTTTTGGTGATTCAGCTGCATAAACAGGGATTAACACTGAATGCAGCTGAAAATTTAGCAATAAAATGCCTACACACAATATTTTCTCAAGTCAACCACTTATCCTTGACGAAAACCAGAGGAATGTGCAGTGAAAACCCCAGGACCAGGAGAGGGAATCCCTGGAGGTGGCTCAGAGTCTCCTGCTGCTTCTCCCTGATGTTTTCCTGGACTACTGAGATCTCAACCAACTGTTACACTTGTGGAAAAACCCTCCTGATAAATTGTTGGGTTTTTTTTTTCACAGGCCCTGCACCCAGCACCCACCGCTCCTTCCTCATCCTCATCCCAGGCTGACAGATCCACGGAGCAGATGCCAGGTGGACGGAAAAGGGAGGTGTAAAATCCAGCTCTGGTTTTCCTCCCTGTTCCAGCTCCCCGTGGCTCCATCCATGCTTCCCAACATCATCCCAGGGTGGCCCAGCACAAAACCTGGAGCAGGGAAGGACGAGGCGGCGGCGAAGATTTGACGTCCTCTGTCTGTAAGGCTGCAGCAGTGCAGACTTTGGTTGTTTCCCCCCCCCCTTTTTTTTTTTTTTTCTTGATACACTGCTGGTTCTCTGTTTGCCATCCAGAACACATTTCATGCTGGGAGGATTTGCCAGCACTTGGTTCTCCAACAACTCCTCCATCCCCACCACTGCGTGACGAGTGATGGAGAGCGACGCAGGGAAGGAATCAATTTGTCTTTTTGCTTTGTGCTGCTGGGGAAAAACCTCCAAATCTTCCTCTTTTTTTTTTCTTTTTCTTTTTTTTCTTTTTGGTCTGGTGGTATGATTATTTCCTATGGGTGTTTTTTTTTTTGCAACCAGTAATTTTTTGAAAAAAACCCACAAACCAAAAAACCAAACGAGCGACCTCCAACACTGTCTCCTTAAGGGCCTGGTCTATGTTTAAAACCATTCTGGCATGAGGTAAAACTAGATCTAGACAAAGAGCTACAAACCTCTACGGAGTAAAACATGAGTTAGTCAGGACAACTCCAGCTCTACAACAGACTAAGAGATCAAAAGAAGGAACCCAGTGGCCTCGGCGATGACTCCGCGGTGGCGATGTCATTGGCCTTGCCACCTTCCTTCCATCACTTGAGCTGCCAGATCTACAGTTCAGGAACATTTCTTTCCTTTTTCTTCTTTCCTTTTTTCTTCTTCTTTCCTTTCTTCTTCTTTCCTTTTTCTTCTTCTCATCATCCCTTTAGAGAACGTTGCAGGACTTGCACCGTAGGGGTGCAACCAAGGAGATGATTTGATGGGGGGGTTGGGGATGGGATGGGGGAAATCTTGGGATGCTGCAATGCTCCGGGGTCATTCTCCCAGCAGCAAGAGCTTATTAAAAGGCTGAGCCTGTGATAGCATTCAGTTGCTTCATTAGCCCCTCCAAACTGGCCATCTGTTCACTCAGGTCATCCTGCTCATAAACCTGCCAGGGGGACAAAGACACACACAGGTCAGAGGCACAAAATGGCACAAAATCCCACACTGGTTTGGGGGGGAAAGGACCTTAAAGATCCAATCCCCCTGCCATGGACAGGGACACCTGGAATCCTCCTTTCAGGAGCTCCAGGGGGAGTTCTTGAGGTGGGGTTGGCCCAGGAAAAGCTCTGACAGTGCTGGGTAAGGCACCAAGGGAGGATGGAGCAGGCAGCTTCAAAGAACAAAAAGAAGAAAATTCCCTAAATTTTAGCCTTTCCACAAATTTTAGCCTTTCTCCCCAAATTCTGAGCAAAGAATGAGCAATACTTGTGGAGTGGGAGCAGCATCTCTTCTGGGAGCTCAAGCTGTGATGAAATAAGGTTCTGAGAAATCCCAATTTGTGGTACCAAATGTCCTGGGTTCAATTATTCCTGATGCCAGGAATTGCACCACTGAGGGCATTTCCCCTCCTGTTCCCCTTCCAGGAGCAGATTCCATGTCTCCTCCATCCTCTTGCATCCCTACTAAACTTGAAGCAAAATTTCACTTGTGCATTCATCAGACCCAAACTTTCCATACCCATGGATAAAGCAAAATATTTCTTTCCATTTTCTCTGAAAATGGAAAAGGATTCAATAAAAGGTGTTGGCTCAGTGAAAAAAAAAGAAAAAAACACTCTTGTGCAAGCAGATGAAAAGGGGTGATATATTTGCATTCAATATATTTCTTTTTTTTCCCTTATTCCTTTTCCTTTGCTCTGTTTCATCTCCTGGACCACGTGAGAGCTTTCCCTCTGAGAGTCTTAATAGGGAGTGAAAAGATGATTCTAATTCCACCATTTTTTTCACTTTCACTTATCTCCTTCTTCAATGTTCTTTTCCTCACCATTATCTGGTATTACTATACACTCAGTTTCCCTGCCAAAATTATTTCCTTCCCTTATCACACTCCTCACCCCTTCTTTCTCTCCACCTCCTCTCTCAGGGTGCTCAGGAGGGGCTGAGGAAGTTCTCCTGGGGATAATAACAACACAGAACTGTGTGAAACTTACTCCTTGCCTGGAGCACCCACCCAAAAAGTTCCTTAAAAGCCAACAGAAAAATTTTAGTGGCTGCCAAAACTTTTTAGAATCAGGGAATGGGTTGGTTGGGTTGGGTTGGAAGGGAGCTGAGAAATCCCCCATTCCCAACCTTTTCCATGGGCAGGGACACCTCCCACCAGCCCAGGGTGCTCCAAGCCCCATCCAACCTGACCTGAGACACTGCCAGGGATGGGGCAGCCACAGCTTCTCTGGGAAACCTGGCACAGGGGCTCAGCACCCTCAAATTCAACAATTTCTTCCAAATGTCCAACCTAAATCTCCCCTCTTTTAGCTTCAAACCCTTCCCCCTCATCCCATCCCTCCCTGCCCTTGTCCCAAGTCCCTCCCCAGCTTTCCTGGAGAAAACCCTGAGATTTGATGGGGAGCAACCTAAAATAATAACCATAAAAAAAAGCCCTTCATGTATGCAACTCTCTGATGCTGTGCATAATAAAGTGATGCTCACACAGGAGAGAATCCAATATTTTGCACAATGTTTGACTTTGGTTTGTCCTGGAGAACTGAGGAACAATCCCAAAGCTCAAACAGGGTTGCAAAGCTGAGGGCTTCCCCCCAACCTGGCTCATCAGCTGCCCAGAGGCATGAGACAAGGTTGGGTTTGTCCCAGGATTTGGGGGTGAATGGACCTGGGTGAGGTTTTCTCAGCAAAATTCTGAAGTTTGAAAAACCAAAAATTAGTTATGGCAAAGAACCAGTTTCAACAAGTTCCTGTAAAAATAATAATAAAAAAAATAGAAAAAAGCTTTGAAATGATAAAAATGCTTTCTACAATATTAATTTAAGCCAACTACATGGTTTATAAAAGGGTTTTTGGCACCTCCAACCTCTCCTTGTCAACCAAGGCCAGTGTCTCCTCACCATAAATAATTCCTTCCTTCTATTTGGTCTGAATCTCTGCTCTTTTAGTTTAAATCCCTCACCCCTCATCCCATCCCTCCCTGCCCTTGTCCCCAGTCCCTCCCCAGCTTTCCTGGAGCCCCTTCAGGCACTGGAAGGTGCTCTAAGGTCTCCCTGCAGCCTTCTCTTCTCCAGGCTGAACATCCCCAACTCCCTTATCCTGGCTCCAGAGCTGCTCCCATCATTTCCATGGCTTCCTTTGGACTCATTCCAACATCTCCATCTCCTCCTGGTGCTGGGGACCCCAGAACTGGACTCAGCACCCCAAGGGGGAGAGGAAAACAGGAGCTGAATCCCATCCCTCAACCTCCTGGTTACTCTGATGATGATGCAGCTGAGTTTTGCTCCTTTTCTAAGAACTCTCAGCTTAATACCTTGGGTAAGGAGAGTTTTAACTAAAAATTAATGTGCTAATTGGGTGCTGAACTTTGGAAGAAGGGTGGCTCAGGGAGAGGGTTCTTACATTGGTGGAGTCCTCTGGCTGCTTGTGGCCATCTTCTGTGGCCTCTGGGGCTGTGGGCACGGAGACAGGCAGCAGAGGTGACCTGGCTTTTCCTGCCAAGCCAAGGGATGCTGTTTTAACCTGAGCCTTGGGGAGGTTGGGCCCTGGAAGAAAAAAAAAAGAAGGCAAATTGAGAACTTGGGAATATGGGGGGAAAAAAAAAAAAAAAAGATCGCAGGGAAATTTGGGGATTCGAGGCAAAATCAAAGCAAAAATCCCAGCTCCCCAAACCTCAGCAAAAAGATGGCCACAGAAATTCCCACCCTCTTCCAGCTCCAGTTTCATAGCTAAAAGACTTCTAAAAACTTCCAGACTTCCCTGGAGCTCCCAGTAAGAGCTTTGGGAACAGCTGGCCCCAAAGATTCAGCCTTCTCAGAGGTGCACATTCAAATATATTTATTTAAATATATTTTTAAAAGAAAATTAAATGGTTTTCACTTCCACTTCTTAATAAAAAACCCATTTTTTCCTCAAAACCTGGAGGGTGGGCAGCGGGATGTGTACAGACACTCAGAACCCAGCACTTGGGTCTGAACCTACAAAAAAATTAATAAATGGACCCCCCCAAAGTCAAATCCACTCCAAGCCACCTGATGTAGCTTCTCCAGGGGCTTTTTTCCCTCTTGATTTCATCCCTTGTCTATTTAACCCTCAGCTCCTGGCTTTAACACTGCAACCCTTTACTCTGAGCTTGGTTTTTAGGTTCTTTTCTTCCAAAGAAAAGGGGGAAAATAGGGGAAAAGACAGAAAAGCAGCAAAAAAAACATCTCATGGAGCTGATTTTCTTCTCAGGCTTTCTTTTCCCATTTGGCACTGAGAAGGATTTATCCCAATGTCCAGGCAATATCCAGCTCCTGCTTTTTACCCTGAGATTTTTTACTGCCTGATTTCTTCCTCTCACTCCTCACCTTTACTTCCCAAGCCATTTGAACATTAAAAAGATTATTTTTTCTTTTCCAAACCAGCAAAGAAATAAATCCTGATCATTGCAAGTCATTTGAACATTAAAAAGTTGTGGTTTTTTTTTCCAAACCAGCAAAGAAATAAATCCTGATAATTGCAAGCCTTTCCCTGCTCTCTCCCAAGCCAGTTTGGGGCAGGAGGAAGGAAAATCAAGCTCAATTCTGCTTTATAACAAAAGGGTTTTTTTTTTAGCTCTGGGGTGATTCCAGGAAGACTGAGATTGGATTTCCAGTTGGAAACTTGGATTTCCAACTCCACTTTTTTGGTGAAGTACCAATAGGAAAAAAAAAAAAAAATTTTTTTTACCATCTGACACAAGATCCAGAAGCTTGAAAATGCTGAAGTTTCAGACCTGTGAAACAAGCTAAAAAAACCCACCCCTGGACAAACTGGATTTTCTCTCACCTCCCACTTATTTCTGTAGGAGAAAAATGACCTCTTAATTCAGGTTCATTTAAAGTGCAGCTGATCAGCAAGACCTAAAAGGAATTTTCATTTAGGAGTTTAAAATTAAAAAAATTTTTCCTGTCCATTGGTGGAATTTATGTCAGATCTATAATGCAAGAAGCTCAACACTCCATCAAACATTTTCTATTTAACCTGAAAGGGGAATAAGTCAAATCACTTATATGCTGATGGGTAGGATTTGCAAAAAGGGGGGGCTGGAAAAACCATGGAGCCATTCAGGAGGAGGATTAGGGAACTGCAAGTGCTCCATCACAAAGCAGTGATAAAAAAAACCATAGAAAACATCAATGGGAAGGGCTTAATGGGTTCAGCCTTACTGGGGTCAGAATGAAAAAGGGAAAGAAAAAAAAAAAAGGAAGAAAAAAGGCAGAAAAATGGTAGATTTAGCCCTGGCTTAAGCTGAAGTCCTGACCCAAAAGCAGGAGCACAACCTTTTAATTATTTATTCACACCCCCGTGGCAAAATCCACCCCACAATTGAAGAATGGTCTCTGCCTGTCTTTTTTATGAACCATATGATAGAGTTTAACAGATAATTATAATGCCACTACTGAGTAGATAAAATATTAGAGGAGATACCTTAATGCTTAAAGTTAATCAAAGCCAAGAAAAAGCTTTGTGCTCATCTATTCTCTGGGTAACCTCTCCAGCACCCTCAAATTAAAGACTTTATTCCTAAAATCTCATCTCAATCTCCCCTCTTTTAGCTTGAAATCCTTCCCCCTCATCCCATCCCTCCCTGCCCTTATCCCAAGTCCCTCCCCAGCTTTCCTGAAGCCCCTTCAGGTACTGGAAGATGCTCCAAGGGCTCCCTGGAGCCTTCTCCAGGCTGAATCCCAACTCTCCCAGCTCCACAGGAGAGGTGCCAGATATTTCTATCCCACTCAGGAACATCCCAGGTTTAAAAGGAAAATTCCCACATTGGAATGTTACTTTCTCTAACCTGAGGAATAGAATGGATTCATTCCTCATGACATTTTTCTTCCACTTGGGACATTTTTACATGGTCCGGGCACTAAAGTAACAGGGCATTAAGTCAGAGACTTCTCATCACTTAAACCAATTTAAAAAAAAAACCCTGCAAAAGCAGTTCTCCAGAAAATAAGGATTTATTTACTCCTGCCTGTTGTCAGAAAACTGGATTACTGGATGATGGATAGCAGGTGCTCCCAGGAAAAGTGCAGAGAGGTTTTGGTAGCTTGCTTGTTGCAAACATCCTCCTCACATATGCTGCGCAGCCCTTGGAAAGCAGGGCTGGGAAAGAAAACAAAAAATCAAGCCAGAATCTCAAAGGTTTTCTGAGCCAAAATGGAGATTGGCCTAGCTAAAGGAGCAGGGCAAAGAGTTCAAATGAGATCCCAGAGATTTCATACAAATGGCCTCATTTAACCCAAGGGGAAGGTTTAAAACAGCTCTAGAGATGTTTTAAACACCTAGAGATGTTTTAACCCCCTTCATTATCAAAAAGGCAAACCCTGAAACAAGAGTCAAGAGTCTGGCACTGGTTCAAGCTTCCCAGGAGATGGGAAACAAGACCAAGTGATTAATTTGGCATCTCATTTAATTAATTTTTATCCTTTTCTTGTTAACTTAAGCTATTGTCTCATCCTCAATGTTTAAGCCAGAATGAAATACTGGATCACAGAATCAGAGAATGGCTGGAAGGGAGCTCAGAGTTCATCTCCAACCTCTCATCCAGACAAGGATGCTCCAAGCCTCATCCAACCTGGCCTTGAACACCTCCAGGGAGGGGGCAGCCACAGCTTCTCTGGGCAATCTGTTCCAGAGTCTCAGCACCCTCCTGCTGAAGAATTTCTTCCTAAAATCCAGGCTGAACCTATTATCCTGCACTTTAAATCCATTTCCCCTTGTCCTGTTCTGACACTCTCGGGAAAAGTCCCTCTGCAGCCTTCCTGGAGGTTCCGTTCAGGAACTAGAAGGCAGCTCTGAGGCCCCCCCAAAGTCCTCTGAACAATCCCAGCTCCCTTGAGGTTCTCCAGCCCTTGGATCATCTTTGTGGCCTCCTCTGGACTCGATGATGATGATAAAACTGGAGAAAAGTTTTTATCCACTTCCCACCCTACGACCGCTCCCTGATATTTCTTCGAGCCCCGCTTCCAATCTTGTCCTCCCTTGATTTCCTCAGGAAATTCCCAAGTCAGGGGTTCAAACCATACCTGTTTGAGGCAGAAGTGGTGTGTAAGGGACCTTGGGTTCTATTGCACTCATGGGAGGAGGTAGCAAGGGGTTGGCAAAGCTGTGGAGAGGGTGGGTGGGGCGGACACAGGCAGTGGGAATGGTCCTGCTGGGAGCATCCTCGTGGTTGGAGTGCTCAGGCTGGGTCTGGGGTAGCAAGGAGGGCTGCTGGGGGGCTGTCCCTTCAATCCCCCCTGCAAGAAAGCAAGCAAGAAAAAAAGAAAATGAAACCAAAGAACTGTTGGTGAGGTGATGGGTTTTGGCGTTTTTTTTTCACATCCCGTTTCCTCCTCCTCCGTTTTGCAAGGGATGGAGTCAGCTTCCACCCTCTAAAAAAGCTGCAGGAAATCTGGAAATGGTTCCCTCAGAAAGTAAATGACAAGCCAGGGCCATCCAAAGATCAGAATATTTCCCTTGGAAAAAAAAAAAAAAAAAAGCACAAACTCCAACCCAATCCCCAAGCACAACATTTTCATCTCCTTTTCTCGGTTTAAATATTAAAAATCAATGAACACACAAAGACTTCATGTGGAGACTGGAACAAGCTACAAGCAGGGAAACTCATCATGTGAAGCATGGCAGTGCTGATCCACTCCTAGTGGAGAAAACTAGACATAAAAAACAACAACAAAAAAGGCTTAATTAATTTCCACATAACCAATCACCCATCCTTGGTGATCATCATTTTCCCTGGAACATTTGGTGCGCCAAACCAGGACTTTGCTGGTTTATTAACCTATATTCAAACCAATTCTTCAAAGATAGATATAGATATAGATATATATATATATTCAAACCAAGGCTATATATATTCAAACTAAGGCTTTCAGGGTTCCACCTCAACCATTTAATACAGAAAACTGCTTCCCAGGGCTCTACAGGGCTTCTCAAAAGCAGCTTTCACTATCAACCTCTGGCATGGAGAATCCAGAAGAGAAGCAGACACAAAATTAAGGCAAACCAAGCTGAGACAAAAGAAAAAAGCCCTCTAGAAAGCCATGTTGTGCCCAAACTATACATTGAAATCTTAGTTTGATTGGACAGGTTTCAGGATGGGTGGGTATGGTCTAACATCACCAGGACTTGGAAGGCAAAAAAAAAAAAAAAAAAAAAAAAAGGTCATCTTGAAATTTATTAGCTAAGAAACCATCTCATCCTGCCAGCTAATAGCAGAATAATTTCTGGGGGGTGTGGGCAGTGCAGAAAATACTGGGTAGGAAGAGGGATAAAAGAAGTCACTGACATTCCCAGGGCATCACTTGGACTTGGGGCACAGCTCTTCACCCACCACTGACTTTTGGCCATGATGAGAAACTCCCTGCTCACTGGTTCCTCCACATTCTTCAGACTTCCAGGAGGTTGAGAAAACAAAGAAAATAATAGAACTAATGAATATCTGATCATCAGGTCCAACCCTGAAGCAGAACTCCCAAGACACCACTAAATCCTGGCCCTGATCTCTGCATCTCCCTCCAGGAATGGCTTTCTGCCCCTGGGTAGCAACCTGACAACTCTAAGGATTTCCAAAAAAACAGATTATTTTGTTCTTCTCAGAGAAGTGTAAATGGAATAAACAACAATCTCCAATTTTTTTTTTCCTTAGGACTGATGGTTGGACTCCATGAGCTCCAAACTCCTTTCCAACCATGATGATTCCATGATTACCTTTGGTTTTTTCCAGAAAGCAGAATCCCAGCTGACTTTTAAGCTTGGTAATACCAGTAATGATCTTCAGTTGAGTCAAATATTTTGGTGGGTAAAGAAAATATCCTGCTCTGCATGGAGGTCTCCTCCAAAAACCAACGAGGGCTTCTTTGGAGAAGCCTTGGCTAAAAACTTTATTGTATTCTAAAATAAATATAAAATTATGAAAGGAATATTGAGACTTAACCAACCAGATTTGTGGTTGGTTAAGAACCACATTAAGAAATGTGGCTAAAGAAGAAATAACCCTGGAACCCATTAAGAAATTATTTCTTAAGAATTAAGAAATAACCCTGGAAAAATTCCCACTTGGGTTTGGAGCTCTGGGCTCTGCCCCAGCCTGAGGGAAGGAAAAATCAAACAGAAAAAGCAACAGCAACACAGAATATGTGCTGGCAGATGGGGACTTCAAATGACTGAACTTTGCTCCTCATCTGGTCATGACTTTTTGAATTTTCACAGGGTTTTAAATATCATTTGACCCAGACTATACACCTGCTGCCAAACCAGGGCATCATTCCTGGTGGGAATAGCACAAGCAAGTGGTTATTTTTACTGCAATTATTGCCTGGTTGCTTCTCTCCTGCAATTTTAGCTCTATCCCAAAGAATATTGGGGAAAAATACTTTTTAAAAACTGCTAATACAATCCTGAAGCAGGGGAGCGTGGCAGAAACACTTGAAAATCCTCTGTGGCTAAACCCAAAGAATTACATAGTGGAAAAAAATATTATAAATTGCTTTGCTGATGATATCTGGAGGAAAAGAAAAAAATGGGAGTTGCTAAACATGACCTTAAGCATAACTCCATTCCAGCTCTCATCCCCTGCTGAACCCAAAGAGTGACTAAAAATGACCATTACCACTAAGGCCAGAAAGCAGCTGCAGAAGGGATTAAAGCTTCCCAGCTGGAAGAGGAAACTCCCAACTCCAAGAGGAAAAGTGCTCAGGAAATATTTTCTGTAGATTGAACAGATAAAATGATTTCTAGTCCATAATACTTTGCTCTGGCCATCTCAAGCTATTAATCTAATGGTTGTTTTCTTGTTTGGGTCCACAGGATTTTCAATCCTTTTTAATACTAGGAAATAATACTAAAAAAAAATAACATTTTCTGAGGATCATGTGGAGGGTTAAGTTGCTATCTCCAACTGGATCAGGTTGCTCAGAGCCCCATCCAACCTGACCTGGGATGCTTCCAGGGATGGGGCATCTCCCACCTCCCTGGGCACCTTTTTCCAGTATTTTTTCCTTCTGGAAGATGTGGCAAACCAGGCTTATCACTGTCTTCTCCTCCAGATCTTGAGGGAACTGTAAGTGTGATGGCACTCTAGAGGAGAAGAGAAGTTGTGGGGATGATTGCTGGCTGTACAACAACCACTTTATTATGGCTCAGAGATATTTTCTGCTTGGAAAAAAAACCTGTGAACCTCAGCAATTGTATTTTATGGCTGGTGCTGTCATCTGCAGTAATCAAACAGACAAGTCAGGTTATTACTCAAGCTCTCTGGCTGGGACCTGACTTTTTTTTTTTCCATTTTTTTTTTTTTTTTTTTAGTTTCCTCATCAGCAGAGCATTTGTCCTAAAGATAAGCGGCAACCCTTGAATTTTCAGGTCAATGCAAAAAGCCTGGAGAAGCAGAGGAAGGGGTTTGAGCATCATCTGTCCAGCAGGATGCCCAGCAACACCCTGCAGCAGATGATTTATTCAGGGTTTTTTCTTGCTATATTTGGAACAATGGAATACTTGGTCATGAGGCATCACAGGTAGATTCTGTCTCAGAGGATTTATTGCTGGGCATTTCTTCTCTAGATACAGCTGCAATTGCTCAAGCAGCAAGGGGGGGTTTCACCCAGGGGTAAAACACACCAGAAAAAAACCCAAAAAACCCAAACCACCACCAACAAAACCCATCAGGTCCTTCTGATGCTTTGCATTCAAGCCTCTTGCAGAAAACTTTTCCTTATTGGCAATCTGCTGCTCAACCTAAAATCCTGGGCTCAGTTCTGGGTCCCTGAGGACAAGAAGGACATTGAGGGGTTGGAGTGTGTCCAGAGAAGGGAATGGAGCTGGGAAAGGGTCTGGAGAGACCAGAGAAGTCCAGATCCTGGAGCAAAGGAGGCTGAGGGGAGACCTTCTGGCTCTCTGCAACCCCCTGAGAGGAGGTTGGAGCCAGGGGGGTCGGGCTCTGCTCCCAAGGAACAAGGGATGGGAGAAGAGGATTTGAGCTGGAGGTTTAGATTGGAGCTTGGGAAGAATTTCTCCCTGGCAAGGGTTGTCAGGGCCTGGCCCAGGCTGCCCAGGGCAGGGCTGGAGTCCCCATCATTCCTGGAGGGTTTTCCAAGCCCTGGAGCTGTGGTGCTGAGGGCCATGGGGCAGGGGTGGCCTTGGCAGGGCTGGGTTAAGGGTTGGAGTTGATGCTCTCCAAGGTTTTTTTCCAAGCCCAAGGATTGTGTGACTCTCTGCAGACCCTGATGAGATCCCTCCAAGTGTAACTGTGCTCAGAGCCACTCCAGAGCCAAGTGCAGAGGCTGCAGAGCTCAGGGTGGCACAGCAAGCTCAGGACCCCCATGGGGACAGGTGGCATCTCCTGACCCTACACTGACCCTTTAGGGGAGGTTTAGGTTGGAGCTGGGGAACGATTTCTCCCTGGAAAGGGCTGGCAGGGCCTGGAGTCCCCAGCATTCCTGGAGGGATTTCCAAGCCCTGGAGATGTGGTGCTGAGGGCCATGGGGTGGTGCTGGATTAATGGTTGGACCGGGTGATCTTAATTTTTTTTTTTTTTTTCCTTCTATCCCCATGATCAGGCCCAAGGGAATTAATTTAACCCAACATTTTATCCATTCCAAACCAGAAACTCCACCTACTTTGTTTCTGTGCAACCCCTTTGGGGTGGATTTGGTACTTAAGGAGCAAATCAAAAGCTGATGGAGCCAGAGAGCCCCTCCAGAGGAATTTCCCACCTGGTTTTGAAAGGAGACCATCAACCAGACTGAAAGAAGACTGACTGCAAGAGGAGGAAAAATCAGACATTTGCTGATGAACCCTCCCTGTGGTAGGAGAAAACACAGCATGAACCCCAGCTTGACATCAATCTGGCAAAAATTCTGAGCTGGTCTTCAGTAGGGCTAAGGGAGAACCCTTAGAAAACATGAACCCCCCCCAAAAAATAATGAAGATGCCAGAGGCAGATGGTGAGGAAGAGGCTGATGGTGAAGTTTGGAAGGTGGTGCTGGGGGGTTTAGGGTGAAGAATGGTCCTGGGGACACCCAAACCACAAAGTTATTACTGAGGAGAAGCAATGAGGCTGGAGAGATGAGGGATGTGAGATGGAATATTCCAAGGTGCTGAAGGACTTGGAGAAGGAAGGAAAGAAACTGATTTCTTGGCTCTGATGGAAGCAAGAAACAACTGGCTGAAATTTTAGCAATTTAGGAGATGAAGGAAAGGTTTCTAGCAATGAGGGCAGCTAAACCTGGGTGGAGAGGTCATGTCAGAGCTGTCATGGATTTTACATGGATTTTTTTTTTACATGGATTTTACATTTTTACATGGATTTTACTGCCTGCTGATCCCAGATTGTGCCTCGGGCTGAAGGATTGCTCTGGATGCTTGCACTTTTCTGGGAATATCCTTATTATGCAGAAAGCCAAGGAAAGCAGAGTGGAAAAGAAAGGTTTGGATTAGAGATCCAACAACTCTGAAGGTGTTCAGCAGGGATTGGAAATTGCAACTGGAGCTACTGCAGGAGGAGAGGCAACCCACAGCCAGGTGATGCTCCCAAACCAAAATGAGCCCCAAAAAAACCCCAAAACAAACCAAGAGAATGTGATTTGCATCAAAATCAACCCCAGTGCTTCAACTCAACTTCTTCCCAAGCACTTTTATAGGCAAGAAAAGAAAAAAATAGGATACTGACTTCGTCCTGCTCCAAAGGTCCTGTCCACAGAGAGGGTGGGGAAGGGCACCGGGCGGAGGGTGAACTGGGGGTGGGGGTACCCACAGGTGGGGGATGGCAGGATCCCAGGGTACTGGGCACTTTCTAGAGTTGGCACTGGGATGGCACTGACCACAGCTAAAAGGAAAAGAAAGAGAGAAAAAGTTAAATGATTGCTTGGGGAAAAAAAAAAAAAAAAAAAAAATTAAGTCTTTAGTCTTGGGAACCAGATGAGCTTTTAAGGTCCCTTCCAACCCAAACCAGGTTGGGGGGTTACAGATTAAAAAAAAAATGTTTCCAAAACAAAGCACCCAAATGCTCAGTAGAAAATATGTTTCTGCCCACAGACACCACCTCTGCCTCCAGAACTACCCCCTTTAGTACCCAGAGAACTCCAAGTGGGCTGCATGATGAGTTCTCTGTAAAATTCTTGTCTGTTCCTCAGCTGCATTTCTGGGGGCTGCTTTATATCCCTTGAGAAAGAAGTGAGAAGGAGATCCTGCTGCCCTCTTGAGGCTCCTCCAACTCTTCCATCACCTCTGCCAGCTTCACACCAATGTCCCCCACACCCTCAGATGTCCCCAGTGGTCACCCCTCAACCCATCATCAGGGATGCCCAAACCTAGAGGACCAGGGGAGCAGCTAAAAATCTGGAGTCCTTGAGCTGAATTGATGTGAAATGCTTGTATTTGAATGCTGGGATAACTGTGTGCTAAATTTAGACTTGCCTCTGAGTTCTCTCCTTTATTTTCACAAGCCAAGGCCTGAAGAATGGGTGATAATAAGAACACCCCACAAATCAGAACTTCCTCAGGGCCTCTTAGGAATCAACTTGGAAATTTTGCTCAGGGAAACAATAAGCAGCCCTTTTTTGGCTCTCTGATGATAAGGTTTGGCTTATCCAGAACCTTTCAGACAGGAATTTTAAACAGTATTGTAAACTTGAAGATGCTTTTCACAATTCTAGCTCTGACACAGGGTGGTGACACCTGCCCAAGGTGACCCAAAAAGCTCAGAGGGGGCCTTTTTTTTTGCAGCTTTGCCAGCCCTGCACTTCTAGAGGAGGAGAAGAAACAGAAAAAACAGAAGAAAAACTGATGAAGAAATGCTAAGCTGGGTGATTTCAGCTTCAGAGTTGTCTGGCTTCAATTCACCCCCTTCTGAGAGGAGAATTTCTCCAACTCAGGCAGTTCATTTGGTCTCTGGAAGGCATTTTTATTGCCAATATTTATAACATTGCTGCTACAGGGAAAAAATATCCCTCTTTATTGAATCCTATTAAAGAACAACTTCTTTATCCCAGTCCATCCCTTCATTTCTTTTTAGGGGCTGGCTCCAGAGCACTGTCATTTTCTCAAGTAAGACAGGATTGCTGTTCATTGCAACTCCCTATTGTCCAGCCATGGGAAAAAAAGGTCCCATCCAACATTTTCAATCAATTTCAAGCAGATATGACAACAAATCTGTCCTGTCACTGCCTGTCAGCAATTGAATTTGCACTTAATAGCAAATGACTGAGCCACTGAAACCAGAAATTCCCTGACCAAATCACAGAGCTCCCTAAACACTGCTCTATATTTAAAATGGGCTGGGTATCAGGTGGAAAAAAATAAATAAATAAGAAAAACCAAGCAGCACCTAAGAGCAGCTTAGAAAAATGACAAAGCAGGAGGCTTTGAATTATACTCAAGCACCCCAGAGGCTGCCAAAGCAACTGAGGCAATGTAGTCATATTGCCCTGAGAAAAAAATTGCTTTTTTCTGATTTGCTGGCATTGTAGGGAGGAGAATAAACTGAAAAAAAAAAAACCCACAAAGAGTAGCAGCAATCTCTCTGCAAATTAACTTGTTCCTGGTCCATAAGTACAGATTACAACCAGAAATTGGGGGAATTACAACAGTGAAATGGGAAACTCTGCAAAGACTTCCACAATTATTCAAACTAAAACCTCATCAAATTCATCTGCTTTATGCTCCTTCCACTTCAGGAAGCAAAAGCACATTATGGGCTGTAATTTTTCTCAAAGCCTGATTCTTGAGCTGAGGGTGGGGACTTCCAGATTCAGGATTTACCAATTAATAGGACATGGGGATTTTTAACTTCAGAATTAGGATGGTGCTGCCTTCATCTATTGAATCACTGGCTGCTGACAATTGCTTTCAGGGAAATGGAGAGAAATTAATTAAAGCATCTCAACTGACAAAGCTGCAAGTTTATTTTCTGGGGGAAAAAACCCCAAAAACAAACACCACCACATCCTCAGCATAACTCAGCCTGCACAAATGAGACTTTTAGACATCTGAGGTTCAATATTTGCACACAATCATAATAAGCTGTCACTGCTGATTAGCTGGAGCCTGCTGGAAATATAGAGAAATGAGGCCTTAATTCCTCCAAATGCATCACTTGACTGGAAAAAGGAAATATTTTAGAAGCACTTTCCTCCAGAAAACAGGTAGCTTTTACTAACAGTGCTCCTGACCCATCATAACTCCAATTGATTTGGGTTCTGATTTTCTTTACACCACTACACCTCTCCCCAGTTCCTTGGACTGCTCTTTCCTTCAACCCAGGAGAAATCCCACTGAAAAAAAAAAAATTAAAAAAAGGGGAAACTGCCTAATTGTGGGATCAGGGTGGTCCCAGGATGGGAACATTCCCCATGGCACGGCCCAGGGGGGCAGAGATCTTCTTTCCAGACCATAAAGAGGTTGGAGGGTGAAAAATGCTGGGAAAAACTGGGATTCAGGCTCTCTTTGGGAACCTCTGGTTTGAAGCTGAGTGGCACGACCTGAATTACACCCAAAAAACCCCACAAATTAAGGGAACCCCAGTAATTGACTGAATAAATCTATGGTAGGTTCCTTCCCCTCCTCTCCTTCATTCCATTTAATTTTTTTTTTTAAATATATCATTGGTGATGTGAAATGGATTTCTGTCAGTACAGGTTCATTGATTTCGCTCTATACAAAGATTTACCAATTCCTATAAATTTTTGATGGGATCTATTTTGTCTGCTCAGAGGTAGAACTTGAAAGCTCTCAAGAGACTCATCTCAAGGCTGGTTGCTGCAAAGTTGGAGACCCAAAGCTTCATCCTCCTCCAAAATCAGTCCCCAAAATTGTGGGTTCTCAATTAATCCCCCTCCTTTGCTCAGAAACAAAGTCACTTCAGAAATTTTAATAAATTCTGGAGGATGGCAGAAGCTCTTTAGTGCTCTCCAGCCTTCCTTTCTCCTGTGCTTTGAAAAAGATTCCCTTCATCTCTGAAATTTGTTAGTGCTCTGTGGTTACTGACAGTTAACACCTCTTAAAAAATGTTTTCCTCCTCATTTATTTGGCTTTAGAAGAGAGCTGCTCTTTATTAAAAAAAAAAACCCATGGTGGCATGGCCAACTATAAGGAAATATAGCAGAAATGGCAATAATGTTCAGATGATGATGATAATAATAATAATTAAAAAAATTAGGATAATAAAAAACAATGATGACAATAACAATTATTAATATAATACTGATGATAACAAGAAAAATAATAATAAAAATAGCATCACAATTCACATCTGTGTGTCACAAAGCTGCCTGCTCTGCCAGCTTGAACTCCTGTCCCTGTTTCTCTAGATTAATAATCATGGAATCCTAGAATGTCAGGTTGGAAGGGGCCTCAAGGATCACCTGGTCCAACTTTTCTCATTGTTGTGCTGAGTTTTAAAACTTTCCAAAGGAAGGGGAAGAGAGACAGAGGGGAAGAGAGGGCTTGATCCATCCCTACTGAAACAGGAAAGGATCTCAACAGATCAATTCCTGTGGGAAAAGGAGAGCAGGCCAAGTTGTTTGTGTGAATTTATCTAATGTAGAATTAGAACTAGTGATCATAACCGGTACAATTCAAGACTAAACCGAGAAAAGACCAGGCAAAGCAGTCCAAACTCGTAATTTTCCACTGTTTCAGTTAGGAGCAAAACAGCTTTCCACTGTCACAGCGAAAAGCAAAACAAGGCCTAACGAAGCGAGCTTTCTGCCTGAGAAATAATTGGGAGTGTAAATCTCGTTTTAGATCAAGGCACCGCCAAGGCCAGGGAGGTGCCAGCTTGGCCCCAAAAGCATGTGGACATCTGCACAAGGAGAAGAGAACATAAAGATGCCACAACCAGCAGATAAGAGAAAAGTTATGGCTGGGGCCCGATATCCATAGAACAACATGAAGCCACCTGGAATCAAGGGAGATAGAAGTTTAACCCTAAGAGGGACATATCCCCGAGAGAACAACTCCGCCCAGACTCCACCTGGTTCCGCCCAGACTCCACCTGGTTCCGCCCAGACTCCGCCTGTTATGAATATTATAATTACCTGTCGTAATCTTATGAATATGCATGAAAGGCTGTATAAATACCCTAACCCTACCCCCCCCCCCCCCCCGAGGTGGAACTCTCTGTCCAGCGTGAGCTGGGAGTTCCCCGGATCCGTGAATAAATACCTTTGCTGTTTAAAGACTCAAAACTTTGTCTCTAAACAGTTTATTCGGCCTTTTTGGGCTTCATTTTGGCGACCACGAAGGGACCTGGGCTCCGTCGTGCCGAGACCCGGGGGGGGCTCGGGGACGCTTTTGGGGCCCCCTGACGAATTTTCCCGTCGGAAAAGCCTCCCTACCCCCTTTGGTTCTACGCGCCGATGGACACCAGACCTTCCTCATACTGAAAAGGTATTTATATTTGCTTAGGTTTTAAAGGCCTTCGGGAAAAGGCGGGGGGGGGGGGGGGGGGGGGGGGTGTAGAGTCCCCCAGGATTTATAGGGGTTTGAGTCCCCTAGGATTTATAGGGACGCGGGGGGACGCCCCCAGGCTGGCAGGTTCGAGTCCGGTTCAGCTCTGAGATCGTCCCTCTCCGGGGTTTGAGTCCCCAGGAGAATGGTATGGTATTAATAACAGGCTTTTGTTAATGCTGTGATCGTTGATTCTGGGTTGTGCTATTTGGTTGTGCTGTTTGGTTGTGCTATTTTGTGTGCTGTTTTGGTTGCGCCGCTCTTAGGTAAATTAAGGGTTTTGAGGGTTTGTTGCGCCGCTCTTAGGTAAACTGTTTCGAGGGTTTGTTGCGCCGCTTTTAGGAAAATTAAGGGTTTTGAGGGTCTGTTGCGCCGCCTTTAGGGAAATTAAGTGTTTTAAGTGGTTGTGTGTCCCTACCGAAGAAAACATCCATAGCTTCATCTTCGGGGGGGGGGCATACCGGGGTCCTTTGCTGCGGCCACGGCGAGCATTTGTGGGTTTTAGCACTCCTTGTGACCGTAGGCGGTAAAGCGACGTATAAGGTCTTTGTGTAAAATTATACCTAGGCAAAGTTCTGACCGAAAGTGTGTATGTGTGCATGAGAGGGAGTAACTGAGACGCAATATAATTGCGGAGCGAGTGCGGAGTCCCGATTTGCGTTTCCGTGTCACCCGCGAGGGGGCCGGCCAGAGACGGACGAAGCGATTGGTGTGAATGTGGGTTGTTAAAACAAAATAAGCGCTTGAATGCTAAAATAAGTTGAGTAAGGTGTTGAAATTGTAAGTTGCTGAGATCTGAATAGGGTTTGGTAATCCAGAGAGGGCCTCTATAGTTGCAGTGTCTTGAGCATACATAATGGGGACCGTACTAAGCAAGGAGGTTAATACCAGAACCCCTTTGGGATGTGTTCTGAAACATTGGAAAGAGATTCGTAAGATTCCGGGAGGAAACATAAGGAAAAGGAAAAACTAGAAGCAGAGGAAGCAAGAATAGAGGCAGAAATGAAGACAAAAGCTCAGGCAGAAGAGGAAAGAGCTGAGGAGGGAAAAGAAACCCCAGAGACCGAGGGAAAGGAGGTCCCAGAGAGCTACATGATAGCCCCTCTTTGACAAATAATGCCTAGATTAGGAGAACAAGCACGGGTAAGAGTACCATTTACCACGAGCGACCTTAACAACTGGAGGGAGGAAGCCAAGAATTTCAGGACTGATCCAGAGGGGGTTGCTAGAAGGTTTGAATTAATCACAAAGAATTTAGACGTTGATTGGGAGGATATCGATCTGATGCTGTCGGAGTTAACAGAGACAGAAAAAGATCTTGTTTTAAGAACTGGAAGGGAACAGGCTGCTACCCTACGGGAGCCTGTGGATGTAGTATTTCCAGCTAGTAATCCAAACTGGGATCCAAACCACCCTCGCCAATATGATTTATTGCTGCAGTACAATCAACTCCGGGGTTCCCAGAAGCAAATGCTAGAGGTAGAGGGCGTGATTATTCCACGAGAGGGAGAGGAAACTTCCAGCAAAGCAGGACAGGCTCTAATCTGTGTTTCTATTGTCGGCAAACGGGGCACTGGCAACGAGATTGTCCCAAGCGTAATAAGGAACTGAAGGGGGCCTCCGTCGTCCCTGTTACGCATAATGATAATAACTGAGGGGGACCGGTGAGTCGTTCCCTAGCAGACCCACTGGTTAAAATAGAGCTAGGGGAAGGTAAAATGGAACTGGATTTCCTAATCGACACTGGAGCTACCTATTCAGTCTTAAATCAAGAATTAATACCAAAAACAGGTGAATTTGTGCATGTGGTGGGGGCGACGGGCCAACCAGAAAAGGCTTTCTTTTGAAACCCCTTAAGTATAAGATTGGGAAACAGATGGGGATTCATCAATTCTTATATTTACCTAATTCTCCAAAGCCTCTACTAGGAAGAGACTTGTTGGAGAATTTAGGGGCAGTAATAAAATTTGATAAAGATAAATTTGAACTCCAGGTAAATGAAGAACAATTGATAGCAGCCCTGAGTCTAACTATCAGTTGTGCTAGACCAGAACCTGGTAATCATAGTATCGACCGAATCATAAACGGAACATATCCGGCGGTGTGGGCAACTGATATACCTGGAAAGTCAAAACTTGCCGCCCCCATCGTTATCGAATTAATACCTGGGGCTAAACCAGTGAACAGAAAACAATACCCCCTGAGATTAGAAGACAGGAAGGGAATTGAGCCATTAATAGAGAGGTTTTTAGAATTGGGACTATTAATAGAATGTGAATCAGATTTCAATACCCCAATATTACCAGTCAAAAAGCCAAATGGGACCTACAGACTGGTACAAGATTTGAGAGCAGTAAATGAGATTACTAAGACTTTGCACCCAGTGGTAGCCAATCCTTACACACTCTTGACAAAACTAAAAGATAATTTAATTTGGTTTACAGTGTTAGATCTGAAAGATGCATTCTTCTGCCTTACCTTAGCCTCAGAAAGCCAAAGATTTTTGCCTTCGAATGGGAGTTTGTTGGTAAGGGAAGGAAAACACAACTAACCTGGACGGTGTTACCCCAAGGTTACAAAAATAGTCCTACGATATTTGGTAGGCAATTGGCCAGAGAATTGGAACAGTGGGAACGGCCACCAGGGGAGGGCACACTCCTGCAATATGTGGATGATTTACTGATAGCAACCGAAACAGAAGAACAATGTATTGAGTGGACTATCTCGTTGTTAAATTTCCTGGGTCTAAATGGTTATCGAGTCTCCCAACAGAAAGTACAGCTGGTGCAAGAAAAGGTGGTCTACCTAGGATATGAGATCTCTGGAGGACAGCGATCCCTAGGAACAGCGAGGAAAGAAGCCATCTGCCAGATCCCTAGACCTGAAACGGTGAGAGACCTGCGAGCCTTCCTAGGAATGACAGGTTGGTGTCGCCTGTGGATATACCAGTACGGGATACATGCCAAACCTCTGTATGATTTATTGAAAGAGTCTAAAAATATTCTAGTCTGGACTCCTGAGGCAGAAACAGCTTTCAAAAGACTGAAACAAGAGCTGATGAAAGCTCCGGCATTGGGCCTTCCCGATGTAACGAAACCATTTTGGCTGTTCTCACATGAACGCCAGGGAATGGCCTTAGGAGTCCTTGCTCAACAACTGGGGCCATACAAAAGAGCTGTGGCTTACTTCTCTAAGCAACTAGATGAAGTAAGTAAAGGTTGGCCCACATGCTTGAAGGCAGTGGCTGCAGTGATCATAAACATAGAAGAGGCCAGAAAACTCACTATGGGCCAGAAAATGACTGTATTAGTCTCCCACACTGTATCCGCAGTGCTGGAGCAGAAAGGTGGCCATTGGCTGTCACCTTCCCGGTTCCTGAAGTACCAGGCAATCTTAGCTGAATCAGATGACATAACCATTCAAGTGACTAACGTTGTCAACCCAGCATCATTCCTAGAAGGAAGAGTGTCAGCAGAGCCGATCGAGCATGACTGCCTAGGAACCATCGAGGCAGTGTACTCCAGTCGTCCGGATCTCCAAGAAGAACCACTCGAAGGGGCAGATGACTGGTTCTCGGATGGCAGTAGCTTCGTAAAGCAGGGAGTAAGGATGGCTGGCTACGCAGTAACTACAACAGAGCAGGTAATTGAATCGGGTCCTTTACCTGCAGGAACTTCGGCACAGAAGGCCGAACTAATAGCTCTTACCCGAGCCCTTGAGTTAGCGAAAGGAAAGAGAATTAACATATGGACGGATTCTAAGTACGCCTTCTCCGTCATGCATGCCCATGGGGCGATCTGGAAGGAGCGGGGACTGCTGACTGCCCAGGGAAAACCCATAAAATATGCAGAAGAAATCCTACAGTTACTGGAGGCTGTTCAGCTCCCTACCCAAGTGGCCATAATGCATTGCAAGGGACACCTGAAAGGTAACACCGTTCCAGAAAGGGGTAACAGAACAGCCGATGCAGAAGCTAAATTAGCTGCTGCAAGGGCCAAAGACCTAGTCTTGGCCCTGGTACCAGAAGAACCAGATACTAAGTTTGAGCCAGAGTACCAGGAATCGGACCATAAACGGATACAAAGGAATAAAGGTAAAATTTTAGATAATGGATGGGGTCAGTTAGAAACTGGACAGCTAGTACTGCCAGAGAAGTTAATATGGCAATTTGTAAAAATAGAACATAGCAAGGCCCATTGGGGATTAGATCCCCTTTATCAGTATTTAAAAGCTAGAATAGCAGGGCCAAAGTTATTCACGGCAGTGAAACAGGTCACATCCCAATGTGAGCGCTGTTTGAAAAATAATCCAAACACAGGAACAAGGGTACACCAGGGGGTAATTGATAGAGGAAAATTCCCGGGGGAGGTGTGGCAAATTGATTTTTCTGAGCTCCCCAGGAAAGGGGGGTATAAATACCTCTTGGTTATGACAGATACATTTTCTGGGTGGCCTGAAGCATTCCCATGCAGAACAAACAAAGACAGAGAAGTAACTAAAGTCTTGTTCAATGAAATCATTCCGAGGTTTGGGGTGCCTAGGAGCATCTCCTCGGACAGAGGCTCGCACTTTTGTGCTAAAATTGTACGAGCAATAAGTAAGGCACTGCAGATCAAATGGCAATTGCACACGCCCTATAGACCTCAAGCTAGTGGGCAAGTAGAAAAGATGAATCATCTTATTAAACAGCAAATTGCAAAAATATGCCAAGAAACTAACTTGCAGTGGCACCAAGCCTTACCTATTGCTCTAATCAGACTAAGGGTAAAGCCTCGCTCAAAGGAAAAACTGAGCCCGTTTGAAATTTTATATGGGAGACCTTATGCAATGCAGCCTGTAACTAGTGAGGCTGTAGATCAAATAGGTAATCAATATGTGTATGATTATGTTATAGCTGTGGGAAAGCACTTTGATAAGAATGCCGCGGTGGTGATGGGTCACCAACCTAAACAACCTGAGTGTAAACTGCATCCTTTTAATCCTGGTGATTGGGTATATGTGCAGAATCTTTCAGGGAAACCTCTGCAAGAAAAGTGGGAAGGACCCTTCCAAGTGTTGCTCACCACCTTCACTGCAGTTCGTATTAAAGAGCGACCCACCTGGATCCACTACTCCCGGGTCAAACGGGCCCCTGAATATTGCCAAGAGCACTCCTGAAGGAGCCTGACACTATGAACTTGGGATCCTTTGTGTTGGTACCTGGACTCTGGATAAGTATATGTATCCCATAATAACGACTGATCACAGATTTAGCACGTAAACGGTAAAATGTGTGGCGGTGCATGTATTCAAACGTTATGCATTAATGTCTTTATCAATCATTGCCATGAGTACTAATGTTATGCATGAAATTTTACTAGGTTTGTAGGCCGTTTGTTAATTGTTAGCATTACTAGATTATTTTGTTCCTGTAGCCACGATGTAATTAATTGAACCTAGATACACTTCATATCATAGCATAGCGAATTTTCAAGTTGAATAATATTACCCCAGCGATGTGGGAATGTGGCCAGTAACTCACACCCATCGGAACACTTCCTTGGAACTTGACGAAAGAATTCGTAAGTTCTAAGGAAAGGGGGGAAATGAAACAGGAAAGGATCTCAACAGATCAATTCCTGTGGGAAAAGGAGAGCAGGCCAAGTTGTTTGTGTGAATTTATCTAATGTAGAATTAGAACTAGTGATCATAACCGGTACAATTCAAGACTAAACCGAGAAAAGACCAGGCAAAGCAGTCCAAACTCGTAATTTTCCACTGTTTCAGTTAGGAGCAAAACAGCTTTCCACTGTCACAGTGAAAAGCAAAACAAGGCCTAACGAAGCGAGCTTTCTGCCTGAGAAATAATTGGGAGTGTAAATCTCGTTTTAGATCAAGGCACCGCCAAGGCCAGGGAGGTGCCAGCTTGGCCCCAAAAGCATGTGGACATCTGCACAAGGAGAAGAGAACATAAAGATGCCACAACCAGCAGATAAGAGAAAAGTTATGGCTGGGGCCCGATATCCATAGAACAACATGAAGCCACCTGGAATCAAGGGAGATAGAAGTTTAACCCTAAGAGGGACATATCCCCGAGAGAACAACTCCGCCCAGACTCCACCTGGTTCCGCCCAGACTCCACCTGGTTCCGCCCAGACTCCGCCTTTTTGGGCTTCACTACCCACCCAAACAGAACTGCTGACTCTTTAGGCTGAGCCTGGGCTGAGTCTAGCAGCAGTATGATTTCTAAAAAAAAATAAAAACTGAAAACCCTGAAAATCCACCCTTTTTTCCCAGTTTTTCTGGCTGGCAAACTCCCAGCCCTCTCCTTGATTCCGGATGGAGAAAATAAATGGCAAACTCTATTAAACTCCCCAAGCTGTAACTCCTGGAGTAAATCAGGAAGATCCCATGGGATATTCACATGGATGAGCATCTAAAGGGGGGTCTGGGGATCCAAAATCCTGCTACTCACAAGGGTTGCTGGGTTGTGAATCCATGGGGATCATCAGCTTGGCCCGGGTGGCTCTGCGGGCAGCCAGTGAACGCTCCAAGGTGGACATGGTGCTCCCAACCTCTTCTGTCTCAGGGCCTGGAGAAAAACAGCAAAATAACTCAGCTGAAAGAGCTGGAAATTAATGGTTTGCTTCACCTGGGAGCTAGCAGAAAGATCAAGAGGGTTTGGGGTTTTTCTGGTTTTTTTTTTTAACAGCTCATTAACTCGCAGCACCTGGAAAGAGCAGCACGGCCACCCTGCCTGCCTTGGCCAACTAAAATTGCATTTTTCTGTAAGAAAATCAAGGAGATTATGGCCCTTTTTTCAATTTGTCCCTGAAATTATCTTAAAAACCCTTTGTAAAAAAGATTGCATTTTTCTGGTAACTTTCCTCTCAGCAATTTATTTTCAAATTCGAGTCTCCAGCAGAAATCCAGGTGCCTCCAAAACCTGGCAGGGCTTGGAATTATCCCCTTCCTTGGGAGATGTCACCAAGTCCCAAGTCCAGATGGTGCTGCCTACAGACCTGGTAACTCACAGTGCCTCTTCCAGCCTCTGCATCTTGGTTTTGTTTGGTTTTTTATTTTTTTTTTTTCAAGCCATGTCTGGATTTTGCCTTTATTTGCTGCTGGGTGACACCCAGCACATCAGGATCTGAGAGCTGAATGATGCTGTTTCATGTCCAAATTAATTCAAAATCATCTCAGCAGCTGCAGAAATGAGAGATTCTGGTTAATTTTGAAATACAGATGCTTGGATTTCATGACATTAGGCCAGGATATCTGGAAGATTCTAGAGAATAGGCTCGTCAGAAAGAAAATGGGCTTGGAACTGGATGCTGGGTGAATGGCAATGAAGCAAAAAAAGCTTTTTTTCCCTCTTCATAGCTTCACCCCTTGGGAATTTTATATTTCCTTAATTTGCTATTCTAATAAACCCTGGAAGAAATCAGTTTAATGCTGTCATCCAGGTAAGCTTAAAACCCACTCTTCCATCTCTGATGTACCCAAGCAAACCCAGAGTCTTGAAAAATAAGCAAAAAAGAAAGATTTGCATGGAAAGACTATTTTTTTTTCTTTTTTTCCAAATCACTCTCCCCTGAAATGCCAAGTCCTGCATTGACAGCTACTCACAGAGCTAATTGTGGGTGAAAAGCCAAGGCCAGCTTTTAGAGACTGAGAAACATGAAGGCATTTATTTAGGAGGTATTTACACATCAAATCCTCAGCTCAGCCCTTGTCATTAACTTGCTCATATGCTGGGATGCTTCCCTCCCATCCCCTGCAATCAATGGGGCTCTCAAATCCATATCCCTGGGCCCTGCTTAGGCAAGGAGAAGCTTCTGGCTCTATTTTCCCCACCTCTAATATACCAGGGACCTTTGTAGTAAAAAGAATTGTCACAATTATCTTCATCAAACAGCTCAAACCCCATGTCAGGGACAGAAAATTAGCTCTGCTTAGAAAGATGAAAGCTCTTCCCTTGAAATTTTTATTCTCTTGCAAGAAGAGGGGCTATGGATAAGGGATAAAAGGCACCTGAAATAGTCACCTCCATTATTTACAGCCCTACACCTGATAATTCAGGAATTATTCCATGCTTTCACCCACAAGCAGCATCTCCACAGTGAATTCCAGACAAATATTTTTATGTTTTCAGCTCCTGGGCTGTGTTTCACTCTTCATCCCTCTCTCCAGACCCCTTGACTTCCTATCAAGTTGGTGGAAAAAAAAAATCTTCTCAGCTCAAGTGAAACCTGTGATGTACTGGGGGTCAGAAAAAGGTGGAGAAAAGTTCACTGAAAGCTCATTTTTCTTACAGAATTTCTTCCCTCATATCTCTAAGTTTTCTCCATCTCCTCCTGCTGCCCTTCTTCCTGACCATGTTTTTCCTCTGCTTCCTTTCTCTTTTTTTTTTTTCTATGCCTCTTCTTCCTCTCTGGGTTTAAAAAACCTTAAAAACCTTGGACTTCCAGTTGATTTTCTGAACGGATGAGGTTTCCCCTTGTCTGAAACCACTGCAAAAAAACATCCAGAAACACCTCTCCCAACACCAGGAGCAGAGCTCTCAGTTTTCCAGTCTCCTCCTGGGCCATTTGGATGCTGATGATGGAGAAAAAAACCTTGGGAGACCACGGAATGAGGTCGGACCTCAAAATATCCCTCCCAAACCAACCCAAACCCAAAGTTTTCTGATTTTAGGATTTTAATTTCCCCCTCCAAGGGCATCCCAGCCAATTCCCATCTCTCCTTGGGGGGTCTCACCAGTTTGGGGGGCACTTTTGGTGCCCAGTTGTGTTTCTGACTGGCTGTGGCTGCCAGGGTTGATGTCCTGGCAGCTCTGCATTGGTGATTCCCTTCCTGCAGGGTCCAAGCTTGTGGGTTTCTCAATGTTCTTCATTTCCATCTCCTCGTGGTGGATCCACAAATCTGGGGGTCTCAGGTCCTTCTGGCTGCCCTTCCTTTTCCCAGCACTGTGGGTTGCACGTTTCCTGCAGCAAAGAGGAAAAAATCATGTAAAAAGGTTTTTTTCCCTTCCATAAAACCATAAAAGTGATGTCTCCTCCTTGGTATTTTTCTAAGGAATCCCTCTGGTTGTGTCCCTCAAAGGGCAGCAGTTCTCTTGATGTTCTTCTTGGAGTTTGGGATGCAGCAAGGTGGGATGGGGTCATTTTGGGCACCAGTTGATGGAGAAATTGGGGGAAAACCCACCTTCCTGGAACAGAGTGACAGAATGTTAGGGGTTGGAAGCCACCTTGAAAGGTCATTGAGTCCAAACCCCCTGCCAGGGCAGGAGCAGCACCTGAAAACAGCACCAGAAAACTGCTGAGCCACTTCTCCTGAGTTACACACACTTTACACATCCCATAACTGCATCCAGCATAGGCTGCATTCCTCTAAATATACATTAAATTCTCTAAAGATACATTCAAGTGGTATTTTTACTAAATAAAAGCCCTGTCTCATCCTCAGGAACCAATGGCAACAACAGGGACTGCAGCAGAAATACCCCCAGTCCTCCAACTCCCTAAATGCAGAAATTGGTTCAGGCTCTTTGGCTGCTCCAGACCCCAAAACCTTCCCAAGGGATGAAAAATTAATTTTAAAATAGGATCTGGAAAGTCAGAAGGGGAGGTGAGGTTGGGACTTTGGTTTCTAGCCCACAAGCCAGCAGAACACTGGCCTCTGGCTCAAAATTAATTCCAATATTTCATTATTTCCTAATTTTCTAATTGCCCAAAGTTAATAATTTTAAAGGATCCTATTCCAAGGACCAGGAATAACAACTACAGGACAAAATATCTTCTTGCACCAACCTGATTAACACCTACAGGATTAATTAAGAGCCCTTTCAATCCAACCTTAGCATCTGACCAAGTTAAAAAATAAAGCTGTTCTTTCTGTCTCACCCAAAAACAAATCATAATTTGGGTTCCAACCAAGGAATTACTTTCTTCCCATTGGGACAGAGCAGCTTTTTTTCTTTTTGTCACTTTCAATTGAAAAAAAAAATCATTTCCCCAGGCTTGAGTAATTTCAGCCCCCAAGTCATTGGATACACAGCTCAAACCAGGGGCTTAGATTGAATGTGTCATTTCAGCCATCACCACCAAACCATCATGAAAAAAATAAATAAAATCTGTGCAATGACCCAGCTTGGTTCCCATGGGTTGGTTTTGGTTTTTTCCCCCACAAATTATTGATGTTCTGGCAGCCCACAAGTTGCAAATTGAAGCTGAGCCACTCATGCCCCTCAAGGCAATTAAATCCTCCCCTGGAATCTTTTTGTTTAAGCAAGGCAGAAATTGGGGTTCAGCTCCTAAAAAATGCATCTGCCCTCCCCTGCAGGATCTTTGCTGCACCAACCAAGCCCATTCCACCTCCAAAAGATGCTCAGAAAAGCTTCAGCAGCAGCTGAAACAAGGGAATGGGATGGCTCACAAGTTGGGGTCAGTGGGATTTAAACTGATTCCATCCCCCATTTTATAACTGGAGTGGGGATTGGGAAGACAAGGAGCTTGGAAGTGAAAAATTCCTCCCAGGTGGCAGAATTTCTGGGGATCCATTATTTTACAATATGAAATAACAATACAAATTTTTATCCTAAGGATGGCTATAAAACCATCAGGTCAGCTCTGCCCTTCAAATATTTATTTATTATTTATATATTTATTATATATATATTTATTTATAGCAATCCTGAATAACAACAGCAGAACTTCAGATGTACTTGCAAAATAAATAAAGTCTTGATGCTTATTAATAAAATCAAAATAAATAATTCAAGTTTTGGTGCTTATTTCTACAGTTTCCAGCACAATGCTGCCTGGGCAGTGGTTCCAGATGGTATCCAGCAACACGTAGTTCCTAACACCATACTCATGCTACACAAAATAATTACTCCAGGGTGAGACCCCTCTTTGTTGCCATCATTTGCATCTGAACACACTTCAGGTTATAAAAACTCAGCCTAATTTCTGTTTTTAACAACAACTGAAGCTGTCGCCAGCTGAAGAGCTCAGAAATAAAACTCTTCTCCTGTTAAAAGTTTTTCCTTGGGGAAAAAAAATCCCAAATCCTGGGTAATCATCCAGTCCTGGTCTGATTGGATGTCTTCTGATGGAGGAGGGAAGCAAGAGTAACAGCCCTGTAAGATGTAACCACCTCCCTCATGAGCCCTGAGCCTCCTGCACTGCTGTCATGATGCTCAGCAATAAATGGGAACATTCCTTAACCTATATTATCCTTAGTTAGTATTTTATAGTCTTTTTTTTCCTCATTTTAACCTGGCAAAAATGTGTACTTTGCCTTTTGGGCTGGAGCAAAAGGAATTCAATACACAGGGGTTCTGTCTAAAAAATAAAAAAAAGAACACAAAATGATTCTGCCTGCAGAAAATTCCCCTCTCACTGTCTACGGGTGAAAAAAAAATAAATTATTTCAGTCTGAAATTTCATTTCCAGCCAATCCTGAAAAGCTGAAACCAACACCTGCCCCTCCTACCACCTTGCTCCTCTCTGGATGAACAACCTCAGCCTGTGCAGAACCCAGGAGCATCTTTACTGGAGGCTTTTGGTGGCTGCCAACTCATTCCCTTTAGTTTGGAGTTGATTACACTTCTGTTAATTCCTCCTCTGGGCTTTTCCGAATGTAAACTGACACATCCTTCTTCTTCTAGAAGACTTAAATTTGCCTGAGCTTTTTTTTTTTTTCCTTTTAATATTACTTTGCCCAGGATTTTACCTCTCGAGCTAAATTTATGTTCTGTTGTTTAATTATTATTGCCTGATTTTTTATTTTTATTTTTTTCCACTCCACTAAGACTTTGTTTGGGGCAACTCAGATGAGATTCACCTGCCCAGAATATAAAAGTTAAACAGCAAATCCAAACAGCTTTAGATTTTTTAATCAGTGGACAGCAGAACACATTGCCAAGTGGCCAACCTTCTGATGAAAGCTCAGAAGAGGTCAAGGTGACCCAAACTTGGTTATTTAATTTGGACACCTAATTCTGGATAAATCACTTTTTTTTTTTTTTTTCCTCATTCTTGTGATTTCTTTTCCCCTTGCAAAGTCAAAAGAGCTTCAGCCTTGATTAACCCAACTCTACTCATCAGAAGAATTCCCATTGCCTCCAGAAGAAGATGACCTGATTTTTGGGTGCTGACTCACAATAGCAGCAGATTTTCAAATCAGTTCATCATTCAACTAGCCCAGCACTCCTAAAAGCACGGGCCCTTACTTTGGCAAATGAGAGCATTCCTCTTGAAAAATTTTAAAATATTCAAAGAAAAAACACTTACCCCTCTGCCTGTGAAAAATTCCTGCCTAGGCTTGACCTGCCCAAAGACGATTTCAGTAAATTTGGAACTTTTCTTGTCCTCTGACCCTGTGCCACCCTTTTTTAAAGCATTTTTAGAAATAAATGTGGAAATGTGAGCCCCTGTGCCAGGTTTCTCAGAGAAGCTGTGGCTGGCCCATCCCTGGAAATGTTGAAGGTTGGATGTGGCTTGGAGCAACCTGGGCTGGTGGGAGGTGTCCCTGCCCATGGAAAAGGGGTTGGAATTGGATTAACTTTAAGGTTTCTTCCAACCTAAACCACTCTGTGACTCTATTATTATTATTTTTTTTAAAAGGCAAAAATGACTCCTGAAATAAAATCTGTGAAACTGAGTAGATTTTGGACATGGGGATTAGAAAGTTGGACTTCTGACAAGGGCATGGAGTTATAGGATGAGGGGGAATGACTAAACTGAAAGAGGGGAGACTGAGATGAGATCTTGGGAAGAAATTGTTGAATGTGAGGGTGCTGAGCCCCTGTGCCAGGTTTCCCAGAGAAGCTGTGGCTGCCCCATCCCTGGCAGTGTCTCAGGTCAGGTTGGATGGGGCTTGGAGCAACCTGGGCTGGTGGGAGGTGTCCCTGCCCATGGAAAGGGGGTGGGAATGAAGGAGCTTTGAGGTCCCTTACAACCCAAACCACTCCGGGATTCTATGCACATGCAAAATCTATGCCCATGCAAATATTTATCATTCCCATGGGCAAGCTATGAAGCTTCCTGTCCTGGTTTGGGCCAGGAGAAAGGTGATTTTCTGTCTTGGACTTTTGCTTTCAGCTCAGTCTCTTGGAATTAACAGCAAGTTTTTCAGACAGTGTCTGCTGCTGGGACTGATCCCTCTCCATGGTTATAGTTACAGCCAGAGACTGGGATGCAGAACAAGGACACTGCTCAGCTCTGAGGAACATTTTGCCCTCCAAAACGAGAAAAGGAGTAAAAAGGCCACACCTGAAACCCTCCTTTGGGGAGGAACAGCCAAGAGAAATGACCAAAATTGCCCAAACAGAGTATTCCATCCCATCCACCTCATCCCAGTATAAATTTGAGGGATCACCAGGGTCAAACCCCTTCCTGCTTCCCCTTCTCCTGTCCCTGTTTGCTTCAGCATCCTGGGAGGATTCCATCCCTTCCTCTGCTTGTGCTCCTGATCCATCCCAGCCTGAATCTGTGTGTTCCTGCCTCCAGCTCCCAACTGCTCCCAGGATTCCAGCCTGGACTTTCGTGGTGACGTGAGAGTTATTGAGGTAAAGGGGAAGGAATGTGGGATCAATTTTTCTGTCTATTTGTATAGATTTAGTGATTTTTCCTATTTATCATTCCTGTTTCATTAAAGCTGTGTAGTTTAGTTCCCAACCCATCAGTCTCCTTTATTCTCTCTCTTTCCTTTATCAGGGAGGGGAGGGATATTAACAGAGAGGATCTGTGATTTGGTTGTATTTCTGGGCCAGTCTTAAACCCTTCCACTTCCCTTTTATCGAGCTGGAAGCTGAGAAGATCCCTACCTTCTCCCCCTTTTCCCTGGATCCAGGACTTACTTCCTCTCCTGCTCCGAGGAACGCTGGGTGCAGACCACGGCCACCACCACCACCACCACCACCACTGTGATCACCCCAACTGTGCCCACCAGGATGACCAGGAGGTTGCTGTTCTTCTGGGGGGTGACACTGCCATGGGGAGGGTGCATCTGCCCAATGGGAGGCTCTGGAAAAAGGAAAGACAAGGAGGGGATGGGTCAGCACCGGGATGGATGCGCTCGGCACCTTCTGCAAGAAGCACCCATGTCTTGGCTACATCAGGACAGAAAACATAAAAATATTTAACAGAAAAATATTTAGTAGTAACCACTTTGCACGGGGTTTTTTTTGCACAGTTTTTTTGGGGGGTTTTTTTGGGTGTTAATAACCTGGTTAATAACCTAAAACCTCAGTTTTGCTGCTATCAGCTGAAACTGGCAATACAAGGACTATGGATTTTTTTTTTTTATGGCCTGCATGGGCTTTCTCAGTATTTACAAGCAAATCCATATCTTAAATATCAGCCAACCTGAACCCTGGCTTCACTGGTCAGTTCTGCAGCCAGCCCACACACCTCATTCTGTGCCATTTATTGCTGAGCTCAGCAGAAAACTTCTGGGGCCAAATCCCACTCAAACAGCCCTCAACTATTTTCCCCTTTTTGCCCTGGGAATGACACAGTTTCTATTTTTATTCTTTTGTTGGATAATGCCCCCCACAACCTTAGGCCATACATAATGTGCATGCAGCAATCCTGCTGCTCTCTCTGCTTGTAGGCATCCTGGAAGATTAGACCCTCACAAAACCCTAAATATTTTTGCTCCAAAGCTGGGAAAAACCCTAAATAGTGGATGCAATGGGATTAAAAGGAAAAGCTGGGCTTGAGCATGCCCAAGATATCACCAGGAAAATAACTCATCTGGCAGCATCCTCAGCTGTAGAAATGAAAGGATATTTGTCTGGGCTGTCATTTTGCCTGAACATGAAAGGAAAAAGGAGAAATTATGCCAAACAATAGTTTTAGGGAGGAATAAATGGAATTTAAATTAAATAATCCTGCCTTGATTTATCTGACCTAGCAATATTCTTTCTTCACTTAACTAATTACTCGATTTCAATAACTTTCCCTTTTCTCACAGCTTTTTCAGGCAACTGAGTAAGATCAGCAGCCACAAGGGTCATATTTCAGCCTTACAGCAGCCTAGTTCAAAAATCCTAAAGTTTCTGGGGTTTGCTCTCCAGGCTGAGTAAAAGGCATTGAAAAAATATCCCACATAAAACAAGCATGACAGGTTTTCTCCCCCTGTTCTTTCTACCAGAAACTCTTTTAACTTCCCCAAAGTCCCTTTTTAAATATTTATGATGAAATAGTACCAAGAGCAGGAGAAAACAGGGTTGTGCTGGCTGCAGGGAAGTAGAAGAGGAAAAAAAAAAAAAGTCCCAGAAATTCTGCATTCCCTCCTTGTCTTGCCTGAGGGAAATAATCAGTGTGAGTTAATCAGCTCTGGGCCTTGTAATTATTTTGTACTTGCAAAGCTCCCTCAATACCTCATTGGAGGGAACTTTCTCTGTTCTTTCATCCAAGAACATGAGATGAGGATGCTTTGTTAGGTACCAGAGATGGGGGCAGGAAGAAGGAGTTCTTCTCACACCCCCCAGCTGGCAACAATTAAGTTCAGCTAATTCTGGTTAATCCACAGGGTTCTCTCTCATTGCTTTCTATTTTAGGGCAGGAATAATTAATAAGAATAAAACTTTAAACAGGGTGTTTTCTGCAGAAAGCTTAAATTGAAATGCAGCAATGTGAAACTCATTTTATAATGTTTTTTAAGATGTATTTTGGTTGGAAAAGACCTTGAAGATCACCCAGTCCAACCCTTAACCCAGCACTGCCAAGGCCACCACTGCCCCATGGCCCTCAGCACCACATCTCCAGGGCTTTAAAATCCCTCCAGGGGCAACCCTTGTGGGAAATAAATGCTTTTTAATATTTATTTTGCACGATTGATGGGATTTTCAACAGCTGAGAAAACTTTCACCCTAAAAAAACAGCAAGCAGGAGACCTGTGGACAAGGGGGTGGCCTCCAAGCCATGAGAGAAAGGATAAAGAGAAGAATAAAGAGAATATAATCATCAATAAAGAGAAGAAAAGTAGGGAAATATCACCCAAAGTGCACTGAATGATGAAACAGGGTTGTCTGGAGCCTGTAGTTACCATTCAGACTGCTCCTGTCAATCAGGTTGGTGTCCACTGGCCAAAAGGAACCATCCCCGTGGCGACCTGCGGGGCAGAGAAATCCATCAGAAAAGGGTCTGACACCTCAAACCTCTCAACTCAACCTTTAAACCATCCAACAGGGTGAGGAGATTCATCCCATGGGGCTGAATTTCAGTCCTTGCCTTGTTCTCTTCTATTATTTCCCTCCTCCAGATGTGAGGAGCAGAGGTGGGCTGGCAGCATCCAGCTGTGCCCCCTCTCCTGGTGATGGGAAGGGACCAGGCAGCTGCTTAATGACTTCTCACTGCTATTAAATAAGCTTTATTTAATTTATTTTCTTTACTGAAAGGTTGCTTCTAACTCAAATATATATAAAAAACAAAATAAAGGAAAAAAAGAAGGGATTTTGTTATTAGTCCCAACATGTTGAGGCAACATTTGGAAATTAAAATATTTTAAATTAAAAATTTAAATAAATTTCCCATTTGGAAATTAAATAAATTTAATTCCAAATTAAAACAGGTGGAAATAAAATAGTAAAAATTGAGGTCGTCTTTTATTTTCTCCTATTTATCAGCTTTGGGCCATGATGGTTTTGGCCACATTTCTGCTCTGCTCCCTCACATGGAAGAAAAGGAGAATCACAAAGGTTGGGAAAGTCCTGCCCAGCTCCTCCACATCTCTAAAATTGTGGGATTGTGCAGAAATAGTTTGGGCTAAAAGCTGCTTTTCTGGTAAAAACCAAGCCCTGCTCTTGGCATGGCTAATACTGCACTGAAGCAAAGCCCCAGGTGTGGCCATCGCATTTTTTTAAAAATTTAAATCAAAGCAACCTTCCCAAGTGGCCTGGGTTGAGCTGGGGACAAGGGGACATCTTCCCCTGAGATATCCTCCCAGCTCATCAACACCCCCTCCAGAAGAATCTTTTTTTTTTAGGTACCAAACAGTTCCTGAGGAAGTTTTTGGGTTGGTGAAATGATAATGGAAAAAGTCTGAGAATTTTCTGCATGGCAGGGAATTACCAGGAATTATTCCAGATCATTTCTACACCAAACCATCACTGTCTATATTGGATCTTGGGGCAAATTAGCAAAAAAAACCCCACATTTTCTCCTTTTCCTCCAGTTGTTGCTGCTGTGCCCTCCATCTCCCATTTCTGGAGCTTGCCAAAAAATCTTCCTGTGCATAACTTTGCCTCCCAGCTTGGAAAAAAAAAATATTTGGTGATGAATGGCCCTAAATAACTGGATGCTGATTCTCATCAGCTCAGACTTCAAGGTAATCATCTTCTCAATCAGCCTAATTGCACAGCTACAACAATTTGATCCTGAGAAAGCAAGGTTGCAAAATGTTTGGCTGGAAAAGCAGCTGAAAATAGAGAGAAATTGTAAGGATTATTGTAATTCTGACACTCTGAAGGCTGCACCTCAGCCTGCAAATATGGTGTGACCCCAGAGTTCTATAATGCTCAGAAAAAATGGGGGTCCCAGTGGGAGAATGGGCAGGGTTAATTCTTTTTTTATATAAAGTCCACACTGAAACACCTTAGTGAGAGCCTAAAACATCAGGAAAAAAAAATTCAGTGTATTGAAGACTTCAAATACTAACTCTGCATCCCTGGCTCTTAAGTTTGGTGCTTTTTAGATGATTTAAGAACACTTTTCAAGGCTTTATACACAAGGTTTTGATTGCAGACTTATGTCATCTGCTGCCCAGCTCCCTTCTGGCCCCAATATGGTGATGCCATTTCTTTGGGATGGCTCCAAGCAGGGTTTGGGCTACAGCATCCAATCCTTGGGGGTTCTTGGCCTAAAAATGTTTCTACTACACTAAAGTTTTGTAAACCAGCCCAAGGCAGCAGAATTTTCCAGTTTTACTCACTGAGAGTAACTCAAAAATCCCAACTTCTGATAAGAGACAGGAACACAAAGAACTCCTCACCAAGAGGTCTTCAACCTCTTTGTCAGGGCAAGCCAAGATGGAATTTGGGGGAATTCAGCTCTGTCCTGCTGTTAAAACACACAAATATTATTTCATATGTGGATAAGGATGGAAATCCAAGCACTTTGGTGATGGGGATTAAATCTCTGATGCACTGGAAGGTTTCATGCATTAGAGAATAGGTAGGATCTAAATCTCTCAGGATTCCCTGAGTGCTCTGCTCCATCCCACACACCTCCAGCAATCATTTCCATCCCTACCTTTCACTTGGCAACAGTTTAGGCTGAATTTCCCTTCAAGAAAATTTATTTCCAAGACCATTGCTACCTCCAGGCTCTCACTTCCCTTAGCTCCGAGGCCTCAGGTTTTGGCTACTTTTAGAATAATCTCATAAAATAAAAAAACCCCAAACTAAACAACATGTTTCCACTTCATCTTCAGTGTCTTTCCTACACTTGGCTGTTGGCACTGTGCTCACCATCATTTTTATCTGTTCCCAAACTCCTGTCCCACCAACCTTAGGTGCAAACCCTCAGTGTTCTCCAAAAAGTGAACATTACTCAGCAGCCACCAGATCTTATTTGGGATTTTTTTTTGGGTTCAGACAGCAGAGTTCAACTTCTCCCAGAGCTTTTTTTCCTTCATATTATTCCATTTCTAGGAATAAACCATGGCAACACCTTGCCTAATCAGGTTGTTTCTTTGAGGACTGCCTATTTCATGGAGGTTAAACAGCCTTGAAACTTGATTTTCCTCTTTTTCAAAATGAATTGCATTACCATAAATTTCAGAGGCACCAAAATCTGCATCTCTAGGAACCTGCCTATCAATTCTCCCTTCTCCATTTAACTTCTCTTTTCCCCCCAGGTCTGTCTTTCAAAGCTTTCAGTGACTCAAGTGTCTGAAAAAAACCAAATCCTTTTCCCACCACTGCATCCCAGGTGCCATTAGAGGAAAAAAAAAACCATTTCAATTTGCTCTAAAATAAAAATTAAAGCCCTCATCCAACCTGGCTTTGGACATCTCCAGGGAAAGGGCATCCACAGCTTCTCTGGGATCTGTTCCAGAGTCTCCTGTTGAAGAACTTCTTCCTATATCCAGGCTGAACCTCTTCTCCTGCAGTTTCCAACCATTTCCCTTTGTCCTATGGCTGGAAAAATCCCTCTCCAGCCTTCCTGGAGGTTCCTTTCAGGAATTGGTTTGTTGGGGATGCAGCTCTTCAAAAAAAGACCTCAACTGCTCAGCCTTGCAATGCTCAGAGGCTGCACTCAGAGCCATCCAAAGCTGTAATGTAAAAAAAAAAGAAAAAACCCACAAAAGGCCAACTCAGTGCTTTCTGGAGGCACAGGATGAGATGATGTGACTGGTTTGGAGGGAATATTGGGCTGGAGAGGTACCAGCAGCCTTTTTCCTGCAGGAAAAGCAGCAGAGGAACAGCTGGGCAAGCAGCATCCCAATGGCAATGATCCAACATGGAAAAAGTGCAGAAATCCAAATTCCAAGCTGGGATTGGACTGGGCTTTGCTCTTCCTCTGGAAGCTGAAGCAAGTGGGGGGCTATTTATTCCTGAGGTGTAAAATTGCCAATTTGGGGTCAAGCACCTGGTGTTCATTCCCTGTTTAGGAGAACCAAAATCCACCTGGAAAAGCACCTGTGTGCCTCTGGCTTGGATGCAGAGCAATTCAGACCACTGTTTTCCTTGGGATCTGGAAAGAAAAGCTGGGGATTTTTGTCTCTGCTGATCTTCTCCATATTTTTGGGGGGGGGGGAAACCCAGGCATCAGGAGAGGAGACATCTCAGTGTGGCAGTAAAGGTTAAATCTGAACTGTAAAGATCCAGTTTATGGTTTAAAATGCCTGATGCCATATTACAAAAAACCAAAAAAACCAATAATAACAAAAAAAATGACACTTTTTCCATAGGTAAGAGTTTTCCATAGTGATATATGGATGGGTTTTATGACCCATTTCATGGGAGGAAGGTTTTGAGAAACCAATTGAGCAACCAAACTGTGTTGCAAATCCCTGAAATACAGAGAAATATTCCTTCCAAATTGCTCATCTTTCCTTTTAGCAAAATTTACAGAGGATGGTAAAAAACATTTGCAATCCAAAGGCAAAAATCAGCTTTTTTTTTGGCTTTTCCAAAGATGATGGCACCACAGAGCTGGTGACAAATCCTATATTGACAAACCACAAACTAAAGGATTTAATTGTTTTATCAAATAAAAGCCATGGAAAGATAAACCCCAGCAAATTAATCTCTTCTTTGCCTGGGTTTGATGAAAATCAGAATTTTCAAGACTCCAGGAAGCCTCCACCACAGCTCATCTGGCCACCTCCCCAAGGTTTGTGACAAAACTTCTCTCTTCAGCATCCAAACTTGTAATTTTATTCTTCCTTTTCCATTCCCATTTTCAGTGCTTTTCCATCCTCTCAGCTCCACCAGCTGCAAACCCAAAAGCTGGGAAGAAGCTGACGTTTTTATGGCACCCACTTGAGATTTAAGGACTTGGGAAATGGGTGATTTGCTGCTCCAGACATCACTGCTCCTCTTTTTACCCTTCCAATTCCAGCACCCTGGGAGGGTTGTTTGCATTCCATCAATTCTCTGGACCAGAATTCCTCATTCGCTGGACCCAAACTGGGCAGGAATGAAGTCATGGGGGTGAGGTACCTCCTACCTCCATCCTCTTCTCAGGGGTAGTCACTTCTTCCAGCAGTTGGTCCCAAGGAGTTGATTTGATGGGGAGAACATTTCCTCTGACCAAGAAACCCTAAAGGTCAAGACCTTCAAAGATCTCCCCAAATTTTCCTCTCCACCTCCCTTTTTTGCCACCTTTTTCCATCCCTTTTGAACTGACCAGGGATCTCCAAGCTTTCCCACCTCTAAAACCTCAGGGTTTCTGGTCAAATCCAAGCCACACCTTCCAAATTGCTCTGACAGAAGGGAATTTTCCTTCCTGAATTTGGGAACCAGGAGCCAGCATCAGAGACTGATGCCCTCCCAGAGTTAATCCATGTCAAGTCAACCAGAATTCCATTTGTGGCCAAATCCCAGAGTGATTTACAAACTTCCCACTGTAGGAATTCCTTCAGGATGATTAAAGAATTAACTCAGGTGGTTTCTAAGGTAAATCAGCTTTTAGAAAGTTGGATTTGGTTTGTTTTAGTGCTTCTGCTTGGAGTAGATTAATGTCTTTTTGTCTTTAACTGAGGTGTCCAAAGATCAGGGCAGTGCAGAGTGAAGCCCTGAGATTTCATGGGATCCATCACCGAGGACACAAAAAAATGGGAATTCAAGTGAGGTACCAACAAGCCTAAGGAAGATGCAGAAAAGAACCAGAATGCAGAGTATTCCAGCTGCCCAGGAAAAGCCAATATTTCTCTCCTAATAACACAAATCATTTTTCCAGAGTGAGGAAAAGCATAGCAAGGAGCTCAGGGAAGAACTAAAGGACAAAGCTTCCATCCAGCCTTTTTTTCCCCCTTTTTCTTTTTGCAAGCTGAACTTTTTCAGCCTTACCTAACAAGCTGAAGCCTCTCCTAGGTTTGAAAAATGTTTTAAATGCAAATCTGAGAAAAAGATCCTGACAATTTACTTTCAGGCTTCTTTTTAACCCACCACTTTTACCCTTTAAAAATTCTTTTTAGACATTGGAAGCTGACATTTGCAATTTGTGTGTTCTGTGGGAAAAAAAAAAAAAAAAAAAATCATCCTGAGCACAAGCAGCTTTTAATTTTATAATTTCTGCAGTTCTACTTCTTTCAAGAAATCACATGCTGGAATATCACAGAGGATGAATTTCTAAACCTGGCTGGGGGTTTCTCTCCCTTGTAGCACAAAGCAAAATCCTGGTGAAGAAATAGGCTCCTGGTAATTTCCAGGGATGCTCCAGGCTGAAGGGAAACCCATGAAAGGTCCTGGAGTTGACTTTGATCTTCTAAACATCACTTTCTTGTCCTCCCTGGGATCATTGCAGGGTAACTCAATTCACTGCAGTGTTAAGAGAAATCAAAGGGTTGAGGTTTACACCTCCCTTTGCCTTTTAAATCAGAGGGAAGTGAGAGTTCAATTCCAAATAAACCTCCCAAGACCCAGCCTGGGTTTTCTTACTGTCTGTGGTAAGACACAGAAATGTACAATGCCCTCACTGCAAATCAAATAAATACTGAGGAATAAATAGGTTTAAAGTAAATAGGTTTAAAGTAAATAAAATAATAATAAAAAAATCCTACCAACAGCCTTCCTAAGAATGCAAAAGGAGATGGGAGCTGTGATTGATCAGACTTCAGATTTGGGAAACATTAATGATAATGCCTTGAAAAGTTGACTAAACTTGGCTAAACAGCTGCTGTTGCCAAAAAAAAGATGATTTATCATTTATCACACTCAGACTTTTGAACTTTTATTCCCTACCCCACGGAAGGGTGGGAAAGGAGCCTGGCAATGATGCTGAGCTTAATTATACTTCAGGTGAATTCTTCAGGAGTGCAGCAGAGAGCCTCCAAATTTATTTCCTCCAAAGCAGCTTGGTATTTTAATTGCTCCTTCAGAAAAGAGACAAAACAATTCCCACTCCTGAAAACTCCCATCCTCCCTAGCAAAGCAGCAGCTGAGCAGAACTTTAGGGAGAGGATTCCTAAATGTTCCAGCCCCTTCCTCATCAGGTCTGAGGTCCCCTCCCAGCATGGACCCCCCCACCCCACGCAAACCCAGGGTCCCAAAAGCAAAGGTGACATGAAAAGCACCATACCTTGGTCATTTGCCATCTTGTCAGGGTGTTCCACTGCAAGAAAGAGACACTGGGATTAGAGGCTGGCCAGAAAGGGGACAGTGCCCATCAACTGTGGCCTCGGGGTGGGGAGGGGGGGGGGGGGGGCAGGAGGACATCGACCATTCCCTTTTTTTCAGGGACATCCTGGAGAAGTGAGAAGCAGGGAATGGCAGGATAGGAGTTGGAAGAGACCCAGGAGGATCCCAAAGTCAGAAGGGACTCAGAAGGATCCCAAAGTCAGGAGGGATCCAGAAGGATCCCAAAGTCAGGAGGGAGCCAGAAGGATCCCAAGCCAGAAGGATCCCAAAGTCAGGAGGGAGCCAGAAGGATCCCAAGTCAGAAGGGACCGAGAAGGATCCCAAAGTCAGAAGGGAGCTAGAAAGATCCCAAGCCAGAAGGGAGCCAGAAGGGACCCAAGTCAGAAGGGACCCAGAAGGATCCCAAAGTCAGAAGGGACCCAGAAGGATCCCAAGTCAGAAGGATCCCAAAGTCAGAAGGGAGCCAGAAGGACCCCAAAGTCAGAAGGGAGCCAGAAGGATCCCAAGACAGAAGGGACCCAGAAGGATCCCAAAGTCAGAAGGGACCCAGAAGGATCCCAAAGTCAGAAGGGACCCAGAAGGATCCCAAGTCAGAAGGATCCCAAAGTCAGAAGGGAGCCAGAAGGACCCCAAAGTCAGAAGGGAGCCAGAAGGATCCCAAGACAGAAGGGAGCCAGAAGGATCCCAAAGTCAGAAGGGACCCAGAAGGATCCCAAGACAGAAGGGACCCAGAAAGACCCCAAGCTGGAGTCCCCAGAAGACCCATCCCACCTCTCCACCTGAAACCAAACCACAGGGCTAAGAGCATCATTCCAATCCATGGATGGATTTGGACTTAGGATAGTCCAAACTATCCTAAGTTGAACTCCAGGCCTTGCATCCAATATTTTCACCACATTCTACCTAATCTGAAACCTTTGCAGCAACATTTTTTCATTCTGATTTTTTTTTTTTTTAATTAAGAAGGGGAAAAGAGAGAGAGACACACGCACACATTACTGCTTTGAATAATTGCAGCCAAATCACCTCCAAGCTGAACACTCAGCCTGACATATATTATCATTATTGCAGCTTTTTACAAAGGGGATTAAAACTATTTACATGTTTTTGCATAATAACCCCAAAAAGATTGCACCAGACAAGACTTCCAAAGTCAAGAGATATATTAAAAGCTTGCCAGCTTCTTGACTCTTTCTGAGATGGCTGAGGGAATTAAACTTCCCTCATCTTCCTAAGTAGCTGGGGGAGAGCATTAAGCAGCCCTCTGCTTGAGAAATTTTCCAAAAAACTCAAGGCCAGGAAAGTGGGGAGGGGAAAAAACAGAATGAGTTGGTACCTGAAGCTGGAAGTCAAACAAGCTGCAGGTGCAGAGCCTGCTAAAATCTGCTAAAATCCCCCCAAAACCTCCTGGAGATGATGGGATCACACTCAGGATGAGTGGAGGTGCTGAATCAATTCCAATTTACAGCCATATCTATGACCCCCAAAACTTAAATTCATTTTTTTTCCCTCCTCAGACTTCTGAAAAAAGGGGTGGATGGAGCTCATTGCCTTGAACTTTCTAGGAATCTAGGAGCCTGAGCTTCCCACTGGGTTATCCCCCTTTTCCCTTAGGAAAAAAACCATCAATAAAATCACAAAACTCTCAGCTGGTACCTCCTGATGCTGCCCTGCTCCCATTTTGCTCCTTTTTTTCCAGGCAATGGAGAAGGCAAAGCCCATGAGGATGGATTGCTGGGCTCTGGGGGGTACCTGGGAGGGTTTAATGGTTGGTGCTGGTTCTGAACTGGGCTGTAGTGGTGAACCATCTCAGGAAGGCAGCATTAGAGGGCACTGCAGTGCTAGAAATGCTGCCCCACACCAGCCCTGCAAGGAAAAAGGGGGGGATGGAGAGGGGGAGCAGCAGCATCTGAGATTGCAGAGCTCTGACAAATGGCCCAGTGGGCAATTGAAAGGGGGTGTCCTGCAGAAATCCCCAGGGGTGGGGGTTTCCTGGCACAGGAAATATTAATTCTAATATTAGAATATTAGATATTAAAATATCAAGTGTCTGAGGAGGCCCTGAAGCTCAGCCCAGACCTTCTCCTCCCTCCCTCTCTCCATTTCAAAACAAATCTGAGGCAGTGGTTTATTCTTGCTCCATCTCTGTCTATAGGTGCATCAACAGGCAACATTTTTACCAATTTCTATCAGTTTTTATCTCTCAAGGTAATATTCTGTGCAATTCCATAAGCAGAATATTATTCTTCTTATTAAATACATTAATAATACTCTGCTAAAAAAACCCTCACTAACAAATTATTTGAAAGCCTCAGGAATTCCTCCTGGTTGTTCCTTCACTTTTAGTTATCCCATTTTGCTGGGTAGTAGCAAATAAACTTCAGATTATTTCACTCCTTCTGCACTGTCAGGAATTTCTGAAAATTGAGCTGCCATAAAAATAACATAATGGCCAGAGGTGGGATTTCACTTCAGGGGGAATCTGTGACAACACACTGCAAAATCCAGGTATTATTTGGCCAATCTCTGCTGCTTTTCCACCTCCATGTAGCCTTCAGATTTACTGAAGTCATCCAGACTCAGGAAAGGGTAAGAAAAATTCTAATAAACAACCTCAAAAGTATATAACAAAAACAATTTTAAAAAATTTTGGGATGTTCAATCCCATTTTCTCCTCCCAGGAAACCAGACAGGGGGTGACTTAGTGGATCTTTGATGTTTGTTAAGTTCCTCAAGGTTGAAATGTCCTTCAGATCAGGGCAGAGATTTGCCATCAGAGCTCACATGGCCACATGTCCCCATCTAGGAGTAACCATCAAGGATGGGAACAACATTTGTGCCTAATTCAGAAGGCAAAAAATCTTTTTCCACCCCAAGTGTAGGGAGAGATTTGTCACCAAACCCATCTGAATGGGATGGAAGGTGACATATTTGGGGTGGATATCATTAAGTATTCATTCTAATGTCTAATAATTCAGTATTAGGCTATTACAAGATGTAACAAATGTAGAAATTCATCTTTTTGCTATCTGTTGATCCTCTCTGATCTAGAATTCATTTCCCAAAGGAGCTTTATGCTACTTTGTATAAACACTACAAAATAGGTGATATTAACTCTCTTAATCTTTTGGTTTAATTCCATACTAGATCTCTGTATCTTTTCAGATCTCATTAGCCTGCAGGGTTTTTTGGGTTTTTTTTTGTTTTTTTTTTGATGCCTTGCCTCCTTTTAAACTCAGCCTCATAGGCTTCATCTCCTTGGCACAAAACTGGGAGCATGAAATTAAGTTGGTACCAGCTACTTGGTAGAGATGAAGCACCCTCAGTGTGCCATCTCCCCCCATTTCATGGCAGAGGAGAATAAATAACCAGGATCTGCCCAATAATTCAGGTGCAAGATGACTTGGCCAACTCAGTCCTGCAAAGCTGGGCAGGTGGTCCTAAGTTCCCAACAATTTTTCCTTTTTTCCTGGAAACTCTTGGCTGAGGCTTTAAGTCCCAGGCTGAAGGGTTGGGGGGAACATGACTGGAATAAGGGCAGTGAAATGCCTGAAAATGGGGGGTTCCCTCCTTCCTGCAAAAAAAATATTAGCAATTCACTTGAAAGACAAACTCTCACCCAACAAATGATGATGGAACCCTTTCCCTGCAGTCATTTTCCTTCAGTTTTGTACAGATTTAAATAAAATGACTTAGAACTGATTTTAAAAAACTCTGAACGTTAATTCCAAGCCCAGGTTTGAGGCTGAATTTCCTTAATTTCCCTCCATCCATGACTCCTCAGCCTCAGCCCCTGCCCACTTTGAATTACCTCCTGCCAAGAGGTGATTTTTCTCTCCAAATCCCCAGCTTTTCTCTGGAGAAGGAGCAGAGGGAACGTGCTCCTGCATCCGCCACGCTTCTCCCCGGGAAGAGGTTGGGTGTCTGTGTCATTTGAGGTTTTTCATTAATTACACCTCTTTATTAAAAAGTAATTTCCTCCCTTTGTGGAAGCCAGTGAGTGACAGTTCAAATAGAAGGAGCAGAGCTCCCTGCTTCCCACTCAGGGGAAGATTGCTTACATCTTCATAACTAATAATTTCTGGGTAGAGCAGGATGGGGCTTCACCCTGACAGGTAGAAGGGAAGAGAGAAGAGGGAGAAATCCCTCCCTGCTCCTTTGAAATCGAAACAGCAGCCAAAAAACCCCTCCAAATATGGGGGTTGTTAAGGGGGAGGGATTAATTAGGCTGCTGTTAATAGCAGAGAGTGAAAAAAATCTGGAATAATTCCCCCCCCCTCCCAAAGTCAAGCTGGCTGAGATTTTTTTCCATCAGGATTTTGCCTGCCTACCCGTGAGTTCCAGGTTCTTCCAGATCCAAAAGGAAAAGGGTCCTTGCTCCAGTCAGGTCCAATTAGCTTCATTATTGATGGCAGAAAGTGTTACAAGTGCTTTCCCCCAGCTGACTGAAGTTAAAACCCTAGTTAAAACCCTAGTTAAAACCCTCATTATGTGCTTTACTTTTATCACCTCCTCCAGGATAAACTCCTTTTATCTCCCAATAATCATTCCAAGCAGCAAAAGCTCCTCTGGCTGGCAAGGAATTCCTTGCAAAGCTCCCACTGAGGAATCAGGAAATTAGTGGGATTATTAAGATCCCAAAGCCAGGAATCCCAAACCTTTGAGTGTCCGGAAGAAAATGGGATCAGAGAGAGGTCCCACTCCCTTGGCATTCCGAGCTTGGATTCGGAAGTAGTAGACAGTATCCAGGTTGAGATCCATGATCTGGTGGGTGAGTCTGTCCCCACTGATGGATTCCATGATCCAGTCATCAATGGGAGCATTCTTCTCCAAAGTGTAGAAGAGGATGTAAGCTGAATTAAACACAAATCCCTCCATTAGTGCTGCAAGGGAATTTTAACCCCTTCCCTCAAAAAAAACCCAAACACCTAAAAGTCCCCTGTTTTTTGGAAAAGGGGAGGTGGCACATCTCCCCGTGATGGCAAAACACATTTTTAGAAGAAAATCACAACTCTAACTCACTGCATTCACCATGTGGCACTCTAAGAAATAAAGATCCCACAAATATAAAAGCAGGCAGCACCCATGAAAAGGCTGGGACAAGTGTTTCCCTCCAATCCAGCCTGATAGGTGCCATAAATCCCAGAAATCTTCAGTGTTGCAGGGCAGAAATAAAAATAAAAGGCATTAGTGCTTGTGGGAAGCCACACAGTATTTCTTGGCAGCTATGGAGGAAATTAATTTGGGGGAAAAGAATGAAGAATTCAAAATGTTCATTCTTAGCATTAACTTAAAGAGTGCTGCTCTAATTACTTACCACTGAGTAAAGCCTACAACTGAGAACTTAGAGAACAGAAGCGTCAGGAAATCATAACAGTTTGTAGGAATTCCTTTGTAAATGACATTTTGGGAAGAAAAAAGCCTGTGAGAAAGGCTGAGAAGTCTGTGCCAGCCCAGCCTCAGCTGGGGACCTGCAACAACAGCCTCAGCTTGGATCCAAAGTTACTACAAACTTGGGGAAAGCCTTATTATTGCTGATGCCATTGGGCTTTTCTGAAAGAAAAGAGCTTTTTTATTATTGCTGATAAAGCCATTGGGCTTTTCTGAAAGAAAAAGGCTTTTTCAAGGCTCATCCCACATGAACAGTTTGCACCAGGCATGGAGAAGCAGGGGGAGGATGGAAGGGATATGGGTTTGTGGTTGTTGGGGTTTTTTTGCCTGTTTTATGTTATGGGGTTTGTAGTTTGGGGTTAGTAAAGCATTTCCTCTGACAATGACATTTGAATAAATATGTAGAAATATATGAAAAAATAAATACGTTTCTTAAAGCAACACAAATCCACTGACTCAAACATTTTTAAGGATGAAGATGTGGTTTTTGGGGACGCTACTCCTTTCCACAAGGAGCTGTTTCCTCTGCTCAAGACAAAACATTTGACCACGTACACAGTAAAAAAAAAAAACAACACAAAAAACCATCCCTGGGAGAGTCATTGCTCAGCCAAGTGCTGCAAGAAAGAACTTGGTGGATGGATGTCAGGGGACCCATTCTGCTCTCGGGTTTGAATGCTGCTGTCAAGGAAAAAAACTCCCTAAAAGTTGCTACCACGGAGTCATTTCAAGCCTTGGAAGTCAGAAAAAGCTTTAATTACATTTTGCCTTTAAGCCACTGGGGAATGAGGAGCATTAGGCCTTGTTTTGGGGTGTTGTCCAGCAGAATGATGGTTTCTCCTCTCTAATGGCTGTGTTAGGGGAGTGGAAACAGAGCTATTTCAATCCTTTTGGACAAGGCCATGGGTTGTAAAACACTGATGGTAACAGGGAGGGAAATTATACCCAGCTAACCAAGTCCAACCAAGGAACTGTTACCACAGGGCATGGAAATATATCCTGATTTTGGTGAGCACAGAAACTGGGAACATATCTCCCCAGCACCAGCCAAGCCCTGCTGAGCTACGACTGCTGAAATGTGACACTCTGGGACATCCTTCCAAAGCTTTCCTCTTAAATTTCTCTTTCTCAGCAACAGGTTGCTGGGATTTCCAGCAATAAAGGTGCCCCCTGCACAGCTTTTCCCTCAGGAAAATATTCTGCAGAAGTGATGGAGCCCAACAGCTTCCAGCAACGTGAGCCTAACGTGCAGAGTTTTGAAGATGAGCAAGATTTCTCTGCATAATTCTGTGCCTCTGAGATGTCTATCAGCAGCCTCAAATGCTCCTTTCAATGCCAAATCTCTCAGAGAACTCTGCTAGATTTCTCCAACTAAATTAACATTGAAGGCTTGTAATGGATTTCTTAATTAGGCAGTAGGGGGATATGCAGGATTTTGGAACAGAAAATCTGTCATTGGGAAGCATCCATTAAGCTCACTTCTTGTCAGTCAGTATTAAGGATGTTTTTGTTTTTTTTTTCCCCTGATCAACACTGCCTTAAATTGTTATTGCAAAGTTAAATACCCACCAAGAAATTCTCCCATGATGTGCTGCACTGAGCAACCTATCATTATGTACATTATGCAGTGCATTATTGCAAAACAAAGCACTTCTTATTAATTTGTAATTAGCACTGAGCAGCATGAACCATAAAACCTGCACTTGGAGTGCTGCATTTTTTTTAAACTTGTGTTATTTAAAATAAAAGATTTACATCCCCTGAGTTCTAGACCTTGCAGTATCCCTAATGTAGCCCAGACCAAGTTCAGTGAGAGAAAATAAAATCAGGTGAGATCAAATAGCAGCCAAAAAAAAAAACCACAACAAACAAGTAAATTATCAGAGCATAAATAAAGAGAAAATGCAGGAAAATGTAAATGCTTACCAGTGATTTTTCCATTGGCTTCCAGAGGTGGCTGCCAGCTGACAATGACAGCCTGGGGCTTCCCTTCCCGGGTAATGACTGTCAGATCCTTGGGAGCAGAGGTTGGAGCTGAAAATCATGGAAAGAATTGTAACCAGAAGTTATTTACCTTCATGTGAATTCTTTACACAGGTGTGGGACTACTTGCTAGGCATTTCCCACTCCCTTCCATCCTTCCCAGGGATCATTTCCCACTCCCTTCCATCCTTCCCAGGGATCATTTCCCACTCCCTTGCATCCTCCAAGATCCAAGATGCCTTTCAAACATTTTTCAAACATCAAAATATATGAATATATGAATTATCCAGAAGTGTCTAGAAGCAGAATTTTGGACTGCCTTGCTATTTCAGAGAGCTGGAAGAGAGAAACCTTTCCAAAAACCAATCACACCTGATTTAAAACGTCTTTTTCTTTTGCTTTTCCCTTTTCTTTTCCTTTCCCTTTCCCTTTTCTTTTTCTTTTCCTTTCCCTTTCCCCTTTTCTTTTTCTTTTCCTTTTCCTCTTCCTTTTCCTCTTCCTTTCCCTTTTTCTTTTCTTTTCCCTCCCTTTTTCTTTTCATTTCTTTCCTGTTTTCCTTCCCTTTTTCTTTTCATTTCCCTTTTCCCTTTTCTTTTTCTTTTCCTTTCCCTCTTCCTTTTTCTTTTCCTTTCCCTTTTTCTTTTCTTTTCCCTCCCTTTTTCTTTTCATTTCTTTCCTGTTTTCCTTCCCTTTTTCTTTTTCTTTTTCTTTTCCTTTCCCTTTTCCCTTTTCTTTCCCTTTTTCTTTTTATTTTCCTTTTCCTTTTCCTCTTCATTTTCCTCTTCCTCTTCCTTTTTTTTTTTTAATCTCTTTACTTGTGCTAAGCCTGTCCTGTAATATTCTCCACTCTGACACAAACAATCATCTTTCTACAACAGCATCTTCACTTGAGACACTTCTTTGTTCTCTTAGCTCATATTCCCATGAAGTAACCCTTCCCCCTCTGAGACTTTCTGCCTTTTTTGAGGTTAAACTAGTGAAGAGAAAGTCCCCCCCTGTATCCCAGGCTTTTCCATGGTTGGAAAACACCTTCAAGATCAAGTCCAACACCACCACAACCATTAAATCACCTCCTGTAGCACCACATCCACCTGGTTTTTAACAGCCCTAGGGATGCTGACTCCACCACCTCCTTGGACAGCCTCTTCCAATGTTTCATTTTATAATTTCCAGGGAATATTTCAGCCCTGAATGAGGCACTGCTGAATGTCCAAACTCACCTTGAGCTTGGGTGGTTTCCTAACAGTGCAAGGAAAGGACCAGGCTCCACTTGGACCATTTCAGAGGTGGCCAAAGAAAATCCTGAGGTCACTGCCACCCTCCACAACACGCTGAGCATCTCACTGCCCTGGATCCTGGCCCGTGCCCATCGCAGGCCACACGGGCGACGAAGGTGCCAACGAGGTCGCCGAGCACCATCAGCCCCATACAGCCCAGCAAGAAGGCGGCGGCGCAGGGGGCCCGGCAGGCAGGACCTGGGCCGCTGGCTCTCCCGAACCGCCGGGAACCCCGGTGGCTTCGTTCCGGCTCAGACGGCGGGGACCGGCGGGCTGCTGCTGGGGCCCTACCCGGAGCAGGGTAGGGGCTGCTGTTCTGCCAGCTGCCCGAGGCGGGCGGCGGCGGCGGTCCCGGTCCCGGGCTGGCTGAGGCCCGGGGCTTGCGCTGCTCCTGCTGCCTCCTGAGGCTGAGGTCCTGGCCGCCCTCTGCTTCGCCTCGCTGGCCCTGGTGCTCCGGGACCTGCGGGACCTGCTGCTCTGGGCCGAGAGTCTGGCCAGCCTGCTGCTCTTCACCCTGGGCTTCATCGTCGTGTCCTTCCCCTGCGGCTGGGGCTAAATCCTCCTCAACGTGGCTGCCGGCTGCCTCTACGGCTTCTTAGAATCCTAGAATTGGCTGGGTTGGAAGGGACCTCAGAGCTCATCAAGTCCAAGCCTTGATCCACTCCCCCCGTGGTTCCCAGCCCATGGCACTGAGTGCCACATCCAGGCTCTTTGGAAATATCTCCAGGGCTGGAGAATCCACCCCTTCCCTGGGCAGCCCATTCCAAGGTCTGATCACCCTCTGGGAAAAGAAATTCTTTCTCATGGCCAACCTAAACCTCCCCTGGCACAACTTGAGACCTCTTGTGCCCTCTTGTCTTGCTGAGAGTTGCCTGGGAAAAGAGCCCAACCCCCCCCTGGCTCCAACCTCCTTTCAGGGAGTTGGAGAGAGTGATGAGGTCTCCCCTGAGCCTCCTCTTCTCCAGCCTCAACACCCCCAGCTCCCTCAGCCCTTCCTCACAGGAATTCTGCTGGATCCCTTCCCAGCCTCCTTGCTCTTCTCTGGACCTGCTCCAGCACCTCAAGCTCCTTCCTCAGCTGAGCTGAGCTGAGCTGAGCTGAGCTGAGGGGCCCAGAACTGGACACAGGACTCAAGCTGTGGCCTCCCCAGGGCTGAGCACAGGGGCAGAATCCCTTCCCTGGACCTGCTGGCCACGCTGTTCCTGAGCCAGCCCAGGATGCCATTGGCCTTCTTGGCCACCTGGGCACACTGCTGCCTCCTCTTCAGCTTCCTGGCAATCCAGACTCCCAGCTCCCTTTCTGCCACTCTCTGCCCAGCCTGGAGCTCCCCAGGGGGTTCTTGTGGCCAAAGGGCAGGACCCGGCCCTTGGAATCTTGAACCTCATCCCCTTGGGATCAGCCCAACTCTCCAGTCTCTCCAGGTCCCTCTGCAGAGCCCTCCTGCCTTCCAGCTGATCCACACTCCCCCCAGCTTAGTGTCAGCTGTGAATTTGCTGCTGATGGACTCAATCCCCTCATCTAAATCCTCACTAAAGATATTAAACAGCACTGGGCCCAACACTGATCCCTGGGAGACACCACTAGTGACCGGCCGCCATTTTGATGCAGCCCCGTTCAGCACCACTCTCTGGGCCCGGCCCTCCAGCCAGTTCCTAACCCAGCACAGAGTGCTCCTGCCTGATCCATGGGCTGGCAGCTTTTCCAGGAGAATCCTATGGGAGATGGTGTCAAAGGCCTTGCTGAAGTCCAGGTAGATCCACAGCCTTCCCCCCAGCTAAGTGTCTTGCTGGCCATGGGGCTGATGGTGCTCGGCGTCCTCCTTGGCACCTTCGTCGCCCGTGTGGCCTGCAATGGGCACGGGCCATGATCCAGGGCAGTGAGATGCTCAGCGCCATCGTCCGTGTCGTGGGGGGTGGCAGTGGGCTCAGGGTGGTGTCCCTGGGTGGGCACCATTTGTCAGGAAGAGCCCAATGGGCAATACTTGGATGATATTCATCTGCCTGTTGTCCGTTGCGCTCTTCCTGACAAAACCCAAAGCTTTCCGTGTTTCCCTCAATGGTTGTTAACACCCTTCCTATCAACCAGACTGCTGTGGGGATAAAACTTGGCTCCCAGAGCTGCTTTTGAGTGCTGAGCATAACAATTTGCTCTTGGCTCCATCACCATCTCCAGAGAGTTCTGTATCACTGCTGCTCTGTAGGTTCTTTAGTATCCTGATGGGGATTTCAACACCCAGAAAGGGTCCAAAAGAGGCCATAAAGATCAGCAGGATGCCTTTAATTAACAGAGCTGCTCCATCAAGCTCCAGTAATTGCATTGCAATCACATGGGAAAAGCTAAGGACACATCTATCCCTCCTCTTATTTTCCCTGTGTTAATTAACCGGCTGGTGCTGTGGTCTTCATGTCAAAAAAGCCCCAACAGATCAATATTTACCAGATGACTTCATTTGGTGTCTGCTGATAGAAACCAATTTATCAGGGCACCTAAGGGTGTTTTCAAGGCCAGCTCAGGAAAATACAACCTGTATTCCATATTCTACACCAGCTGCAGAAGGAAACCTACTTGAAGCAAACCCACAGAGGTTCTCATTTATGGCCCAGGACCTCCAGCAAGGTATATAGCATGTCATAAAAAACCTGGGAAATCTGGGAAATCTAGCAGAGGTGCAGTGGAGTTATTTAAAAGCAAATCTACTCAGGAGTTCCAGTGGCTCAAGAGCTGCTTCTGAAAGAAATGCAAACTTCCTGGCAGCCCCCAGCCTTGTTCAAAGGCAGCCTAGGGAGCAGGATATGTGCTGCCATTCATTAATGCCTACTTGAGAACCAGCAGCAAAGCCCAGGCATGCTCTTCCCCTTCTGTGCTTCACTGAAGGCAGACAAAAGAGCAAGAAATAATTACAGCCTGGAGAGGAGGTTCTTACCTGCAGAGATCACTGCCTCTCCATCCCTTTTCAGCTCATTTTATGCCACTGAGCTAAGGTTACACACACCACGTCTCTGGTGTCTCTCATCACGACTGCATTTAGGCCCCAAAATGAAAAATTAAAACCTTGTAAAGTGGATTATTTGTTTCTCATCAGCAGATTGTTAACATGAGCAGGGGCTGCTGGCTGGAAATGAAATCCAGATGCATAAAACCCCTGAGCAGAGATGATTCACCAAACTGTCAGCAGGGATTTTACACAAGCCCACGTGTTGCAGAGGGTGGATAATTGTGGCTTTCCAATAAATAAATAAACCACAAGCTGGAATGACTGCTCACTTGAGTGTTTGATGGCTTTTCCTCTTTCTAATTTTGCTCACAGGCTTTCAGTCCTTCTACCTCTATCAGGCTGGGTTGGACTCATGCACTGGTGACCAGCAGAGTGCTCAAAAATGGCTCCAAAGAGGATTTTTGAACAGACCTTGAGCCAAGAACAGTGTGCATTAGACAGAACTCCTTTTTTTTACTCAGCCCATTTACCCTGAGTCCTTTTTATTTAGTGGATAAGCCCCAAAGTCATAAATCCTATGGGAATGGTGTCCAAAGCTTTCCTGAAGTCCAGGTAGAGCACATCCACAGCCTTCCCCTCATCCCCCAGGCAGTCACCTGATGATAAAAGGAGCTCAGGTTGGTCAGACAGGACCTGCCCTTCCTAACCCCGTGCTGGCTGGGTCTGATCCCTTGCCCATCCTGCAGGAGCTGGGTGATTACACTGAGGATGAGCTGTTCCATAACCCTGCCAGGCACTGAGGTCAGGCTGACAGGCCTGGAGTTTTCCAGGTTCTCCTTCCGGCCCTTTTTGTGGATTGGCGTGACATTCGCCAACTTCCAATCATCTGGGGATGTCCCCAGTGAGCCAGGACTGTTGGGAGATGACAGAGAGAGGCTTGGCGAGCTCTTCTGCCAGCTCTCTCACCACCCTTGGGTGTATCAAATATCCCTCATTTTATCCTGGTATATGGGATGTGCTTTTTTTTTTTTTTTTTTTTTGCCTGCAAAACCAAATCAAATTATTGAGCTTCTACCACCCAACAATTAATTCCTTACCAAAAGGGGAGGGGAAGGAGCCAGCTCCATCGCCCCAGCCAAGAGCCCAGCCCCAGACAAGAGATGCTTGTCACCATCTTTCTAAAATTGCTCAAAACAGCTGAATCAGCCCAAATTCCAGCTGAGAACCTCAGAATTCCACACGAGCAGCCAAGGGGGAAGGAGAGAACATTTTTCCTCCTTGTTTTCTACTGGACCAGCAAAACAAAGCTGTAACATAATCACAAAACCTGGTAGGGAAAGTGGGCTGGAAATAGAGCCATAAAGCACAGAGCTTCTGCCAGCAGACAGAAGCCCAAAACCTCTGCATAACAACTCTCCCTAATTACATTTCTCCTCTGGAATGCCAAAATCAATAGGGAATTAATGGGGGGGAGATATTTAGCCAGAGCAGGGCACCCTGGAGCTGAGCAGGAAAAGTGTTGGAAGTCCCTAAGTGTGCCACTGAAGGAGTCCTGGCCACCCCATTCAAGAGGAATTAAAGGCAGGTGTCACATCAAGGTGACAACCAAGGTCATCACTTGAGCAGCTGGGAAAAAAGCCCTCTCCTGAGAAAAGAATTCCAGACTGGAAGGGTTGGAAGGACCTCAAAGGTCATCAAATTGGATGTGTGAGATGGAAGGAGGGAGTTAGGGATATTTTCTGGAATAATTTCACTTAAAGACATCTGCAGACAGAATCAGACTCACAGGAAAATGATTCATCTGAATATTTAAGATTCTTGGCTGTGTCCTGTCCCAGGTTTCCCAGAGAAGCTGTGGATGCTCCATCCCTGGCAGTGTCTCAGGAGAGGTTGGATGGGGCTGCTGGGAGGTGTCCCTGCCCATGGAAAGGGCTTGGGAATGGATATTTTTTCAGCTCCCTTCCAACCCAAACTATTCTCTGAAAATTGGAGCCCTGTGTCCTTAAGCCTGCTCAGAAACTGCTGCTGAAGTTTGATATTTTCTGTCTTTAGGTCTTCTCCAAAGTTCTCCAAGGATACTGGGAATGCTGCTCTGGCTTTTCCCTCTTGGCAGACAGCTGAAATGGGCAAAGTGCCTTGGTTCCAGAAAAAATGCCTTGGAAAAAAGCCTGGGCTCCAGATTTACCACTGCTACCAGTGGTACCCAACCCTTAATTTCAAAGAATCATGGAATCACCAAATGGTTTGGGTGGGAAGGGACCTTTCAGGGCCATCCAGTCCAACCCCTGGGATATCTCCAACTGGATCAGGTTACTCAGAGCCCTGGAATGACCTGGAATGGTTCCAGGGATGAGGCATCTCCCACCTCTCTGGGCAACCTGGACCAGCATCTCACCACCCTCAGCATAAAACATTTTTATATTTAGTCTGAATGTCTTTAACTAAAACCCATCAGCCCTTGTCCTATCACTCCAGGCTCTGCTAAAAACTGTCCCCATCCTTCTCCTAAACCCCCTTCAAGTATTGAAAAGCCTCAAAAAGTCCAAGTGCATCCCTTCCCCCTGACCCAAAAAGGATCCAGGTCCAGAGGGTGAGATGTTCTGGACATCTCTTTGAAGGGAGGTACCAAGTTTTTGAAGGGAAAGTTGACCCTTCTGGGGGAGTTTATCAAAAGCTGCCTGCTAGATTACACCATCAAATTGAAATAATTCAGGATTTCTTCCCCTAAATAAAGATTTTAGAAGATTATACTCATTTCTCCCACAGTCCTGCTGAATAAGAGACTGCATTATTTTTATTTTAAACAAGGTCACTCAAGGCCACCAATTTTACTTCCTGGGCTTTAGCCAAAGAAATCTCCATAAACAGATGTGATTATATATAAAAAAATGATATTAATTTGCACGTTATGCGTTCCCCTTTCCAGAAAAAAACCCCACAGGGCCTCCTATAAAAGTAGCATGGGAAGGGAGGGCAATTCAGCCCTGACCACCAGTTTTGATTTTTAAGCAAACAGGGATGAAAGGAAAACCTTGCCCTCTAAATTAGGGTAAGAAATTCTATATTACATCTGAAATACCCCTAATTATTTCTTCTTCTGTTTATTTGTTGATTGAATGAGCAACAACCTAGCAGAGGAGAACACCCTGGGATGCTGGGAAGCTCTCAAAGCTCTTCTGATGCTCAATTAGAGATTTTTGGGGGGGTTGGGAAAGAGCTTGAAGCTTTCCAGCTCCAACCTTTAGCTCAGCACTGCCATGGGGACCACAAAACCATCAGCACCCCAACTGCCCAAGGAGCTCTTGGGGTGATGCTGGCTGCAGGATGGGATGGTGAGGACAGGAAAAAATGCTTTGGGAGCTTCTGTTCTGGAAAGAATAAAGCAATCCTGTCCAGCCAGGACTGCAAAGCTGGAAGGGGATGGGGAGAGCATGGAGCTGAGGGATCCTATTCCATTGGGCTGAATAATACCATAAAAAAATGGGATTTCTTCATTCTCCCACTTGGAAGGTGAAAATCTGCTTAGGGAAGGAGAGGCTGAGCAACCTGAGGCTGCTTTTCTAGGGCTTGGCAAGAGAGGAAAGGAAAAGGAATTCTGAAATCCCCTAAATTAAAGGCTAACAACTTTTTTGGGGGGGATGCCCTCCTTCTGAAATACATTTCCAGAGTTTCAGGGAGGTTCCTGTTTCACTGACACCACCACTGAGAGCACCCATCCAGCAGTTTGGGGCCCTTTAATTCCTGTTTCTTAACCTTCCAGCTTGCAGTCATTTCCCTTGGCTCTCCAAGTGGGCACAACACCCTCAGATCATTCCAAAAAAGAGCACATCAAGCTGTGACCCTCCCAAAGAAATTCTCAGAATCTCTGTGACCTCAGAAATTCTCAGCCTGAATTTCCTGCCCTAAAGCTGGAGCAGCATTGGATGCCAAAAGCAAGAGGATGCTCATTTTTAATTCTCCCTTCAGCTGGAAGAGTTCTGTTACTCTCTTTCACAACCTTTTTTTTTTTTTTTTCATTATTATTTAATTGCAAGATGTTCCTCGCTCAAAACAATTCCAGAAAAGGCATTAGAGCACAGAGGGCTAAACAACAAAACCCCAAAGTGGAATCAAAACCTCCCAGTGCTGCAAAATTAAACCAGATCCAAGGAGAATTTAAGATGAGCAAATGATTTACACTTAGGAAGAGTAATTTCTCTCCCTGCCTGCTCACAAACCTCTCATTTCCTCCAAATCACTCAAGAAATCAGAACAAAACCCCTGTTCCTTCATGATTCCCAATTTAAAGGTTGATGGAAATTCCCTCTAAAGTCACCTAGGATTTATCTGCTTCTTACTGGGCAAGGATGGAGGCTCCTTAATGGTGACAACTTGGTTGGGGACACTTCCTACCAGTCAATATCTCTGGTCCAGAGGCTCTGAAATATCACAAAAAGATGGTGCCAACCCCAGGGCTGTGCTAGGAAGAGTGAACCACTCCTCAGAGGGTGGTAAATATAAATAAATTTTTTACTATGATTATTAATATTATTAGCACTCTGTAGGCTAACACCATTCTAATTCAAATTGTAACAGGGGTCAGAAAAAACCAACAAAATATTGTCAAGATTTTACATAATTTCCAAATTCAAGAGGACCTTCTCAGCCTCCCAGTTTTGGGAAAAGAAATCAGGGCACTGCCATAAAGAGATGGAACCAGTCCATGGAATTAAGATGTTTCTCCAAAACCAGCTGGGATTAAAACACAACCCAAGTTCTGAACTTACAGAACCACTGAATGGTTTGGGTGGGAAGGGACCTTTCAAGGCCCTGATCCCCAAAAATCCATGTTCTGCATGGCAGGACTAGCATCATGCCAGTAGTTTTCAAGGCACAGATTTATAAAGGAATAAAACTGTTTACCCCCAACCCATCAAATGAAGAAGAAATCTATTTAGGCACCGATTTGCACTGCTTTGGTTGTTCTGATGAGGAATTCTTTTGTCAGTCTGAGGGCCTAATTGCAAAAGGAGAAGGATCTCTTGAGGAAAAGGAAATATTAAAACACCCCAATGATGAGCAGCATCCCCACACCTCTCCTGGCAGGGACAGGGGCATCCCTGCCAACCTACTCGTGGGGTTTGAAGGATTTCTGACAAGACAGAGACCCTCCTGAAGCCAAAATTTCACCTGGGGGGATCTGAAGCCTCCTGCACCTCTGTGGAGCCAAGAGCAGAACCAGAGCTGACAACTTCACACCCCTGGAGGAGCCTGAGACAGACTGGAGAGTGGCCAGGAAAGCCTGAAAACTCTTTATTGCCTCACTATTTTTCTCAGCTAACACTTTTTCTGCTCCTTTCTCATTATTTTTCTCAGGTATCATTTTTTTTTCCTTTTTTTTTTTTTTTTTTTTCCCAGCCCAAGCAGTTACCAGCTAAGTGAACGTTTTACAACACCAAGAAATGGGCAAACCCTGCTCAAGGCTGGAGTTTTACTGACCCTGTAAATATTAGAGCTGGAAGAACCCCATCATTCAGTGGCTCCCAGGAAATATTGCAGGTCAAAAAGACTTTTTCCAGCTGGAAAAGCAGCTTTACCATGTATTAAATCCTCTCTTTTCACTTTGGATGGAGCCTGTGATGGCCAAGCACCCACAGGTAAAAATGACTTTTTAGCACCAGCCTGAAGCCAAAATCAACTTTTCACCTCTTGGGATTATTAGAAGCCTCATAAAAGAAATAAAAACCTAAATACTGCTGCATCCATTTCAAGCTAAAACCCAAATTTACTGTGACCAGACCCACTGCCCTGTATATGTCTTATGCCTAAGGGAGAGTTTTCAGCCACATACAACTGCATGAAAATAGCTGTATGCAGTCCCTTACCACAGGTGAAACCTCTATCTTTATTAATAAACTCTATTTTTATTGATAAGCTCTATTTTTATTGATAAGCTATTTTTATTGATAAAAATTCAAATTGATTTTTGGCATCTAAGGAAAACCGCCGGGTTCCTTTTTGTAGTATCCTGAAACTTTTTTTTTTTTTTTTTTTTTGCTATTAATCACAGGACTGCAGAATGGCTTGGAAAGGACCTTTAAAGGTCATCTAGTCCAACCTAGAAGTTAACTCTAATCTTTGGCATACATTTTTGGGGTTTTTTTCCCTAATATTTAGTGCCTTCTTCATTCCGCAACTCTCCGCTCCATCTACTCCACGGATTTATCATTAAAATATAACCCCCTAAAATAAAAAATAAAGATGCTGTGCACTCTTAGCTTGCAAACCAGCTTCCTCCTAGGTCCAAAAGTTGCATGTGAGGAAATATAATGTATAATAACCCTGAATAATTAATAACACTGCTCAGTGGGATGGCTGGGAGTGCAGCTGCCCCAGGGCTGGTCCAGCATCACCTGGATGGATGCCTTGGGCTGCCTCATGGCAGGGACAGCTGCCTAAATCCATGCTAAATGGCAACTTTAATGCTATTTTCCTGCTCTCAGGCTTCTAGGAAGAATATTTAGAATCTTTTCCAGTAGCCTGGATGGCTTTGATACCATTAAAATCCCTCTGCCAGGTTTCACTTGAGAGCTTTTTGGGTTTTTTTCCACCTTGGAAGGGATATTGGTGCTTTCACCTGGTAGCTTTGCTTCCTCTCAAAGATAAGTAGAAATCCTCTTGTCCAGAGCATGGAAAACCCAATCCCAGCAGCTTCTTCCACTTGGCTTTGGGATGGAGGCACCTAGGAGAAAGTCAGAGCAGCCCATCCCTCCTGACCTTGTCTTTCTCCTTCCCTGGCTTTTTTTTAATTTCTCACAGTGATACCCAGGACCATCTAGCTCTACTAATCAGTGTCATAGCTCATTAATTTGCTTTATTGGTCTCTGGGTAAACCTCTCATGCTACTCAGTTCAGAACCTGCTGAGTCTTTATCATTAAGAAATAAGTGCCCAGAGCTCTGACTCCATGTGTTGCCTGGCTGCATGAAGTGGCTTAATAGCAGCCCTAAATTTCTCTTAAATGGAAAGGTGGCCAGAGCATTCATCACCTTGAACAAGGTTTAATCAAATCCCAGAACATAATGAAGCTGTCTGGGTCTGACACCAGAACCTTTGAGGCTTTCCCCAGACTCAGCAGCGAGGGGTCAGGGGTGGGCGAGACCTTTAAAAGAGCCACAAAAAAAAAAAAAAAAAAAAAAAAAAAAAAAAAAATTCACCCTGCTATTCAAGGGGAAGAAGCTCCTCAAATAATCTCCTTCAAAGTGTGATGCACTTGGAAGTGCACAATTAAAAAGCTTTCTTGCTTCCCACCCCTCTCCCAGCAGGATTAGTTCAAGGGTTATTTCCCCAAACACCTCTGAGGGATGCACATCATTAAAAGGGAGAAGCCAGAGGTATTGGGCTACAAGCTAGCAGCAAATTTTCTCCTTTTAAAGGTTAAGCTCAAGGCTTGTTGCACTTTTTTCCTCTAAGTAATAGATTTAAAGGTTAAAAAGGCCTCTCTCTCTCTTCAGCCTTGCCCATAGGTAACATATTTAAAGGTTACACACATTGTTTCTGGAGGCTGCATCTCTATGCAGCAGTGACAGAGTTTGCTTTTTGGGGTTTTTTTAATCTATCAATTCCTTTAGGAGGAACCCAGTCACAATTCCCATCTTTTCCTACAGCCACAACATTTGGGCCCATCTGAAAGCTTCAATCTCCACACTTTGCTTTACAACTCCTAATTAAAAGAAACAACCACGTTGCTCACACTTTACAAACACCATAACTACACCCAGCTCAACCACCCTGCTGCTCCTCCAGCCTGGCCACGAAGATACAATCCAACAATTCCCGAAATCAAGCTCAGGGTTATCCTGAGGAACCATTTCTTCCAAGGTTCTCCTGGACCTTGTGATGCTCCTGGAGTCCCCATCCCTGCTGGTGCCATTCTTGGAGATGTTTCACTACACATAAACACCTCATCCAGCAGTGATTTTCCCAGGATATCACACTTGGAAAAAGCTTCTAGAGCCTCACTTATTCTGTCTTTAAAATGGCTTTAACTGCTCCTACCAGCAAGCTGACCAAGTGCTGGGCCTTGGGGTCCAGGATGGGTTCTGCTCCCAACGAGTCCATGGCTGGAAAATTTGGCACCCAACAAAACTGGAGCTGAAGGATGGGGTTGGAGCTTTGGGGACCTGAGCTGGGAGGTTGGGAGGAGGCCCAGAGAAAGTCCCCAGCAGCTCCATCAGTTGGGTGGGAGACACCTCCTCTGTCTTGGGTGGGATTCCCACCCAGCCAGCTGCTTGCTTAGACAGTTTTGATAAAAATAGAATACAATTAGATTAGAATTAATAGAGGGTAGAGTCAGAAAAAAGTAGGAAGAGAGCAGAATTAGAGTAGAATTAGAACTAGAGTAGAATTAAAAATAGGGTAAAAGCAGAAATAAAGCAGAAGCAGAAATAGAAAGAGAGTAGAATGAGAACCAGAGTAGAATTTGCATTATTTTCAGCTGGAAGGGACCTCCAGCAATCATCTCATCCAACTTCAGGCCTGATCCAAACTTAAAACCTCTTCTCCACCACTGCCAGGCTTGGGGCATCCACAGCCTCCTCCAGGAACCCTGTTCCAAGGTGTGGTTAAAACCCAAAAAGGTTCCTAATGTCCAACCTGAGCATCCTAAACTCTGCTTATCCATAATATCCAATATTTCCCATTTCACCCACATGTGATGAAAGCTGCTGAAAATCTATCTCCCCAGCTTTAAAAGCAGCATTTGCTCTGGATATTATTTCATAAAAAAGGGTCCAAGCCTTCCTCAGCCTCCAGCAGGGATGAGGTACAGCTCAGCAAGGATTCCTCTGAAGGTTTAGGATGCATTTCAGGTCTGGTGAGGAGCAATTAGGGCAAATTTTAAGCAGCTGAGCTAAATGCAGCCTGACAGGATGCTTCATCTCTTTGGCTGTGCTGGAATCTCCCAGGCAGGGCAAAGCTGCCTCCAGACCCAGATGTCAAGCAAGGAAGAAACAAACCAATAAAAAAAAAAAAAAAAAAAAGGACTTTTTTTTTTTTTGAAGTAGAACATCTGGCTCCTGCACACCTCATGTCTGTCACAGAGTCCCAAGGCAAGTCCCAGGTCTGCATCTTATAAAAGAAATCAATGCAGGGACCAATTATGGAGAGGGAGGAAAAGAATCTTAATCAGGTTTTGCTTTGACAGCCTAAAAATCATAAATTTTTTGTCCTACAGACTGCCAAAGAGTTTGGAGATGGCTTTGATTGGGAGCCTGCTAAATGTTCTCCAGCTTGGTGACAGATTTAACTCCTGAGGAGTCACAGAAGCAAGGAAAAAACCTTGGAGATCATCAAATCCAACCTTTAACCCAGCCCTGCCAAGGCCACCACTGCCCCATGGCCCTCAGCACCACATCTCCAGAGATTTGGAAGCCTTCCAGGAATGATGGGGACATCAGCCACTTGTCCCCAAACCCCCTGCCAGGACTCTTGTGCAAGGGGCATCAATCCCCCAAGGAAAAGTTTCCCAGGATCAGAGAAAAGCAGAGATGGAGTTTGGGAGCACAGCTTGGGATTGCAGGGGGACTGGGAGGCTAAAACCCAGAATATGGAAGGGGAAGGAATAGGGGAATAGGATTGGGGAATGGAATTGGGAATGGACTGGGAAAAGAAGTGGGGAGGGAAGTGGGAAAAGGAAAAAGAATGGAAATAGGTAAAGGAGAAGGAACAGAAGAGGTAGTAGAGAGAACCAAAGAACTCTTCACACCTCCCTCTCTACAACCTGACACACAATTTCTCTTCATTTTTTGGTTATTTTGTTGTTTTTGTTGTTTTACAGCCTCTAAATCAGAGCTTCTGGTTAGAATTATCAAATATCAGGTTGGAAGAGACCTCAAGGATCATCTGGGCCAACCCTAGGGTAGTTTAGGATCTAAAATTCAGATTTAGCTTAGGATCTAAAATGCACATTTAGCTTAGGATCTAAAAGAGCAACATAGAGACCTCCAAATTTGAAACTTCTGACCCGTGACAATTCCCACCTGAGTGTTTAAAGCCCTCTTTAGAAAAATACCATTTATTTTGACATGGGATATAGAGAACAGCCAAAATATGGATTCACACCTGCAGAACCTCCCAAACTTCTCCAGGAATGGTGGAGGAGTCCCTGCTTTTTGTTTGGCTTCAGTCCTTCTGCTTTAAAATTTATTTTTCTTTCTTTTTTCTTCTGTATCTGCTTATAAGGTCCTTGAAGCTGAGTTTTCCATTATATTTGGATATTCAGCAGACAATGAAACACCAGTTCTGACACCAGCCAGGATGCTGGTGGCCTTCTTGGCCACCTGGGCACCCCCTGGCTCTTCTTCTGTCACCCCAGCTCCTTTCCTCTGGGCACTTCCCAGCCCCAAGCCTGGGGTTGGGGTCACCCAAGTGCAGGTTGAACACTGTGTTTTACACTGAAAACTCTTTTTTAGGAGCTGGATTTCTGTGGCAATCCTCCCTCTTATCCATCCTGAGCTGAGCCAGCTCTCCAGTCACACACCACCATCAATATTAAGCAATAATCATGATAATAGTAATTCATATCAAGCATCTCCTATTAACTTGGCCATCTCTGCTCTCTTATTAAATTCATAGATCTGCCAGCACCCCAGAAAAATAGCATGGAGAGAGAAATCTTATTAAACCCCAGCTAAAATTTTTAACAATTCTGCAAAGAGCCAAGCCCTGCTCTGCACTTCTGCTCCAACCCTGGGTTATTTACATACTGCTACATTTTATTATTTGCTTGGCTTTAATCAGTTGGTGAATTAGAAGGGTTGCATCAAATTAATTCTGACTGCTGCCAAGCCAGAAGAAAAGCAGGAATGGGATTTAAAAGAGGCTGGGGAAATACAATATTCTGGGTTGTTGGAGCCTTTCACAAGGATGGGAAAGGTCACCCAGCTCAGAGGTGCCTCAACCACTTGGACTTGCACCCAAGACCTTTTGGGACGTGGTCTTTGAAGCTAAATCTGCTGGAAATATTTATTTTTTAATGCCTTAAGTCTAGTTCATTTCTCTGTTGTTCCAAATGACCTAAATATTTTGAATTTTTTGAATTTTGAGCTTTGAATTCAGGGGGTGCATCTTTATTTTTAGGTGCATATGGATTTTCCCACGTCCCAAAAGAGTCCCCAAATGGTTCCACATCTCTTTTTCCTTCTGATAAAGCTCCCCAGTTCATGCAGACACACTGAAAATAACCTTTAGACAGTTATTACATCAAATATGGTGCCAGCCTGAGAGCTGCAACTGCTCCTCTCCATCTCCAAATCAATATCCCACCAAAATTTCCAACATCTGTGCTGAGGAACATCCTGATGAGCACAGCTGATGGTGGAGAGGTGAGATTTACACCCAGCCCATCCTCTCTTACTCCATCCCTACCAACCACCTCTATCTGGATGTCCCAAGAACACAATTCCACATCTGAGGGCAGCAGGAGTATCTTTTGTTTGCTCTTTTCTCTTTTAAATCTAAATGACCACCACGGAAAGGTCACAAACCATGAGCTCTCTGACATTTTATCATCAGAGTAAGGAAGGAGAAAAGAAGCACCAAGGGTTGGAACAAGATATGCCAAGACATCAGTGCCCTTTGGGAAGGGGGAGTTGAAGAGTAACTGGAGCTGGGTGCACTAAAAAAATGAAGGAAAATCACAATATACATTTGATGTCATGAAAATGAGCAGAGGAAGAAAAAAATCATACTGACAGGTGTTCCCAGCAGATCAGCAGATCAGGGATTAAAAAAAAGGTCCTTAAACTGCAGTTTATCATTGTCCTGCTTGGGGTTCCTACCCTAGGTGACTGTACAAAAAGAAAGCTACAAAGATCCAAGGGGACATCCTGATGTGATGCTACTGGTGGGCTTTTTGGGTGCCTTTCTTTCCTGCTGGGAAGTCTGAGGGTTTTCTGGGTCCAAAGGGAACTATCAGTGAGAAGAGCTACAAAACAAGAGCCCATGCAGTTGTACTAAATGGCAGGAATGGATGAAAAGAGGAGAAATAATCACCAAAAAAATCAGAATGTATTCAGAAAGATCACATAAGAAGAATAATCACATAATTAACAAATGTTATGGAAAACATTATGAGATATTATCACTCCCTTAATCAGCAATACGTTTTTAAAGAAGGAAAATACCAGATTCAAGAGAAAAAAATGCATCTTTCAGGAAAAAAAAAGGTATTTTTTAGAACAAGCAAGAGGAGAACAGCCCCACGTGGCACGTACAACAACCTCCCACTAAAATATTCCTTCTCCTCTCCCCCAGGACCAGCTCTGCTCCTCATTATTCCCTGAGATTGTTCCATTTAATCAAAGTGCAGTTAGGTTTATTGCAGATGTTAATCTGCAATCAGGGACCAGTTTCTGCTTGTTCACCTCCACTCAAGTGATCCCACAGCTGCCAAAGCCTCTCCGGAGAGATCACTGCTTCTCTCTACAGCATTTATTTTTTTTTTTTTTGAGGGGGGTGTTCAGGGCTTCTTTTAACCTTCTGCAAGGGGTAGATTGGGTCTCCTTGTATAGGCAAAAGGTACAAAAAGCAGGAATATCAAGACAAATACCCAGGATTGCTGGGGTAGGACTTACCCTGGAGTTCACCACTTCCAAGGAGACGTTCTGAGGCGTCGCGCTGGGCACTGGAAAGGGAAGCAGAGGAAAAAGAAATTGGAAATATTGCCCTGAGTGGCCAAGGCAGCAAAGGTTACATCAAATATTTCTCTTCTGGGAAAGCAAAAAAAAAAAAAAAAAGAGTGCAGCTTGTAAGAGGAGTTTAGAATCTGCTCACAGCTAATCCAGGTGGCACTTCAGAGGGCCCCTAAGGAGAGGGAAAACAAACTCATCTGTTCTCTTCTTCCCAGGTTTGAGAGACCTATTAGTAAGACTTTTAAAGAGCCCATCAGCAGGCTCCCTACAGCTCCTTGAATGCAGGCATTTGTTCCAAAATTGGGCAGAAATAAACAAGGATCTGCCACAATTTCCTTGGGTTTATTTATTAAAGCACCTTGCACAACACTCATCAGACACAGCACAGGGCTGAGTGGCACCAATGCACCTCTTTTTTTTTGGTCACAAAGAGGGGAGGGAGAAAACTGTCTTTAGATCCTGCTTTTAAAGAAAAAAAACATTTCATAGGATCACAGAATGCTTTGGAAGGGACCTTAAAGATCAAGATCCAAACCCCCTGCATGGCCAAGGCTACTTCCCACCAGAGCAGGTTGCCAAAGGCTTCATCCAACTGCCCTTTAGCACTTCCATTTCCCATTAAGGCTCTGCCTGTCCTGCAGATTTTAATTTCTACCTCATTTTATACTGATAACCTGGGTTAGATTCCTTGTGCAAAATATACTTCAGTCCTTAGAGAACTATTCATGGTGTGACAAAGATTGCTCAGGAGGCATCAATGAGAAGGTCTGGCACCCCTAGCTTGAAATAAACCAAATGTTTCTGCCTCAAGGAGCTTTTTTTTCTGCTTTAAAAGTCCCTTTAATCTCCCACTTGCTGTGACTATAATCATCAGGAAAACCTGTATGGCACAGATGGATTTATCCCAGCCTGCCAGCTCCTTCCTCATAAAGAATTGGGCTCGCAGTGCTGAGTCCCAGCCAAAGCTCAGCATCTGCCTGGCTGACCTGGCCAACTTTTTCCTGACAGATCCCTGTTTTCCACTCTACCTCTGGCTATATAATTCCAACAGGCTCCTGCAACAAGGGTTGAAATGTCTATTCCTCCAGCTGATGGGAAATATTAATTCAGGCACTGAGGAGCTGAGAGCTTTACAAATGAGTTGCTGGTTGGTGATGCATCAACTTGCCTGCCATCAACCTCAAGCTTTTCTTTTTTTTCCTGCCAGGGAAATATTGCCAGCCTGGGCTGCTGAGCAGCTGAAAAGCAGAGATGTACTTAATACTTACAGGAAGGTGGCCCTGGATTTGGGAAGGAGGGGCTGGAAAAGGTGAATACTCAATTTAAGAGATGTTTGGGAAGTGATGCAGCAGGGAAAATGGAGAAAAAATAATTTTTTAGTGTACAAGCACAACTGTAACTAGTTACAGCAGGGTTTTTTAAACACAGGACATTCTGTGGAAAAAAAAAAAAAAAATCCTGGGCAAAATTATTTTTGGTGCAGTTGTCCACACATTCTGCTTCAGCAAAGAGCTACAAGAATGATCTGAGAGCTGAAACACCTTAGAGACCAAATGAATTAAGGTGATTTCAACAAGTGCAGGGTTAAGAAGTGCTTGGATGGTGTTATCTGAGTGGTAAAAAGGACTTCTGGAAGGAGAGGTTCATTTAATTCACTTCCCTGGCAGTGGTGGATGGGGCTTGGAGCAACCAGGGCTGGTGGGAGGTGTCCCTGGCCATGGCAGCTCAGCTTTAAGGTCCCTTCCAAGCCAAAATATTCCAAGATTTTCCAGGCTGCTGTCTGTATTGTCTCTTTTAGATACTCTATATTGTTGCGTGAGACGAATCTCGCCGTGGGCGCGAGCTCGGTTCGCGAACAGAGTCAGTCGAGCTAGTGTTGGTTCAGGTTAGTATCAGGAGCTAACTTCGATCCGCCAGGCTCTGGAATCCGCTCCGGAACCACACCCTACCGAACCTGGGCATGCGCATCTGGGCCAGCCCCAGCTGGGCACAGGCGGGGCGGGCACCGTCCGGGCACCTGCTGCCTACATTTCCCCCCCCCTTTTTTTTTTTTTTTTTTAAATTTTTATGGGGAAAAGATGACAAATACGCAAAAATCTTAGCTGCGTGGTGCCTCGTTGTTCAGAGCCGGTGGTACTGGTCTGCAGGGAGAGGTTGGTGAAGACGACGAAGCCGCAGAAGCTGAGGGCCAAGGGCATCACCTGCGAAGCCTGCAGGCTCTTGGGGGAGAAGGCGCCGAAAGCCTGGCACAGATAAAGGCCGAGCCAGATGATGGCGAAGTGCACCAGGGTGAGGCTGAGGTTGGGGAAGCCCAGCCGCACGTACAGCCACTTTGGTTGAGGGGCTGCTTTTTTCTCTGCAGCCTTCCGTGGGGCCGGGGGCGGCGGCGGGGGTAACTCTCCGCGGCAGCCGGAGGTGCTGCAAGCCGCGGTTTCCGCCCCATCATTTTCCGGTGTTTCGACTTCCTCCAGGGGTGGCGCCAACGGGGTCACGGCCGGCGTTCTCTCGGGCTCCCCCCCCTCGGAGGGTGGTGCCGAGGGGGTCACGGTTGGCGCTCTCTCGGGCTCCTCCCCCTCGAAGGGGGGTGCCGAGGGGGTCACGGTTGGCGCTCTCTCGGGCTCCTCCCCCTCGAAGGGGGGTGCCGAGGGGGTCGCAGCAGGCATTTCCTTCGGGGGAAATGCCTCGGTCTTTTGAAATGGAGCCGCGGCGGTGGCAATTGCCACTTCTATTTCGGCTTTCATAACAGCTAATAGATTGCAAACGACTCGCCAGGTGTTGTCCGCACCAATAATGTCTCCTTATAGTGGAGACTTGCCAGCAGATTATACACCTCCCCCCAGAGGTCCCAGGCGGTCTCAGGACCCGGGTAGCGGAGGGGTTCCTGCCTTTCCGCCTGGGCTACAATCTGCTCGGCAACGGCGGTGCCGGTAGGTTTGCTTGCATAGGATCCCATCATCGGTTTTACTGATGTCGATGTCGAAGAGAAGAAAAGGTTTCTCTTACCCGAATCTTTCGGGGTATCGAACGGTCTGTGGAGAAGGGTCACTTTCGGACGAAACGCTCGGGGAGACGGTTTAGACCGAAATTGCTGCCCGCATTCTCCACCAGATGTTGCGTGAGACGAATCTCGCCGTGGGCGCGAGCTCGGTTTGCGAACAGAGTCAGTCGAGCTAGTGTTGGTTCGGGTTAGTATCAGGGAGCTAACTTCGATCCGCCAGGCTCTGGAATCCGCTCCGGAACCACACCCTACCGAACCCGGGCATGTGCATCTGGGCTAGCCCCAACTGGGCACAGGCAGGGCGGGCACCGTCCGGCAAGTCCTGGCACCTGCTGCCTACACTATTTTGTCCAGAGAAGCTGCCAGCTGGGACAGATGGAGAAGAACAACCTGGCTCAAGCTTAACCCAAGCTGCATCTACAGCAAACCACCTCTGACCTGAACATTTAGGACTCCCTAAATAATGTAACAGGAACTAAAATGATAAGAAAAACCCTGTGCAGCCATTAAATGAAAAGATGGCAGCAAATCATATAAATGATACTTCCCCCAGACTATTTTAAGCAGTGTGGGTCAGGCAGCTCCTCTGCTGGGCTCTGTCTGCTCACATCTGTGTTCAATACACAAATCCCCAAAGCCCAGCACTTTGCAGGATTCTATTTAATTCAGTCAGAACTGAGTCATTTGTCAGTGCTAATAAGGAAATAATATTTTAACTACAGGATACAACAGAGCAAAAGTAACAACAGCTAAACAGGACGGTGCCCTGGGTAGTGAAATCCCATGTTAATATTGTCCAAGAAGGTTCTGTGGGTCATAAAAGGGAAAAAAAAAATAACCCCCCCTGCTTTTGATACAAAAGAATCTGAAAACTCAGATTATAGGGATGCAAAGGTTCAGCAAAGTGAGCAACAAGGAATTCCAGAGATTCACTGTTGGGAATATCCAGGGGAAGCAACCCACCAGTTCCTGGAGAGAGCAGCTGAGTCTCTAGGCTGTTTGGTTAATCCTTGGATTTGAAGATTTGTGCTCAAGGAAGACACAAAACCAACCTCAGGTCCTGCATTTTATCCCCCCAGCTCTGCCCTTCCATGTCCAGGCTGGGGGACAGAAGCATCCTCAGCCCAGGGACTCCAGATCTGCTCCCAGCTCTGCCCCAACCTCCTGGGGCTCCACACACCAAGTGCTTCACCATTTTTTCTCTATCCAGAGGAGCAGCTTTAGAAGCTCATTGGTTTCTCTAGGTCAGAGACAATTTTTTAGTTGTTTCCATGCTCCCTACGACAGCACCAAGGTGACGTAAGGCAGCAGCAGGCAGGACAGGAACCACTCCATCTCCCTCAGTGCTGAGGACATGGCACTGCTCACATTCCCCTCAGCTTGAAAAACCCCCAAAAACTGTCTCCAGGATGTAGTTTCAAGGGAAAAAAAGAAAAATAAGATATTTTTGGATATTTCTGAATGAGCTGGGGCTGCCTAATGCTAGGTGACCCAGCTTTGGCAGGGTGCTGATCTCCAGAGGTCTCTTCCAAGCTTTAATTTTCTCTGATTCCATGAAAAACCTGTTCTTGAAAATATTTGCTCTGGGTTGTGAGCAAGGCAGAGGCTCCTCAGAGCCTCAGTGTAGAGAAAACCACAAGTCCTCAGGTGTTGCTGATAATGAACTGGGAGCTTAGGCCCAGCTGTGCCCAATAATTAGGGCCTGCCCCAGCCAGAAATGGGCGGGGCTGAAGGGCAAAATAAAAGGCATGCTCCCAGAAGCAGAAAGGGAAGAGATGAAGATGCCTGAGGAGAGGGATCACAAGAGATCTCTGTGGAGAAGAGCTGTGTCCCCCAAAGAAAGGCTCGCTGCAACACCTCAGTTTCTCTAAAATTCCTCTTTTCTTCCCCCTTTTGTGGGCAGCAAAGGCTCATCATGAGTATTACCCAGTGCCACCTTCAAACCTCAGCCCTTTCAAGTCTGATTTCTACTACTAATTATTCCTCTCCCAGACAAACTTCTCCAAGTTATGATTTTTTTTTCCTAATTTGTCTATTATTTTGATTATTTCTCTTGCCTGAGCACTTGGCAGTTGGGTTGCACACGTGAACACCACTCCCTCCTCCTCTTTTTTTTCCAGATCTTCAATCAAAACAAGAAATAAGCAGCCAACTCAAGCTTTTCCAAAGCAAGGCTGGGTGCCTTTTATTCCTTTTTACTCTTTACTCAAGGAGATGCTTTGCATTTCCAAGTCCCTGATTTAATATCTCTGGGGTCACATTAAGATCAGAGCAAACCCAACACCAGCAAGATCACAATTACTTCCTCCAGGGCTGTATCTTCATCAAATAAAAAAAAAAAAAAAATAGATGCTCAGGAGCTAGAAAAGGTGGTCAGGGACCTCTGCTCAAGGAGGAGGGGTTGCAACCCAAAAACCAGAGCAGGGCATCCTGGGGAGATGCTGAAGGTGCTGGCAGGAGATGCAGGAACAAAACCTGCCCCAAACTGGAAGTGTCTGTGGGCAACTCCACAATTTTATCCCTCACCAAGAAACCAGAAAGGATTAAATGGATTAAAAAGTCTCTTTTACTGAGCATTCTGCTAGCAGAGGGACCTTAACCCTGGGAAAGGTCTTGAACTTGCTACCATAAAAGAAGAAACTGCAGAAAGTTTTGGTGCTGCAGATTTGCTCTCTCTATTCTTCCTTTCCTTGGAGATGGGACTGATGCCACCTTCACCAGGCTTGGCCACTGGTACCAGAAGCCCCAAAATAAGAAGATCCTTGAAGGAATTAATTATTCTTTGACACCTTCACCAAAAAAAACCACACCAGAGGATGTCTGGGAAGTCCACACCCAACTACTTGCAACACCCTTTGCCTTGAAGAGGAGGAAAAATAAACATCACTTTTTTCCAGATTCCCCAAACAAGGGCACCCACAACCATTCCTGATTTTTGGAATAGTCTCATGCCAGCAGTGGTTTGTGTTTGCAGACATCTGGACCACTCATTGAGGGTCTTTGCAGACTGATGAACCCCAATCCTTCCCTTTCTCAGCTTGGGTGACATTTGCAACCCAAGTGGAGTTCAGAGCCAGAGATCTCCATGGGGTGAATTCAATCTGCATACATTATGCAAAATCCTCATTTGCACTTATTTTCCCTCATTTGCACTTATTTTCCTTTTGTTTTGAGAATGATAAACGTGATTTAATTTATTCTGCCAAGATCCAGAGTAGGAGGGAAAACTGAATTTTCTGGGGAGACATAAACAGCACTTAAAAACCTATTCAGAGGTGTCAAATGTAAAAATCTTGGTCTCCTGGGTGAACCCCATGGAAGATAAAACCAGGAATAACACAGATTAAACCAATTCTGAGGCTCAGCAGCCTCCTTGCTTGGGGTTCCTGCCCCCTCCAAGCTGTTTTTTTAAGAGGTTTATTTATGAGGGTCTTCATCCAGGTGCTTATTTAGTTCTGAATCAAATGTAGGACAAGCTCCTGGCTGCAGTTTCTCCTTTTCAGACCATGCTTCCTCCACCACTGCTCCTCCAGAGGTCATGGAATCATGGAACAATTTAGGTTGGAAGAGATCACCCAGTCCAACCATTAACCCAGCACTGCCAAGCCACCACTGCCCCATCATGGGGACTCCAGCCCTGCCCTGGGCAGCCTGGCCCAGGTCCTGACATCCCTTTTTTGGGTCAAAAAGACTGGGGTGGATGTGAGGCAGGAGCATTGCTTCCATAGGGAATGTCACCAAGCCAGGGGTGACCCAAGGACACCTGCAGAAAGGCTCTAAATCCTTCAAGAGCTTCTCCAGCACACAACTCCACACCCTGATTTGCACCAGGATCTACCCAGCTTCTACTAACCCTTGATTATTTTTGATAAATTGATATTTTACTTGAGGAGGTGAAGCATTCAGAAGCAACTGGGCTATCAAGCTGGATAAAAAATTGCCATTCTTAACCTCCTCCTCATTTTCAACCTTTTTTTGTTAGAATACCAAGGGAGAGTTAACAGCTTCATAATCAAAACAGAGAAATATTTGTAAATATAAAGGGATAAATCTGGCTCTCCACTGCATTTCCATTGAATGCTTTGGCTCTTTCATGGAAAGGAACTCCATGGAAACTTTGGCTCCATGGAAAGGAACAATGGTGAAATTTTTAGGTGACCCAGATGCCTCTGCCTGGGTGTTGGGCTCTGTTTTTGAACATCCTCCTTAGCACAGGTCGCTTACTAAACTTCTGAGGAGAGAAAATCCCAGCAAGTTGAAGCCTACAGCAACACATTTCTTGTCTACTCTTTGATTTTCTGCCCTCATGGCAAAGGAAATCATTTTTCCCCATGAAAATGACCTTCAATCAGTGATCCCAACCCAGACCAGGGCCACCTTCACTCCTGTATCTTGCTCTATTAACCTGAATGAAAAACTTGTCCCATTTTTTATCAGAAGAGAAACTAACTACTCATAAATCTCATTTTAAAAGGTGAGAAGAGACTTCCTGTGTTATTTTTAAACAAAAAGTTGTAGTGGAAAAATGTCCCTTTGGCTGCAGGGCTCGCTCGGCCAGGGGCTGGAGCATTCCTGAAGCATCTGGTGTGGTTGCTGCTTTATGAACTCTCACTAAGCCCACTAAAAGAACTTTTTCCTTCATTTTTCTCATTTTTTAACTATTTATATCTTGAGTGACCCCAATGCTTTTATTTTTGTCTTAGTCAGGTGCATGGATCAAGCTCAGAGACTTCAAGAGAAGCCCCACATGTGGCGCTACCAGACCCCACTTCCCAAGCTAGAACAAAATCCCATTTATCCCATCTCATCCTTCCCCGTCTTCCAAAATATGGTAGTGGAAGAACAAGCCTGATGTTTGCACCTGACAGCCCCAACCTGCCCACCCTGGGGTCCCTCCAAATCACCATCTGAAAGGGTGGTGACCACCACCTCCTCGGTGGAGACGCCGGGGCCGTAGCGGTTGTAGGCGAGGAAACGCAGGGTGTACTCTGTGAACTTCTTCAGCCCTTCCAGGTGGTAGGACAGCCCCTCCACCTCCACGTTCTGCCAGAAAAGAAGATGACAAACCAAAGGAAAAAGGGTCAGCCAGTGGGAAATGTGACAAGCTGTTGTGGAATGTTAGGAAGGCTCGGAGAATGTTGGAGAATATTCCTGAATATTCTCGAAGAGGTAGGAGGTACGACCCCTTTGCTATGCCCAACCCCATGTTTGGGAGGCCAATTAGATCGGCCCATACTCCGGTGCTACCTGCACCAGGGATTCGCTGTGCTACAGGTAAACACACCGGGTGTCCAATAAAAGGTTATGTTGGTGGCTGGGGTGTGGTCACGGAAGCACTATATAAGCAAAAGTTGCTGCGCAATAAACCAGAAGTTCGTTTATCAACCATATTGGTTGCACGCGTTTTCTTTGCCGCTCCCGCAACTGGCGCCCGAACCGTGCTACAGGCCCTGAACAATCAGAAAGTCTGAAGAGCCTTGAAAAAGTCTGAAAAGTTTCGAAATCAACAGGCAAATCCTGCGGAAGACCGATCTTCACTAGGGACGCCTGGTGGAGGACCGAACCATCGATAGCACCAATCGCAGCTCGGCAGGTAAAACCGCTGAAATCAAAAAACTTGGCTGGGAACGGGGCTCCAAGAAAGCACCGAAAAAGCAACGTTTCGGATGGCAATAAATTCCTCTCGACGCAGGCGTAGAGAGGTGATTCGCAACTTAAAGAAAAATGAACGAGTTTGTTTGCTGCTGGGGAAGGGCTACCGGTTCTTAGTTATAAAAAGTTGTAAAAAGCCCATAAAAGCCTCGGATTAAGGCTGCACCAAAATAATAAAGGGATAGTTAAGCGCGCAGAAAATAGAGAACGAAGTAGCCCTAGACTTTTTATATTTCTATTTTATTCTAGACCTTTTTTATTAGTTTCTTATAGAAACGTGCCATAAAAGATGTGGATTTTAGAAAAGATCCGGCGGCCGCACATATCAGTTTTTTACTGACCCTGCTAACTTATTTGATGAGAAAGAATAGAAAAGCTTAGGAGATATTTTGTGGTATAAGGTAATAGAAGAGGATAAGACAGCTCGTAAGTTAATGAAACCGTAGCATACAATGATTACTTGCTTGCACCGTTATCAGACAGAGAAGAAAATCGCCGCTGTAGCTTCGGCGACCTTAAAAGGGCAGCCGATACCAGATTTGCATCAATTAGGAGGTGATTACGATCCCTGTCCCCCAACGGGAGACAAAATAGTTGTACAGCTTGCTCAAAATTTCCAGTGAAGTTCCGACGCAACTCGCTGCCCCCCCCCTCCCCCCCCCCCTCCCCCTGATGTGGCCTGTGCCGGCCATCTTGAGCCATGTGGCTCGGGATGTGCGGACGGGACGGAACTGACCACTTGCAGAGCCGGAAGCGGACTGAATCAGAGTCCGGAAACCCTATGTCCCGCGTCATCCGGCGAGGGTGGCTCCAGGGCTGGTCCCGACCTCCATTGGGCCCCGCCCTCGGCCCCACCTCTACGCCGTACATCATCCGACGGGGACGTTCCCGGCCCGCAGCACCCCTCCTCCTCCCTCCCCTCTCCCTCCTCCGAGACAGCCCCCCCCCTCCCCCCCTCCCTCCCCCCTCCTTCCTCCTCCCTCCTCCCTCCCCCCCCCCCCCCCCCCCCCCCCTCCCTCCCCCGCCGCAAGCAGCCGCTTTTCAGAAATAAAAGCCTGCTGCACGGCACTACCGCACCTTAACGATTAATTGATCTCAAATGCATGAGCAAGCCCTTAATAATAAAGATTATGATTTTTCCTTAGTTTTAGATACCCTGCCACAAGTTTTCCCAATCATATATACAAAAGCTAATCACGGAAATGTGGAGTTGCAGTATTACTCTTTAAATTAGAAATTGCTAACACAATTAAGAACTACCATAAATGAATGCGAGTTGCATGGTGAACTAGTTAAGCAAATGATAAGTTATATCTGGGGCTCAGGACTGTTGCTCCCAGAGGATATAAAAGGAATTATGAGAATGATTATGACTCAATCACCTTTACTGTTATGGCAAGCCCACTGGCAAACATTATGTCACAGATTCGTAAACATTTCTAGAGAACAAAATGACCCCCTGTATGGGATAATAATAAATCAATTTATGGGTTGTGGACTATATGCTAATTTTGAGGCACCAGCAAGATTAGGCCCACATATAATAAGAGAGTTTATGAGATTTGCGAGAGAAGCTATAAGTAAAGTTAGAACTACACCAGTTGTCCCATCTCATATGTCAATTAAGCAAGGCACAGGTGAGCCATTCTCACAGTTTGTAGATAAACTCACTGATGCCATCAACCAGACTTGTGTACCAGATCAAATGAAAACTACATTGCTCCGTCAGTGTATCCTAGACAATAGCAATACTCCCACGAAAAATATAATTTCCTCCATGCCATCAGAAGCATCAATTGAGGAGATGCTGGAACAGTTATCTAGAGTACCAGTAGGGACTCAGGCAATGCTAATTGAGGCAATAAAAGATGTAGGGAAAGGTATGGTGCAAGCCCAGCAGCAAGCTCTTGTAGCCCAACAACAAGCCTTTTTAGCCCAACAGCAAGCACAACAGCAAGCTCTTGCAATCCATCAGCAGCAAGCTCTTGCAATCCAGCACCAAGCCTTAGCAGCCTTAGCCCCGTTACGTCCTGTCGACGCCAGACAGCCGCAACGATCAACCGACAAATGTTTTCGCTGGGGACACACTGGACATCTTCGAAGGCATTGTCACAAAGCCACAGTCTGGTGTCAATACTGTAATACGAACACTTATGCTACCGAAGTCTGCAGATACCAGGGAAATGGATCGAGGAGCGCGAGGAGCCATGGCGCAAAGACCCCAACTGCGGCTCTAGTGTGGACCCTTTCAAACAACAGCAACCAGCCACTTCCACTCCCCTCCAGCAACCAGGCACTTCCACTCCCTTCCAACAATCAGCTACCCCCACCTACCTCCAGTGATCATCCACCCGCACTTCCTTTCAGCAACCAGCCATCCCTACCTCCCTTCGACAACCAGCCAATTCCCACTTCCCTCCAACAACAATTCCAGCCACCCATCTCCCTCCAACCAGCAACCAGTGGAAGCCTCGGGCTGGACCTGGCAACCGCAGTAGATGTGACTCGCAGTGACATCAAGCGCCAAAAGATCCCTACGGGTATCACCGATCCAGTGAAATGTCAAGAAAAACCATGCGGACCCCTTTTATTAGGACAGTCGTCTGCTGGACTTAAGAGTTTGTTTGTCTTGCCAGGAGCAATAGACAGTGACCATATTAGAGAAATTTGTATTGTAGCTATGACTTGGACACCACCTATGGTAATTCTAAAAGGAACTCGAATTGCCCAGCTAGTCCTGACACGACAATTAACTGATGCAGCAGCCGTCTCTTCGATTCATCACCATCATGCCCACAAACGTACAGGCCCTTGTTGGTCGAGACATACTAAGCCAGATTGGAGCACGCCTGATCACGAGAGATCGTTTTTATTGGCAGTCACTCCTTGGGCTTTCCCGATCCCGTTGACATGGTTATCATCACAGCCAATATGGATCGAGCAGTGGCCGCTGAAGCGAGAAAGCCTCAGACAAGCACACATCTTAGTACAAGAACAGCTAGAGTAAGGGCACATACAACCATCAACTAGCCCCTGGAATACTCCAATCTTCGTAATTAAAAAGAAGTCTGACAGGTACCGTTTACTACATGATTTACATGCAGTTAATTCCCAGATGGAAGCAATGGGAGCTTTTCAGCCCGGAATGCCTAACCCTGCGATGCTTCCAGAGCATTGGCATCTACTTATAGTAGACCTAAAAGACTGCTTCTTCATCATACACATACACCCACAAGACAAAAAGCAATTTGCATTCACACTCCCAGCCCTTAACAGAGAAGCCCCTGCTTCACGATTTGAGTGCGCAGTGCTCCCACAGGGCATGAAAAACAGCCCAACTTTGTGTCAACTGTTTGTAGATGCAGCATTATTGCCAGTACGGCAAGTATGGCCAGACGCCTTAATTTATCATTACACGGATGACATCCTAATGGCACAAGACCCATTTACCGAGCAGCAAGAGCATTTTTTAACACAACAGCTAAGTCACCAGGGATTCCAAATAGCACCTGAAAAGATACAACGTACGCCACCATGGAAGTACCTAGGATGGCATATTACTGAGTCACAAGTTAGACCTCAAAGAGCTGCTCTCTATTTGACTCTTAATACCTTACATGATGTACAACGATTCCTAGGTGATGTTCAATGGTTACACCCTGTGATCGGTATAACAAACGATCATCTAGAACCGTTACGACCATTTCTTAAAGGCACCGATCCTGCCTCCCCTGTTACTCTTTCGGCAGCTCAACAACAGGCCATAACTGAAATTGGCCTGACAATACCTCAGTGCTCCGTGGATCGCCATGATGTAAACTTACCCATAGACTTAACCATCCTTACGGGTAAACAACATTTACTCGGAGCTCTCACGCAGTCCAAAAAGAAAAAGGGGGAGACTAGGTCTGCTGATATCCGTGTCTTAGAATGGATCTTCGGACCACTACAGCCAAAAACTACAATCCAAACAAAGATTGAGGTATTGGCCCTTCTAATTTGTAAAGGCCGAACCCGTATTATACAAATTACTGGAGATGAATCTAGCACAATTTATCTTCCAATGAAGCAAGGAGAGTTGGACTGGTATTTGCAGCACTCTCCAGACCTACAGTCAAGTCTCCTAGAAGCACCGCAAGCCATTGATCTCTCTCCGTTGCGATCTACTGTGTTAAAGTGGATGTCCCTGCATGAATGGATTCCTGTTCCAAAACGATCTGAGGAACCCCTTCAAAATGCACTAACGGTTTTTACCGATGCAGGAAAACGTTCACAACCAGCCGCAGTGACTTGGCAAGATAAGGAGCAATGGTGCCATGAACTCCTGTCCTCACAAGAGGACGATACCCTACAGACTCTAGAGTTGGCAGCCATTGTTTACGCCTTCTCACGTTGGTTGAATGTGCGTCTTAATGTTGTCTTAGATTCCCTTTATGCTGTGGGAGTTGTACAGCGAATTGAGGACGCATATCTCAAAGACGTCGCAAACTGGCAATTAAATGACTTATTTCGTCAGCTGCGGACTGCCATCCAACAGAGAGATCAACCTTATGCTACCATTCATATTCGGAGTCACCAATGGTCTGACGGCCTAGGAGAAGGCAATGCCCGAACAGACAGATTGGTTTCGCTATCCGTACCCATGGACGAATTTACTAAGGCAAGGAATGTGCATGCTACCTTCCACCAGAACGCCAGAGGACTCCATCGTCACTTCCAGATTTCCATGGATGAGGCCAGAGGCATTGTAAAAGCCTGCCCACAGTGTAACCAAAAGGGACTTGGTCTCGGCCTCAGAGTTAATCCCCGAGATCTTGGTCCAAATGAAAGATGGCAAGTGGATGTCACTCATGTACCAGAATTTGGAAGGCTTAAACATGTTCATGTTACTGTTGATACTTATAGTCATTTTATTTGGGCTACAGCTCAGTCTGGTGAGAAAGCGTTGCAAGTGATGCGACTTCTCATCCTTTGTTTCGCTGTCATGGGTGTGTCAGAGCAGATAAAGACTGATAATGAACCGGCATATACTAGCGACAAGTTAGCCAGATTTTTTCAACAGTGGGGAATCAGGCACATGACAGGCATTCCCCACTCGCCAACAGGTCAAGCTATAGTAGAGAGGGCAAATCAAACATTAAAAGACTACCTGACGAAATTCACAGATTTACAAGACCCACAGGAGCGATTATTCAAAGACTCTATTTGTCTTGAATTATCTGTGTATATTCAGGGACCAAAAGATAGCCCAACAAGCGGACTCTTCAGAAGCCCCTACAGTGACCTACAGAGACCCCACCACGGGTATATGGCAAAGACCAGCAGAGGTTAAATATTCAGGCAAAAGTCACGTGTGTTTCCACCCTTACAGGTACCTTGTAGGTTCCCAGCAAGCGGACTCAGCCAGCACCTGCTCCGCCAAATTTGAAAGCATAAGCTCAAGAGCAGAGACAGCCGTATTAAGTGCTCAACATGTTCAAAGATAGAAACTGCCGTGTTGACTTCATCATAGGTTTCATCGTCATTTTAAACTTTGTTTTGCCTTCATGAACTTCGACCCTTGACAGAATGTCTGGGTTACCCTTGTGCGTCAGCTTAACACCACTTCCTTTTGTGCCAGTCTATGACACCAACCAACCAACCAACCCACCAAAAAAAAAAAAAAAAAAAAAAAACAAAAAAAAAAAAAACCCACCCCAAGAAAAACCCCACCCCAATCGCCTTTTGTTACATATTTGGTTGGTGTACCAGCCTCTGAAGAGACGTGGCCAATGTTTCAAGCACTAATGAACCACACACAAGTGCAATTTCACACCGAGAGTCTATGTTCCACCAAGGCCAGTCTAGTTGCGTGCTTAAGTGACTACGACACTTGGGTTAGTGGTCTGCCCGCTGGGCCCAATCCCCAAGAATTGTGCCTTATAGACTCTCTAAATGCCACTTATTGTCTCTGGATGAGTAGCTTGTCCACTGATTGCACAGAAGTCATGAGGAGACAATGCGCTACTACCAATGTTTTCCCAATGGGCAATTTCAGCCAGTGGTGCAACTACACCCTCCGTGGTGCTACTAACCCATCGCCTGGGACACAGCTTCCTAGGAAATTACCATCAGGGTACTTTTTAATTTGCGGAGATCGGGCATGGTTAGGTATACCATCCCGTCCCGTTGGAGGGCCTTGCACCATTGGTCAACTGAGCTTAGCTATGCCTCACGCACACCTGAACAGTACCCATCGTGTGCGGTGGAAGCGAGGCCTGGCCCAAATACTAGCGCAGAGATGTGATGATGATGTTAACCTTTGGTCCAAATGACAGGTGATTGTTACTTCTATTTTTTGCCGGAAGCAGCTGCTGCTCGTGCACATCGGAACCTGAAGAAGTTGAGTTGTTGGGTGGTAAAGTATGCTAGTGATACTAGCAAGGTATTATCTGAATTAGCTGATGATTTATCTTCTGTACAACATGCAGTATTAGAAAATAGAGCTGCTATTGATTTTTGTTTTTAGCTCATGGCCATGGTTATGAAGATTTTGATGGTATGTGTGGTATGAACTTGAGTGATCACTCTAAATTGATACATAAGTAGATACAACAGCTAGTAGAACATACTCAAAATATCAAGCAAGATGTAGTATTTTTTGGTATAGTTGAATTAGTCAATTGGTTTGGCCTCACCAGATGGCCTCAAGGTTTATGTAAGATTGGTTTACTTGCACTTTGTATTATATTGATAATTGTAATGTGTTTTAGTTGTATTTTAGTGATACTTAAGAAGTTATTTGCCAAAGCTGTTAATATTATGAAAAAGATAAAGGTTTTGTTGAAGAATGGTTTGAGGTACAAGGACATGGACCTCTATTAAGTACTAAAAGGTTGTGAATAGTTACATAAAAAGTATATTAAGAAGTTACAAGATCAATCAAAAAGAAAAAGAGAAAAAGAAAAAGAGAAAAGAAAAAGGACATAGTACATAGTAAGATTAATACATACTGCTTTTCTAAAAAAAAAAAAAAAAAAAAAAAAAAAACCAAAAAAAAAAAAAAAAAAGAAAAAAACCAAAACAAAACAAAAAAAAAAAACCAAAAAACTTCGCCCGTTGTGAGTGTGGTGGTTGAATGTTGCAATCTTAAATTTAACACAATTCGGCAACTATGAAGGTCCTAGGACTCCGTTATGCTATGAGCCGGTGGGACCTGGAGACGCTTATAGGGGCCCCCCGACAACATTTCGTCGGATAAGTCTCTCCTATCCTTCTTTTGGCTCTCTGCATTAGTGGACGCCAGACCTTCCTAATATTGAACAGAGCTCTGTTAAAGAGTGTGTGAGTATGAATGATTGTATGAAACAGAGACATGTCATTAATGCGAAGTCGATTCTTACTTGATGAAGACAACGAAATCTGTTTGATAACTTGTTAACCAATTTGTTTGATTCATTAATTGAGTGGTTTGAATAGTTTTTAGATTATTTCAAAAGGGCATTATAACATTGAATGTATCAATCTATTTGATTCATTAATTAAGTGGTTTGAGTAGTTTCTAGATTGTTTTAAAAAGGCACTATATTACTGAATGTATTCTTAAGTTTTGCACGTTTTTGTTATTTGCACTGTATTTGTTTGAAACTTAGCACTGCAAAATTTTAAACCAAACATGGGCTTGTGCAAAAAGAAAAGGGGGGAAATGTTGTGGAATGTTAGGAAGGCTCGGAGAATGTTGGAGAATATTCCTGAATATTCTCGAAGAGGTAGGAGGTACGACCCCTTTGCTATGCCCAACCCCATGTTTGGGAGGCCAATTAGATCGGCCCATACTCCGGTGCTACCTGCACCAGGGATTCGCTGTGCTACAGGTAAACACACCGGGTGTCCAATAAAAGGTTATGTTGGTGGCTGGGGTGTGGTCACGGAAGCACTATATAAGCAAAAGTTGCTGCGCAATAAACCAGAAGTTCGTTTATCAACCATATTGGTTGCACGCATTTTCTTTGCCGCTCCCGCAACAAGCCATGCTGAGGGATGGGGGGGTTAGAGGTGAGCGTTTCACTCTTCAGAGGAGCAGAGCTCAATCCAGGCTAAGGTCGCCAGAAACTTGGAAAGTAAAAAAAAAAGTCTAAGAACTAGTTATTAAGAAGAAATTTTTTACCCTGAGACCTTGGCCCAGGTTTCCCAGAGAGGTGGGAGATGCCCCATCCCTGGAACCATTCCAGGTCAGGTTGGATGGGGCTCTGAGCAACCTGATCCAGTTGCAGATGTCCTTGGGGTTGGACAGGTCCAACCAGAAAGGTCCAAACAGAAAGAACCTGGGAATGGTATAAAAGTTCCAGACTCCTGAAGCACCTCTCACAAAACTGTGATGCTCTGAAGTCACAAAAAAGATGCCTCCTCTTTCTGTCCTGTCCTACTCCTTGCTCACAAACTCCAAGCTTTTCCCTCTTTGGAGTAGCAGAGCTCAATCCTTCTTGAAGCTCCAGGCTAAGGTCGCCAGAAACTTGGAAAGTGCGGGAGCGGCAAAGAAAACGCGTGCAACCAATATGGTTGATAAACGAACTTCTGGTTTATTGCGCAGAAACTTTTGCTTATATAGTGCTTCCGTGACCACACCCCCGCCACCAACATAACCTTTTATTGGACACCCGGTGTGTTTACCTGTAGCACAGCGAATCCCTGGTGCAGGTAGCACCGGAGTATGGGCCGATCTAATTGGCCTCCCAAACATGGGGTTGGGCATAGCAAAGGGGTCGCACCTCCCATCTCTTCAAGAATATTTGGGAATATTCTCCAACATTCTCCAAACCTCTCTAACATTCCACAACATATCCCCCCTTTTCTTTTTGCACAAGCCCATGTTTGGTTTAAAATTTTGCAGTGCTAATTTTCAAACAAATACAGTGCAAATAACAAAAACGTGCAAAACTTAAGGATACATTCAATAATATAATGCCCTTTTAAAACAATCTAGAAACTACTCAAACCACTCAATTAATGAATCAAACAGGTTGATACATTCAATGTTGTAATGCCCTTTTGAAATAATCTAAAGACTATTCAAACCACTCTATTAATGAATCAAACAAATTGGTTAACAAGTTATCAAACAGCTTTCGTTGTGTTAATCAAGTAAGAATCGACTTCGCATTAATGACATGTCTCTGTTTCATACAATCATTCATACTCACACACTCTTTAACAGAGCTCTGTTCAATATTAGGAAGGTCTGGCGTCCACTAGTGCAGAGAGCCAAAAGAGGGATAGGAGAGACTTATCCGACGAAATGTTGTCGTGGGGCCCCTATAAGCGTCTCCAGGTCCCACCGGCTCATAGCATAACGGAGTCCTAGGACCTTCATAGTTGCCGAATTGTGTTAAATTTAAGATTGCAACATTCAATTACTACATTCATAACAGGCGAAGTCTGTTTTTTTTTTTGTTTGTTTTTTTTTTTTTTTTTTTTTTTTTTTAAAGCAGTATGTATTAATTTTACTATGCGCTATGTCCTTTTTCTTTTCTCTTTTTTCTCTTTTTCTTTTCTCTCTCTCTCTTTTCTTTTTTTTTTTTTTTTTTTCTTGTAACTTCTTAATATACTTGTTATGTAACTATTCACAACCTTTTAGTACTTAATAGAGGTCCATGTCCTTGTACCTCAAACCATTCTTCAACAAAACCTTTATCTTTTTCATAATATTAACAGCTTTGGCAAATAACTTCTTAAGTATTGCTAACATACAACTAAAACACATTACAATTATCAATATAATACAAAGTACGAGTAAACCAATCTTACATAAACCTTGAGGCCATCCGGTGAGGCCAAAGCAATTGACTAATTCATCTATACCGAAAAATACTACATCTTGCTTGATATTTTGAGTATGTTCTACTAACTGTTGTATCTACTTATGTATCGATTTAGAGTGATCACTCAAGTTCATACCACACATACCATCAAAATCTTCATAACCATGGCCATGAGCTAAAAACAAAAAATCAATAGCAGCTCTATTTTCTAATACTGCATGTTGTACAGAAGATAAATCATCAGCTAATTCAGATAATACCTTGCTGGTATCACTAGCATACTTTACCACCCAACAACTCAACTTCTTCAGGTTCCGATGTGCACGAGCGGCAGCTGCTCCCGGCAAAAAATAGAAGTAACAATCATCTGCCATTTGGACCAAAGGTTAACATCATCATGACATCCCTTCGCTAGTATTTGGGCCAGGCCTCGCTTCCACCGCACACGATGGGTACTGTTCGGGTGTGCGTGAGGCATAGCTAAGCTCAGTTGACCAATGGTGCAAGGCCCTCCAACGGGACGGGATGGTATACCTAACCATGCCCAATCTCCGCAAATTAAAAAGTACCCTGATGGTAATTTCCTAGGAAGCTGTGTCCCAGGCGATGGGTTAGTAGCACCACGGAGGGTGTAGTTGCACCACTGGCTGAAATTGCCCATTGGGAAAACATTGGTAGTAACGCATTGTCTCCTCATGACTTCTGTGCAATCAGTGGACAAGCTACTCATCCAGAGACAATAAGTGGCATTTAGAGAGTCTATAAGGCTTAATTCTTGGGGATTGGGCCCAGCGGGCAGACGACTAACCCAAGTGTCGTAGTCACTCAAGCACGCAACTAGACTGGCCTTGGTGGAACATAGACTCTCGGTGTGAAATTGCACTTGTGTGTGGTTCATTGCTGCTTGGAACATTGGCCACGTCTCTTCAGAGGCTGGTACACCAACCAAATATGTAACAAAAGGCGATTGGGGTGGGGTTTTTTTGGGGTGGGTTTTTTTTTTTTTTTTTTTTTTTTTATGGTTGGTGTCATAGACTGGCACAAAAGGGAGTGGTGTTAAGCCGACGCGCAAGGGTAACCCAGACATTCTGTCAAGGATCGAAGTTCAGGAAGGCAAAACAATCAAAGTTTAAAATGATAATGAAACCTATGATGAAGTCAACACGGCAGTTTCTATCTTTGAACATGTTGAGCACTTAATACGGCTGTCTCTGCTCTTGAGCTTATGCTTTCAAATTTGGCGGAGCAGGTGCTGGCTGAGTCCGCTTGCTGGGAACCTACAAGGTACCTGTAAGGGTGGAAACACACATGACTTTTGCCTAAATATTTAACCTCTGCTGGTCTTTGCCATGTACCCGTGGTGGGGTCTCTGTAGGTCACATACAGTGGGGCTTCTGAGGGGTCAGCTTGTTGGGCTATCTTTTGGCCCCCGAATATACACAGATAATTCAAGACAAATAGAGTCTTTGAATAATCGCTCCTGTGGGTCTTGTAAATCTGTGAATTTCGTCAGGTAGTCTTTTAATGTTTGATTTGCCCTCTCTACTATAGCTTGACCTGTTGGCGAGCGGGGAATGCCTGTAATGTGCCTGATTCCCCACTTTTGAAAAAATCGAGCTAACTTGTCGCTAGTATATGCCGGTTTACTATCAGTCTTTATCTGCTCTGACACACCCATGACAGCGAAACAAAGGATATGTCGCATCACTTGCAACGCTTTCTCACCAGACTGAACTGTAGCCCAAATAAAATGACTATAAGTATCAATAGTAACATGAACATGTTTAAGCCTTCCAAATTCTGGTACATGAGTGACATCCACTTGCCATCTTTCATTTGGACCAAGATCTTGGGGATTAACTCTGAGGCCGAGACCAAGTCCCTTTTGGTTACACTGTGGGCAGGCTTTTACAATGCCTCTGGCCTCATCCATGGAAATCTAGAAGTGACGATGGAGTCCTCTGGCGTTCTGGTGGAAGGTAGCATGCGCATTCCTTGCCTTAGTAAATTCGTCCATGGGTACGGATAGCGAAACCAATCTGTCTGTTCAGGCATTGCCTTCTCCTAGGCCGTCAGACCATTGGCGACTCCGAATATGAATGATAGCATAAGGTTGATCTCTCTGTTGTATGGCAGTCCGCAGCTGACGAAATAAGTCATTTAATTGCCAGTTTGCGACGTCTTTGAGATATGCGTCCTCAATTCGCTGTACAACTCCCACAGCATAAAGGGGATCTAAGACAACATTAAGACGCACATTCAACCAACGTGAAAAGGCGTAAGCAATGGCTGCCAACTCTAGAGTCTGTAGGGTATCGTCCTCTTGTGAGGACAGGAGTTCATGGCACCATTGCTCCTTATCTTGCCAAGTCACTGCGGCTGGTTGTGAACGTTTTCCTGCATCGGTAAAAACCGTTAGTGCATTTTGAAGGGGTTCCTCAGATCGTTTTGGAACAGGAATCCATTCATGCAGGGACATCCACTTTAACACAGTAGATCGCAACGGGGAGAGATCAATGGCTTGCGGTGCTTCTAGGAGACTTGACTGTAGGTCTGGAGAGTGCTGCAAATACCAGTCCAACTCTCCTTGCTTCATTGGAAGATAAATTGTGCTAGGTTCATCTCCAGTAATTTGTATAATACGGGTTCGGCCTTTACAAATTAGAAGGGCCAATACCTCAATCTTTGTTTGGATTGTAGTTTTTGGCTGTAGTGGTCCGAAGATCCATTCTAAGACACGGATATCAGCAGACCAAGTCTCCCCCTTTTTCTTTTTGGACTGCGTGAGAGCTCCGAGTAAATGTTGTTTACCCGTAAGGATGGTTAAGTCTATGGGTAAGTTTACATCATGGCGATCCACGGAGCGCTGAGATATTGTCAGGCCAATTTCAGTTATGGCCTGTTGTTGAGCTGCCGAAAGAGTAACAGGGGAGGCAGGATCGGTGCCTTTAAGAAATGGTCGTAACGGTTCTAGATGATCGTTTGTTATACCGATCACAGGGCGTAACCATTGAACATCACCTAGGAATCGTTGTACATCATGTAAGGTATTAAGAGTCAAATAGAGAGCAGCTTTTTGAGGTCAAACTTGTGACTCAGTAATATGCCATCCTAGGTACTTCCATGGTGGCGTACGTTGTATCTTTTCAGGTGCTATTTGGAATCCCTGGTGACTTAGCTGTTGTGTTAAAAAATGTTCCTGCTGCTCAGTAAATGGGTCTTGTTGTGCTATTAGGATGTCATCCGTGTAATGATAAATTAAGGCATCTGGCCATGCTTGCCGTACTGGCAATAATGCTGCATCTACAAACAGTTGACACAAAGTTGGGCTGTTTTTCATGCCCTGTGGGAGCACTGCGCACTCAAATTGTGAAGCAGGGGCTTCTCTGTTAAGGGCTGGGAGTGTAAATGCAAATTGCTTTGTGTCTTGTGGGTGTATGTGTATGTTGAAGAAGCAGTCTTTTAGGTCTACTATAAGTAGATGCCAACGCTCTGGAAGCATCGCGGCGTTAGGCATTCCGGGCTGAAAAGCTCCCATTGCTTCCATCTGGGAATTAACTGCACGTAAATCATGTAGTAAACAGTACCTGTCAGACTTCTTTTTAATTACGAAGATTGGAGTATTCCAAGGGCTAGTTGATGGTTGTATGTGCCCTTGCTCTAGCTGTTTTTGTACTAAGATGTGTGCTTGTCTGAGGCTTTCTCGCTTCAGCGGCCACTGCTCGATCCATATTGGCTGTGATGATAACCATGTCAATGGGATCGGGAAAGCCCAAGGAGTGACTGCCAATAAAAATGGTCTCTTGTGATCAGGCGTGCTCCGATCTGACTTAGTACGTCTCGACCAACAAGGGCCTGTACGTTTGTGGACATGATGGTGATGAATCGAAGAGACAGCTGCTGCATCAGTTAATTGTCGTGTCAGGACTAGCTGGGCAATTCGAGTTCCTTTTAGAATTACCATAGGTGGTGTCCAAGTCATAGCTAAAATACAGATTTTTCTAGTATAGTCACTGTCTATTACTCCTGGCAAGACAAACAAACTCTTAAGTCGAGCAGACGACTGTCCTAATAAAGGGGGTCCACATGGTTTTTCTTGACATTTCACTGGATCGGTGATACCCGTAGGGATCTTTTGGCACTTGATGTCACTGCGAGTCACATCTACTGCGGTTGCCAGGTCCAGCCCGAGGCTTCCACTGGTTTCTGGTTGGAGGGAGGTGGGTGGCTGGAGTTGTTGTTGAAGGGAAGTGGAAATTGGCTGGCTGTCGAAGGGAGGTAGGGATGGCTGGTTGCTGAAAGAAAGTGCGGGTGGATGATTGCTGGAGGTAGGTGGGGGTAGCTGATTGTTGGAAGGGAGTGGAAGTGGCTGGTTGCTGGAGGGGAGTGGAAGTAGCTGGTTGCTGTTGTTCAAAGGGGTCCACACTAGAGCCGCAGTTGGGGTCTTTGTGCCGTGGCTCCTTGCGCTCCTCGATCCATTTCCCTGGTATCTGCAGACTTCGGTAGCATGAGTGTTCGTATTACAGTGTTGACACCAGACTGTGGCTTTGTGACAATGCCTTCGAAGATGTCCATTGTGTCCACAGTGAAAACATTTGTTGGTTGATCGTTGCGGCTGTCTGGCGTCGGCAGGACGTAACGGGGCTAAGGCTGCTAAGGCTTGGTGCTGGATTGTGAGAGCTTGCTGGTGGGCTTGCTGTTGGGCTAAAAAGGCTTGTTGTTGGGCTGAAAAGGCTTGTTGTTGGGCTGCAAGAGCTTGCTGCTGGGCTTGCACCATACCTTTCCCTACATCTTGTATTGCCTCAATTAACATTGCCTGAGTCCCTACTGGTACTCTAGATAACTGTTCCAGCATCTCCTCAATTGATGCTTCTGATGGCATGGAGGAAATTATATTTTTCGTGGGAGTATTGCTATTGTCTAGGATACACTGACGGAGCAATGTAGTTTTCATTTGATCTGGTACACAAGTCTGGTTGATGGCATCAGTGAGTTTATCTACAAACTGTGAGAATGGCTCATCTGTGCCTTGCTTAATTGACATATGAGATGGGACAACTGGTGTAGTTCTAACTTTACTTATAGCTTCTCTCGGAAATCTCATAAACTCTCTTATTATATGTAGGCCTAATCTTGCTTGTGCCTCAAAATTAGCATATGGTCCACAACCCATAAATTGATTTATTGTTATCCCATACAGGGGGTCATTTTGTTCTCTAGAAATGTTTACGAATCTGTGACATAATGTTTGCCCGTGGGCTCGCCATAACAGTAAAGGTGATTGAGTCATGATCATTCTCATAATTCCTTTTATATCCTCTGGGAGCAACAGTCCTGAGCCCCAGATATAACTTGTCATTTGCTTAACTGGTTCACCATGCAACTCGCATTCATTTATGGTAGCTCTTAATGGTGTTAGCAATTTCTAATTTAAAGAGTGATACTGCAACTCCACATTTCCCTGATTAGCTTTTGTATATATGATCGGGAAAACTTGTGGCAGGGTATCTAAAACTGAGGAAAAAATCATAATCTTTATTATTAAGGGCCTGCTCATGCATTTGTGATCAATTAATCGTTAAGGTGCGGTAGTGCCGTGCAGCAGGCTTTTATTTCTGAAAAGCAGCTGCTTGCGGCGGGGGTGGGGGGGGGGTGGGGGGGGGGAGGGGGGGAGGGAGGGAGGGAGGGCTGTCTCGGAGGAAGGAGAGGGGAGGGGGGGGGGAGGAGTGCTGCGGGCCGGGAACGTCCCCGTCGGGTGATGTACGGCGTAGGGGTGGGGCCGAAGGCGGGGCCCAATGGAGGTCGGGACCAGCCCTGGAGTCACCCTCGCCGGATGACACGGGACATAGGGTTTCCGGACTCTGATTCAGTCCGCTTCCGGCTCTGCAAGCGGTCAGTTCCGTCCCGTCCGCACATCCCGAGCCACATGGCTCAAGATGGCCGGCACAGGCCACATCAGAGGGAGGGGGGGGGGGGCAGCGGGTTGCGTCGGAACTTCACTGGAAATTTTGAGCAAGCTGTACAACTATTTCGTCTCCCGTTGGGGGACAGGGATCATAATCAACTTCTAATTGATGCAAATCTGGTATCGGCTGCCTTTTTAAGGTTGCCGAAGCTACAGCGGCGATTTTCTTCTCTGTCTGATAACGGTGCAAGCAAGTAATCATTGTATGCTACGGTTTCATTAACTTACGAGCTGTCTTATGCTCTTCTATTACCTTATACCACAAAGTATCTCCTAAGTTTTTCTATTCTTTCTCATCAAATAAGTTAGCAGGGTCAGTAAAAAACTGATATGTGCGGCCGTATGCTACAAGCGCCGCCGGATCTTTTCTAAAATCCACATCTTTTATGGCACGTTTCTGTAAGAAACTAATAAAAAACGTCTAGAATAGAATATAAATATAGAAAGTCTAGGGCTACTTCATTCTCTATTTTCTGCGCGCTTAACTATCCCTTTATTATTTTGGTGCAGCCTTAATCCGAGCCTTTTATGGGCTTTTTGTGCGAGCCTTTTGTGGGCTTTTTACAGCTTTTTATAGCTAAGAACCGGTAGCCCTTCCCCAGCAGCAAACAAACTCGTTCATTTTTCTTTAAGTTGCGAATCACCTCTCTACGCCTGCGTCGAGAGGAATTTTTTGCCATCCGAAACGTTGCTTTTTCGGTGCTTTCTTGGAGCCCCGTTCCCAGCCAAGTTTTTTGGTTTCAGCGGTTTTACCTGCCGAGCTGCGATTGGTGCTATCGATGGTTCGGTCCTCCACCAGGCGTCCCTAGTGAAGATCGGTCTTCCGCAGGATTTGCCTGTTGATTTCGAAACTTTTCAGACTTTTTCAAGGCTCTTCAGACTTTCTGATTGTTCAGGGCCTATAGCACGGTTCGGGCGCCAGTTGCGGGAGCGGCAAAGAAAACGCGTGCAACCAATATGGTTGATAAACGAACTTCTGGTTTATTGCGCAGAAACTTTTGCTTATATAGTGCTTCCGTGACCACACCCCCGCCACCAACATAACCTTTTATTGGACACCCGGTGTGTTTACCTGTAGCACAGCGAATCCCTGGTGCAGGTAGCACTGGAGTATGGGCCGATCTAATTGGCCCCCCAAACATGGGGTTGGGCATAGCAAAGGGGTCGTACCTCCTACGTCTTCGAGAATATTCAGGAATATTCTCCAACATTCTCCAAACCTCTCTAACATTCCACAACAGGAAAGTAAAAAAAAAGTCTAAAAATTAAAAAGAAATTTTTACCCTGAGGCCCTGGCCCAGGTTGCCCAGAGAGGTGGGAGATGCCCCATCCCTGGAACCATTCCAGGTCAGGTTGGATGGGGCTCTGAGCAACCTGATCCAGTTGGAGATATCCCTGGGGTTGTACAGGTCCAACCAGAAAGGTCCAAACAGAAAGAACCTGGGGATGGTATAAAAATTCCAGACTCCTGAAGCACCTCTCACAAGATCGTGATGCCTGTGATGCTCTGAAGTCACAAAAAAGATGTCTCCTCTTTCTCTCCTGTCCTACTCTTTGCTCACAAACTTCTCAGGCCATACCCTACCCAGCTCCACAACTTTTCCCAGAGATTTGTTATTCCTTGGCCAGTGGGATTCGGAGAATATCAGGTTGGATGTGCCCTCTGGGATCATCTGCTCCAACCTTTCCAAGGATCTGAGCAGCTGGCACCCTGCAGAAGGCCAGGTTGCTCATTTCAAGTGCACAGCATCAACACCACTTTTTATCACCAGCATCTGCTCACAGTCTGGAGAGAAAATGAATCTTTTCTGGCCCGGATTCCTCTTATTTTACCCTTCTGCTTGACAGAAACTACAAGAAGCAACTGGAGAATGTATACATCCTACAATTTGCAGAATATTCTGCTTTGTGAAATAGATATTCTACAAAGAGCACATGTACATAGTGCATTATTTATATAAAACTATTTTTATATGGGAAATCAATAGAAATGAAATGACAATCTCTAGTATTACACAGAAATCAGCAGCATAAACACATTGATGGTTTTGCACAATGTAAAGGGGGAGCCTAAAGGTTTTTAATATGTTTTCTGGCCTTATTATGAAGTTTCAATGTGAAGCTGAGGTTAATTTAGACCAAGCTGCCTCGCTCCTACCTCTTGACCCTATTTGATCCTACTGGCAATTTATTTGATTTTTTTTTTTAATCACTGGGGCTCTCCAACATGTCACAGACCTGGAGAGCTTTAACCCTGTCCTGGTTTGGGCCAGGATAAAGGTGATTTTCTGTCTTGTACTTTTGCCCGGCAATTAAACCGAGTAACAAACCCCTAAAACCCCACAGCCTTTATTCAACTCTGAAGACCTAGAGGTGTAGGCAGCAGGTGCCAGGACTTGCCGGGTGATGGGCCTGGACGGTGCTCGCCCCGCCTGTGCCCAGTTGGGGCTGGCCCAGGTGCGCATGCCCGGGATCGGCAGGGGGTGGTTCCTGAGCAGGCTCGAGTGCCAGGCAGATCGAAGTCAGTTCACTGATACTAACCCGAACCAACACTAGCTCGATTGACTCTGTTCGCGAACCAAGCTCGCGCCCACGGCGAGATTCGTCTCACGCAACATCTGGTGGAGAATGCGGGCAGCAATTTCGGTCTAAACCGTCTCCCCGAGCGTTTCGTCCGAAAGTGACCCTTCTCCACAGACCGTTCGATACCCCGAAAGATTCGGGTAAGAGAAACCTTTTCTTCTCTTCGACATCGACATCAGTAAAACCGATGATGGGATCCTATGCAAGCAAACCTACCAGCACCGCCGTTGCCGAGCAGATTGTAGCCCAGGCGGAAAGGCAGGAACCCCTCCGCTACCCGGGTCCTGAGACCGCCTGGGACCTCTGGGGGGAGGTGTATAATCTGCTGGCAAGTCTCCACTATAAGGAGACCAACGGCGACATTATTGGTGCGGACAACACCTGGCGAGTCGTTTGCAATCTATTAGCTGTTATGAAAGCCGAAATAGAAGTGGCAATTGCCACCGCTGCGGCTCCATTACGAAAGACCGAGGCATTTCCCCCGAAGGAAATGCCTGCTGCGACCCCCTCGGCACCCCCCTTCGAGGGGGAGGAGCCCGAGAGAGCGCCAACCGTGACCCCCTCGGCACCACCCCTGGAGGAAGGAAAAAACGAGCAAGTATGTCTGGGGCTGACCAGTGGCAAGCCTGCCATAAAGGGCATGTCCGGGAAGCCCCACCAAACCGTGACCGAACTCCTATCGGATATCGGCCCGGAAGTCGAAACACCGGAAAATGATGGGGCGGAAACCGCGGCTTGCGGCACCTCCGGCTGCCGCGGAGAGTTACCCCCTCCGCCGCCCCCGGCCCCACGGAAGGCTGCAGAGAAAAAAGCAGCCCCTCAACCAGCGGCAGTATCTGCGCTGGAAGACAAGATATCGGCCCTGCAAGACCAGGTCACTCGGGCCGTGCAACTAATAGAGAAGCGGGACGTCGAACATCGCCCAGCTTTTCAGCAGTACAGGAACCCACCCACCCTGACGGACGACGAGGATGATGTCCTGACCCCGCCGCGGCAACTTCAAAACGCCCGGGGCGCTACTACCGGTCGCCCAGGGCGCTGTTCTGGCATCATCCGGGATGCCATTCTGGAGGGCGAGTGGGAGCCCACCACTGTGGCGTGCCCCGTGCTGCAGGGCGCTAATGGACAGCCGGTGTTTGAACAACACTCATGGAAAACCCTGCAGCAGGCGAGGCAGATAATCAAAGAACAGGGGCTGAGGTCGGAGAGCGGCCGGGCCATCCTGGACTGGGTGTTCACTTCCGATGTAAACAGCCCATACGACTGTCGCAGTCTAAGTCAGTACCTACTAACCCCCTCCCAACAAATCATCTGGTTAAGGGAGTGGGAACGCCTCGCCGCGGCGGAAGTTAACCGCGCTAGGGCACCCGGAGATCCGCTAGTGGGCGTCACAACGGAGATGCTCACCGGCTCCGGGCGTTTTGCAGAGATCGATCTTCAGCTACAATACCCGCGCGAGCTCCAGCACGCCGCGGCAAGACTGGCACGTCAGGCATTTTACGCAGTACCAGAACCGCACCCAGTACCATCATTTACCAATGTAAAGCAAGGGTTGAACGAACCCTACCAAAATTTTGTCGATCGACTGTGGCAATCTGTCACGGCTCAATCAGACCTGACGATAGAGCAGCGTGAATCTATGTTTAAACTACTGGCATTCGAGAATGCAAATCCCAGATCAAAAGCCCTCTTCTCGACACTGCCGAAAACGGCGCCAGTATCAGAAATGCTGGACGTTGCCGCCAGGGAATGGCTGGTGCTTTCGCCGCCGCATTGGAGCCAACCCATCAGCTCCTCGCGGCGGTAGTACAAAAACTGGGCAATAACGGAGGACGTGGCCGTCAAAACCGGCGAAATCGCCCGAACAGACAGAGGCAGTCCAGCCCGGTCTGTTTGCAAGGGGACACACCTGGCGAAACTGCTCTGCAGTCGTCTGGTGTAATCGCTGTCAGCAAGCGACACACAACGACGCAGCCTGCTGGTACCAAAAAAACGGCAGGGACAGCGCGAGGGGCCCCCGCGCCGGGATACAAGTAGCCGGGCCAACGCTGTATGCCGGCTCCCCGCCCCAGCAACCCGGGGAAGCCTCGGCATCGATTTACAATCTGCAGTAGACACCACGCTACTGACTGGTAATCCATGAAAATTCTAACGTTGGTGCGCTTTTAGTAGGATGCTCTTCCTCAGGACTGGCGGGACTAGTAGTGCTCCCAGGGGTTATAGACGCTGACTCCACGGGGGAAATAAAGATAATGTGTTTTACACTAAACCCCCCCCTAGTAATTAAGGCAGGGACCCGATTAGCACAGCTAGTCCCACTCCCAAAATTAGACCTAGGAAAGAACGTTAAAACAGAGAGACGCGATCGGGCCTTTGGCTCATCTGGAGACACCCTGGTAACCCTGGCGCAACAGATGAGAACAAGGCCGATTATAAACATACAGATGGCGATCGGCAAAGAGGTAAAAACCCTCCCTGTAATGCTAGATACAGGAGCCGACGTCACAATCATCAGTAAGAATATCTGGCCTCGAAAATGGAAGCTTAGTGCAGTTTCTGACGCCGTTCAGGGGATAGGTGGCGGTTCCACCCCCCTGCAAGCGTACCAACCAGTATAAATTAAATTTCCAGAAGGGCAAGTGGTAACTGTGAGACCATATGTGTTACCCCTGCCCGGTCAGCTCGGGGGGTTGGTCGGTCGGGACGTGATGAGCCAGATAGGGGCCATCCTCACTATCCCTGAACCCACCCAACCCTCCCAAAATTTTCAATAAGGGCCACTGCTGACATGCCGCTGACCCCCAGACTCCACTGGAAGTCGGACACCCCTGTCTGGGTAGAGCAGTGGCCCCTTTCCAAGGAGCGGCTAGACATAGCAAATCGCCTGATAAAAGAACAGCTAGACGCTGGACACGTCCAGCCATCCGTGAGCCCGTGGAACACATCCATCTTCGTGGTTCCAAAAAAGTCGGGCAAGTGGAGATTGATACAAGATCTGAGAAAAATTAATGACCAGATGTGGCCAATGGGCGCCCTCCAACCTGGGCTGCCCCTGCTTACCATGCTACCTAGAGACTGGCATCTTCTGGTCATGGATTTAAAGGACTGTTTTTTCAATATCCCCTTAAATCGTGAAGATACTGCTCGCTTCGCGTTCACGGTCCCATCAGTTAACAAAAGTGAACCAGCGAAGCGATATGAGTGGGTGGTACTGCCACAGGGAATGAGAAACTCCCCGACCATATGCCAATCGTATGTGGCACGGGCGCTCGCACCGATTAGAAAAGCAATGCCGGATACGATAATTTATCATTATATGGACGGTATCTTATTTTGCCAGCAAGCCCCGTTCCCCGAAAACATCGGCCAGGTCTTGACCGACCACCTCGAGACCGAGGGACTAATCGTAGCTCCGGAAAAAATTCAAATGAAGTCACCCTGGAGCTACCTAGGGTGGAAGGTAACTGATGCTATGGTGAGACCTCAAAAATTAGAAGTAGTCCATTCAGTTAAAACACTGAATGACTCCCAAAAACTAGTGGGCGAACTACAATGGGTTAGACCCATTATAGGTCTCACCAATGCAGACATCCACCCCTTTTTGTCCTTATTACGGGGTACACATCCAGGGGCACCTGTGGACTGGACCGAGGACCACTCCAACGCCTTGAAGCAGGTCGTCCACAAGCTGACAACCGGCTATGCGGATCGGCGAGACGCCACCCACCCCATCGGAGTGTGGGTATGTAACCACCCCTCATTCACCTTCGCCCTACTCATGCAGGACTTCACGAACAAAAGAATACCTGGGGAACGCAAACTCAATCTGACTTATAACCGAGACTCTACAAGATCAGAGTCTATAGCTATTTTAGAATGGCTATTCCCTCCCATACGCCTCAGAAGGGCATATGGCAAAAGACCGAGGTAATAGCATTCCTCATACGGAAGGGACGCCAGCGCTGCCTGGAAGTAGACGGCCAAGAACCGGAGTGGATCAACATCCCAATCAAAACCACCGATTTTGACTGTATGCTACAACACTCCGAGCCTCTACAGCTCGCCCTACTTGGTTATCCCGGCGAGGTGCGTCATGATGGCCCAAAACATCAGCGATTACAAGCTATCAGCCAGTTCCAGTGGCTCGAGCAACCGATCGTCTCGGAGCGCCCAGTGCCCGGTATAACAGTATTCACGGACGCTGGACAAAGATCCAGAATGGCTGCCTGTGTATGGAAGGACAAAGGCCAGTGGAAACAGCATTTGATTTCAGGCACCTCCGAGGACAATCTACAAACCCTGGAACTGCTTGCGATCATCTGGGCCCTGACGCAGTGGCAGCAAGTTCTCGTCAACATCGTCTCCGACTCCCAATACGCAGTCGGAGTCGCGAACCGTATCGAGGATGCCCTCATTAAGCCAGTGCCCAACAAAAGGCTACAGGAACTCTTCCTATCATTGCAGCGTGCGCTGAGAATCCGAACACAGCCATGCTGCATTATTCATATCCGTAGCCACAAGACAGCGCTAGGCCTGGGGGAAGGGAATGCCAAAGCTGACTCTCTAGTCAGCTTAGGTTTACAAAACCCAGTTACCGAATTCTCCAAAGCCCAGAACAGCCATTCTCTATTTCATCAGAGCGCTAGGGCCTTGAAGCGCACGTTCGACATCACTTGGGAGGAGGCAAAAGGCATCGTCAAAGCTTGCCCCCAGTGCGCCCAGTTCGGCCCTACCCTGGGAATGGGTGTGAATCCACGCGGTCTTCAAGCCGGAGAAATTTGGCAGATGGACGTAACACACGTCCCGGAATTCGGAAGACTGAAATATGTCCATGTTACAATTGACACCTTCTCAGGCATGCTCTGGGCAACAGCTCAGACGGGGGAGAAGGCGCTACACGTGGTCCGTCATCTGACCAACTGTTTTGCTGTCATGGGGATCCCTCAGGTAATAAAAACAGACAACGCGCCGGCCTACACAGGCGCAAAGCTCAAGCAATTTTTCGCTACCTGGGGAGTGAAACATATTACAGGAATCTCCCATTCGTCTACAGGGCAAGCGATTGTAGAAAGAGCCAATCGCACCCTGAAGACATACCTACAGAAACAAAAAGACAGCGAAAATATGGACCCACAGACGCGGCTTAGTAAAGCGCTCTTCACTCTAAATTTTCTGAGCCTAAGCCGCGACTCCCAAGAGCCACCCGTCCTTCTACATTACTCGTCGCAGAAAGTCATCAGCATGCCTGAAGTCCAAATTTATTACAAAGAACCAACAACAGGTCAATGGATGGGGCCAAGACCATTGCTGTTCACCAGGAGAGGGTACAGCTGTGTATCCACAGACTCTGGGCCTCTCTGGGTGCCCAGCAAATGGACACGCCCTGCCCCGACCAGACCAGTACCACCGGCTCTAAACAACGAGGCACCACGCAACTAAGATCTTTGCGTATTTGTCATCTTTTCCCCCATAAAAACTTAAAAAAAAAAAAAAAAAAAAAAAAAAAAAGGGGGGAAATGTAGGCAGCAGGTGCCAGGACTTGCCGGGTGATGGGCCCGGACGGTGCTCGCCCCGCCTGTGCCCAGTTGGGGCTGGCCCAGGTGCGCATGCCCGGGATCGGCAGGGGGTGGTTCCTGAGCAGGCTTGAGTGCCAGGCGGATCGAAGTTAGTTCACTGATACTAATCCGAACCAACACTAGCTCGATTGACTCTGTTCGCGCCCATGGCGAGATTCGTCTCACGCAACACCTTCTGATGTTGGGGACTCCAGAACTGGACCCAGCACTGCAGGGGGGGTCTCAGCAGAGCAGAGGGGCAGAATCCCCTCCCTTGACCTCTGTCTGTGCTTCTGCTGATGCAGCCCAGGACATGGTTGGTTTCTGACAGCTCATATTGAGCTTCTGGTCCACCCCCAACTCTTTCTCCTTTGGGAAAGTGTTGGATAACATGAGGGGAAAGGCCAAGATTCCAGTTTTCACTGCATCCCATGCACTGGGTTCCCCTCAGAGCAGCAGATGTTCTCATAACCACCCCAGAGGTTTTGTCATCTCACCCCTATCAGTCCTCTGGAAACTCTGCTTGAACTTTGAGGATGGTAGAACCTTCCCAGGAGCTCTCATGGGGGTTAATTCCATGCTTTAAGTGCAGTGGTTGTACTTCTAATGAAGTTGTTCATCTGTTGGGAGAACTATCTAGCTGGCAGAGGTGTTGTGAGGGGTGGAATGTCTTGAGTTGGCTCCTGAGAGGTGAGATTTGGGCTTGAGAAGCTTAACTAATTCCTTGTGGTGCTGAGAAGTGTTGGAGAAACCTTTTCCTGAGGCTCTTGGCTGGCAACCAGGGGTTAAGCACTGAGACACCAAGGAATCTACTCCTGCCCTCTGTGATGGATATAATAACAGTGATACATTTCAAATAAAAAAAAAAAAAATTAGAGGACGTCTCCAAATGCAGCATTTCTTGAGGCAGAAGAGCTTTCCAAGCATGTGCCTCCAAGCCCTGAAGCTGTCTTCCAATTCAGGGAACAGAGACTGTGTAGGATAACACTGAGGTAGTATTTTGCCACTTATTTTTTTAGTCACCTGGTTTTATGATTTTTAACTGAGTTTGGTGAACCAGGAGGTTTCCATTGCTCCTTGTCCCAAGTCTCAGCAACTCCCCAAGCAACATGAATTAATTTTCTTGGTGCTTTTTTGTCCAGGACCAACAGAGTCATTTTAGGGAAACCTGTGGTGCTCCAAAAAGAGCCAGAAGAATGTTTTTAAATGCAGATATCCTAAAAATATGTGAGGTATACTAATCTGAGGAGGAGGAAAATGTGTTAGCTGTGGATTCAGTGATGTTACAGAAATAAATGATTCCTTGAAGCCACCAAGAAATTCCTGGTGGCCTTTGTCCACTGCTTCTTTTCTCATCTCTCCTTCCACTATCACAGTCAAGTTACATTCTCCTGATAAATCAGATCATGTCATCCTCTGACTGCCACTGCCACGGGGTCTTTTTTTCAAAATGCATGGAAAAAAGGTCTATTTCTCTCTGTGAATAAGAAACCTTTTATTTCAAAGGGGATTCCAAGGGGGCTTCCTGGGGAGAGACTTTTTAGGATGGCAGGGAGTGATAGGACCAAGGGAATGGATTCAAACTAGAGGAGGGGAGATTAGATTGGATGTTAGAAAGAAATTCTTCACCATGAGGGTGGTGAGACCCTGGCACAGGTTGATCAGGTGGGGTGGAAGCCCCATCCCTGGAAGTTTTTGGGATTATATGGGGCTCTGAGCAACCTGGGCTGGTGGGAGGTGTCCCTGCCCATGGCATCCAGGAACTGGATCATCCTAAAGGTCCCTTCCAGCCCTAAAATTCTATGATTTATAAAGCTGAGGTAAAGCTTTCTTCCTTGACTGAAGCTAAGATAAATTTTGAAAGAATAATAGATGCTAGCAAAAGGCAAAAACAGCCTCCAAATACCCCAAGCTCCTGTCATACCCTTGGATTCTTCCTTCTGAGCCCTGAGATTGTTGATGTGGGTAACACATGGTGCTTAGGGATGGTTTGCATGAGGTGCTGCTCTTAAAAATTGCATTTTAGCCACTGCACACTGGTTGTGAAATAAAGCTGCATGTCTGGTGTTCCTCCTGTTCTGCTCTGACTGATGAGGATTTAACCATCAAGACATGATGCTCTTCATGGTCTTTCTGGGCTGGAATGTGTCTAATTCCAGTCCTGCTGTTGCTTCACCCAGATGTTAAAGAAATAAGTCAATTCTATAACTCTTGTGCATCCAGAAATGGTCTTTAGTCAAGTTTATTGAAACCTCTTTGGACTGGAATGTGTTAAGTATTTCAGGACATTAATTAATTCTTTTAATTTTTTTTTTCTCTTTCAGTTTATTTTCTTTGCTGTCTAAAAAACACAACAAAGTGCTGGAGCAAGCCACTCAATCCTCAAGAGGTTCCCTGGGCTCCAGTGATTCTCCTCTCCCTGATTATGTGAGTATCAAACATCATCTTTTACCTGGGGCTTCAAACCAGAAATGGGACATCCTAAAATCTCCAGAGATTTCTCAAAATCTTTCACAGCTCAGCAACCACCAACACCAAAAGAGAGAAACCAGGAGGAATGATGCCATGGCTGAAATTGTCTTTAAAAGGAACAAAAAATGAAAACAAAACAAAAAAAACCAAAACATAAAATAACACAAATGGCAAAACAAACAAAGCTCTTCCTAGCTGAGAGTTTTACAGTTCCTTGTCCTCTTGCACATCTCCAGTTGGTTTGTAGTTCAGGATTTTGAAATACTAGAGTTCAAATAATTTAGTTTAAAGAACTGGGCTAAAATGCTCCCCTCCCCCCCCCCCCAAAAAAAAAAATGGATTGAAAACAATTCCCAGTGATCCTTTGGGAATTCCTGCAGGCATGGGGCAAATTGGTATCTTCTGAACACATGGACCCATCAAGGTTCTGCAGCTGATTGAGGCAGAACCCAGAAAAAGGCAGCAGTTTTGTAATTTCATGGAATCACAGAGAATCACAGAAGGGTTTGGGTTGGAAGGGACCTTAAGGATCCTCATCCTGAAGCTCTTTTCCACCCAAGGTGGTTCTGCATCACAGAATTTAATGGGTTAAAACTTGAAGAGGGGAGATTGAGGTTGGACATTAGGAAGAAATTCTCTGGTGTGAGGGTGCTGAGCCCCTGTGCCAGGTTTCCCAGAGAAGCTGTGGCTGCCCCATCCCTGGCAGTGTCTCAGGTCAGGTTGGATGGGGCTTGGAGCAACCTGGGCTGGTGGGAGGTGTCCCTGCCCATGGAAATGGGTTGGATCTAAATCATCTTTTAAGGTCCCTTCCAACCCAAACCATTCTATGATTTCTAGCTACATAGAAAGAATTGTTATAATTCACATCAATTTTTTTTAAGTTCTAAATTTTGGCTGTTAAAGAAATTCATTATTCTTATCCTGATGGAGCTTAAATGTATTTAGGAAAAATTCTAAAAATAACCTCACTTAGTGCTGCTATTTTCAATCATTCCAGGTAAAGGGCTGTCACTTAACCACCTTTTTGCTGGTGAAGGTATTTTGTGAGTGACAGAAGTAATGTAGTGTTGGGTGAAGCTTCTCATATTTTCAGTCGTCCTCTTGTAAGGAGCCATCCTTTAACGTCCTGTCCAAAATCTACTGGTTCTGTGTCATTGAAGGTGTCAAAAAAAATGCTGGCAATCCAAAAGAGGAAAAAAATATAAAGAATATGAATGCCATGAGCTCTGGATGTAGATGGCATCCCTGGAGGGCTTTCAAAGCTGTGGAGATGTGGTGCTGAGGGCCATGGGGCAGTGGTGGCCTTGGCAGTGCTGGTTAAGGGTTGGACTTGAAGATCCTAAAGGTCCTTTTCAACCAAAATTATTCTATATATATATATAAATGGAGGAAGAACCCCAAGCCACCAGTGGAGGTTGGTGGAGAACCTGCTGGAAAGCAGTTTGAAGGAGAAAGATCTGATGGAGAGCAAATGATTCCTGAGCCAGCAGTGTGCCCTTCTTGCCAGGAAGGCCAACAGAATCCTGGGAAAAGAGTGTGGCTGTAGGTCAGGGTGGCCACAGCTGGAATCCTGCATCAGGTCTGGGCTCCCCAGTTCAAGAGAGACAGGGATCTGTTGTGGAATGTTAGAGAGGTTTGGAGAATGTTGGAGAATATTCCTGAATATTCTCGAAGAGATGGGAGGTGCGACCCCTTTGCTATGCCCAACCCCATGTTTGGGAGGCCAATTAGATCGGCCCATACTCCGGTGCTACCTGCACCAGGGATTCGCTGTGCTACAGGTAAACACACTGGGTGTCCAATAAAAAGTTATGTTGGTGGCAGGGGTGTGGTCACGGAAGCACTATATAAGCGAAAGTTGCTGCGCATTAAACCAGAAGTTCGTTTATCAACCATATTGGTTGCACGCATTTTCTTTGCCGCTCCCGCAACTGGCGCCCGAACCGTGCTACAGGCCCTGAACAATCAGAAAGTCTGAAGAGCCTTGAAAAAGTCTGAAAAGTTTCGAAATCAACAGGCAAATCCTGCGGAAGACCGATCTTCACTAGGGACGCCTGGTGGAGGACCAAACCATCGATAGCACCAATCGCAGCTCGGCAGGTAAAACCGCTGAAACCAAAAAACTTGGCTGGGAACGGGGCTCCAAGAAAGCACCGAAAAAGCAACGTTTCGGATGGCAAAAAATTCCTCTCGACGCAGGCGTAGAGAGGTGATTCGCAACTTAAAGAAAAATGAACGAGATTGTTTGCTGCTGGGGAAGGGCTACCGGTTCTTAGTTATAAAAAGCTGTAAAAAGCCCACAAAAGGCTCGGATTAAGGCTGCACCAATAATAAAGGGAGAGTTAAGCGCGCAGAAAATAGAGAACGAAGTAGCCCTAGACTTTCTATATTTCTATTTTATTCTAGACCTTTTTTATTAGTTTCTTACAGAAACGTGCCATAAAAGATGTGGATTTTAGAAAAGATCCGGCGGCGCTTGTAGCATACGGCCGCACATATCAGTTTTTTACTGACCCTGCTAACTTATTTGATGAGAAAGAATAGAAAAGCTTAGGAGATATTTTGTAGTATAAGGTAATAGAAGAGGATAAGACAGCTCGTAAGTTAATGAAACCGTAGCATACAATGGTTACTTGCTTGCACCGTTATCACACAGAGAAGAAAATCGCCGCTGTAGCTTCGGCAACCTTAAAAAGGCAGCCGATACCAGATTTGCATCAATTAGAAGTTGATTATGATCCCTGTCCCCCAACGGGAGACGAAATAGTTGTACAGCTTGCTCAAAATTTCCAGTGAAGTTCCGACGCAACCCGCTGCCCCCCCCCCCCTCCCTCTGATGTGGCCTGTGCCGGCCATCTTGAGCCATGTGGCTCGGGATGTGCGGACGGGACGGAACTGACCGCTTGCAGAGCCGGAAGCGGACTGAATCAGAGTCCGGAAACCCTATGTCCCGTGTCATCTGGCGAGGGTGGCTCCAGGGCTGGTCCCGACCTCCATTGGGCCCCGCCTTCGGCCCCACCCCTACGCCGTACATCACCCGACGGGGACGTTCCCGGCCCGCAGCACTACTCCCCCCCCCTCCCCTCTCCTTCCTCCGAGACAGCCCTCCCTCCCTCCCTCCCTCCCTCCCTCCCCCCCCCCCCGCAAGCAGCCGCTTTTCAGAAATAAAAGCCTGCTGCACGGCACTACCGCACCTTAACAATTAATTGATCACAAATGCATGAGCAGGCCCTTAATAATAAAGATTATGATTTACAGATTCGTAAACATTTCTAGAGAACAAAATGACCCCCTGTATGGGATAACAATAAATCAATTTATGAGTTGTGGACTATATGCTAATTTTGAGGCACAAGCAAGATTAGGCCTACATATAATAAGAGAGTTTATGAGATTTCCGAGAGAAGCTATAAGTAAAGTTAGAACTACACCAGTTGTCCCATCTCATATGTCAATTAAGCAAGGCACAGATGAGCCATTCTCACAGTTTGTAGATAAACTCACTGATGCCATCAACCAGACTTGTGTACCAGATCAAATGAAAACTACATTGCTCCGTCAGTGTATCCTAGACAATAGCAATACTCCCACGAAAAATATAATTTCCTCCATGCCATCAGAAGCATCAATTGAGGAGATGCTGGAACAGTTATCTAGAGTACCAGTAGGCACTCAGGCAATGTTAATTGAGGCAATACAAGATGTAGGGAAAGGTATGGTGCAAGCCCAGCAGCAAGCTCTTGCAGCCCAACAACAAGCCTTTTTAGCCCACCAGCAAGCTCTTGCAATCCAGCACCAAGCCTTAGCAGCCTTAGCCCCGTTACGTCCTGCCGACGCCAGACAGCCGCAACGATCAACCGACAAATGTTTTCGCTGTAGACACACTGGACATCTTCGAAGGCATTGTCACAAAGCCACAGTCTGGTGTCAACACTGTAATACGAACACTCATGCTACCGAAGTCTGCAGATACCAGGGAAATGGATCGAGGAGCGCGAGGAGCCACGGCACAAAGACCCCAACTGCGGCTCTAGTGTGGACCCCTTCGAACAACAGCAACCAGCCACTTCCACTCCCCTCCAGCAACCAGGCACTTCCACTCCCTTCCAACAATCAGCTACCCCCACCTACCTCCAGCAATCATCCACCCGCACTTTCTTTCAGCAACCAGCCATCCCTACCTCCCTTCGACAGCCAGCCAATTTCCACTTCCCTTCAACAACAACTCCAGCCACCCACCTCCCTCCAACCAGAAACCAGTGGAAGCCTTGGGCTGGACCTGGCAACCGCAGTAGATGTGACTCGCAGTGACATCAAGTGCCAAAAGATCCCTACGGGTATCACCGATCCAGTGAAATATCAAGAAAAAACATGTGGACCCCTTTTATTAGGACAGTCGTCTGCTCGACTTAAGAGTTTGTCTGCCAGGAGTAATAGACAGTGACCATACTAGAAAGATTTGAATTGTAGCTATGATTTGGACACCACCTATGGTAATTCCAAAAGGAACTCGAATTGCCCAGCTAGTCCTGACACAACAATTAACTGATGCAGCAGCCGTCTCTTCGATTCATCACCCTCATCCCCACAAACGTACAGGCCCCTGTTGGTCGAGATGTACTAAGTCAGATCGGAGCACGCCTGATCACAAGAGACCATTTTTATTGGCAGTCACTCCTTGGGCTTTCCCGATCCCATTGACATGGTTATCATCACAGCCAATATGGATCGAGCAGTGGCCGCTGAAGCGAGAAAGCCTCAGACAAGTACACATCTTAGTACAAGAACAGCTAAAGCAAGGGCACATACAACCATCAACTAGCCCTTGGAATACTCCAATCTTCGTAATTAAAAAGAAGTCTGACAGGTACCGTTTACTACATGATTTACGTGCAGTTAATTCCCAGATGGAAGCAATGGGAGCTTTTCAGCCCGGAATGCCTAACGCCGCGATGCTTCCAGAGCGTTGGCATCTACTTATAGTAGACCTAAAAGACTGCTTCTTCATCATACACATACACCCACAAGACACAAAGCAATTTGCATTTACACTCCCAGCCCTTAACAGAGAAGCCCCTGCTTCACAATTTGAGTGCGCAGTGCTCCCACAGGGCATGGAAAACAGCCCAACTTTGTGTCAACTGTTTGTAGATGCAGCATTATTGCCAGTACGGCAAGCATGGCCAGATGCCTTAATTTATCATTACATGGATGACATCCTAATAGCACAACAAGACCCATTTACCGAGCAGCAAGAGCATTTTTTAACACAACAGCTAAGTCACCAGGGATTCCAAATAGCACCTGAAAAGATACAACGTACGCCACCATGGAAGTACCTAGGATGGCGTATTACTGAGTCACAAGTTAGACCTCAAAAAGCTGCTCTCTATTTGACTCTTAATACCTTACATGATGTACAACGATTCCTAGGTGATGTTCAATGGTTACGCCCTGTGATCGGGATAACAAACGATCATCTAGAACCGTTACGACCATTTCTTAAAGGCACCGATCCTGCCTCCCCTGTTACTCTTTCGGCAGCTCAACAACAGGCCATAACTGAAATTGGCCTGACAATACCTCAGTGCTCCGTGGATCGCCATGATGTAAACTTACCCATAGACTTAACCATCCTTACGGGTAAACAACATTTACTCGGAGCTCTCACGCAGTCCAAAAAGAAAAAGGGGGAGACTAGGTCTGCTGATATCCGTGTCTTAGAATGGATCTTCGGACCACTACAGCCAAAAACTACAATCCAAACAAAGATTGAGGTATTGGCCCTTCTAATTTGTAAAGGCCGAACCCGTATTATACAAATTACTGGAGATGAACCTAGCACAATTTATCTTCCAATGAAGCAAGGAGAGTTGGACTGGTATTTGCAGCACTCTCCAGACCTACAGTCAAGTCTCCTAGAAGCACCGCAAGCCATTGATCTCTCCCCGTTGCGATCTACTGTGTTAAAGTGGATGTCCCTGCATGAATGGATTCCTGTTCCAAAACGATCTGAGGAACCCCTTCAAAATGCACTAACGGTTTTTACCGATGCAGGAAAACGTTCACAACCAGCCGCAGTGACTTGGCAAGATGAGGAGCAATGGTGCCATGAACTCCTGTCCTCACAAGAGGACGATACCCTACAGACTCTAGAGTTGGCAGCTATTGTCTACGCCTTTTCACGTTGGTTGAATGTGCGTCTTAATGTTGTTTCAGACTCCCTATATGCTGTGGGAGTTGTACAGCGAATTGAGGACGCATATCTCAAAGACGTCGCAAACTGGCGATTAAATTACTTATTTCGTCAGCTGCGGACTGCCATACAACAGAGAGATCAACCTTATGCTGTCATTCATATTCGGAGTCACCAATGGTCTGACGGCCTAGGAGAAGGCAATGCCCGAGCAGACAAACTGGTTTCGCTATCCGTACCCATGGACGAATTTACTAAGGCAAGGAATGCGCATGCTACCTTCCACCAGAACGCCAGAGGACTCCATCGTCACTTCCAGATTTCCATGGATGAGGCCAGAGGCATTGTAAAAGCCTGCCCACAGTGTAACCAAAAGGGACTTGGTCTCGGCCTCAGAGTTAATCCCCGAGATCTTGGTCCAAATGAAAGATGGCAAGTGGATGTCACTCTTGTACCAGAATTTGGAAGGCTTAAACATGTTCATGTTACTATTGATACTTATAGTCATTTTATCTGGGCTACAGCTCAGTCTGGTGAGAAAGCGTTGCAAGTGATGCGACATCTCATCCTTTGTTTCGCCGTCATGGGTGTGCCAGAGCAGATAAAGACTGATAGTAAACCGGCATATACTAGCGACAAGTTAGCTCGATTTTTTCAACAGTAGGGAATCAGGCACATTACAGGCATTCCCCGCTCGCCAACAGGTCAAGCTATAGTAGAGAGGGCAAATCAAACATTAAAAGACTACCTGACGAAATTCACAGATTTACAAGACCCACAGGAGCGATTATTCAAAGACTCTATTTGTCTTGAATTATCTGTGTATATTCGGGGGCCAAAAGTTAGCGCCAGCATATATTCATGGGACAATAGCCCAACAAGCTGACCCCTCAGAAGCCCCACTGTATGTGACCTACAGAGACCCCACCACGGGTACATGGCAAAGACCAGCAGAGGTTAAATATTTAGGCAAAAGTCATGTGTGTTTCCACCCTTACAGGTACCTTGTAGGTTCCCAGCAAGCGGACTCAGCCAGCACCTGCTCCGCCAAATTTGAAAGCATAAGCTCAAGAGCAGAGACAGCCGTATTAAGTGCTCAACATGTTCAAAGATAGAAACTGCCGTGTCGACTTCATCATAGGTTTCATTGTCATTTTAAACTTTGATTGTTTTGCCTTCCTGAACTTCGATCCTTGACAGAATGTCTGGGTTACCCTTGTGCGTCAGCTTAACACCACTTCCTTTTGTGCCAGTTTAGCGATCAACAACAACAACTAATAAAAAAAAAAAAACAAACAAACAAAAAACAAACAAACAAAAAAAAAAACACCCAATCGCCTTTACATATTTAGTTGGTGTACCAGCCTCTGAAGAAACATGGCCAATGTTTCAAGCAGCAATGAACCACGCACAAGTGCAATTTCACACCGGGAGTCTATGTTCCACCAAGGCCAGTCTAGTTGCGTGCTTAAGTGACTACGACACTTGGGTTAGTCGTCTGCCCGCTGGGCCCAATCCCCAAGAATTAAGCCTTATAGACTCTCTAAATGCCACTTATTGTCTCTGGATGAGTAGCTTGTCCACTGATTGCACAGAAGTCATGAGGAGACAATGTGTTACTACCAATGTTTTCCCAATGGGCAATTTCAGCCAGTGGTGCAACTACACCCTCCGTGGTGCTACTAACCCATCGCCTGGGACACAGCTTCCTAGGAAATTACCATCAGGGTACTTTTTAATTTGCGGAGATTGGGCATGGTTAGGTATACCATCCCGTCCCGTTGGAGGGCCTTGCACCATTGGTCAACCGAGCTTAGCTATGCCTCACGCACACCCGAACAGTACCCATCGTGTGCGGTGGAAGCGAGGCCTGGCCCAAATACTAGCGCAGGGATGTGATGATGATGTTAACCTTTGGTCCAAATGGCAGATGATTGTTACTTCTATTTTTTGCCGGGAGCAGCTGCCGCTCGTGCACATCGGAACCTGAAGAAGTTGAGTTGTTGGGTGGTAAAGTATGCTAGTGATACCAGCAAGGTATTATCTGAATTAGCTGATGATTTATCTTCTGTACAACATGCAGTATTAGAAAATAGAGCTGCTATTGATTTTTGTCTTTAGCTCATGGCCATGGTTATGAAGATTTTGATGGTATGTGTGATATGAACTTGAGTGATCACTCTAAATTGATACATAAGTAGATACAACAGTTAGTAGAACATACTCAAAATATCAAGCAAGATGTAGTATTTTTCGGTATAGATGAATTAGTCAATTGCTTTGGCCTCACCAGATGGCCTCAAGGTTTATGTAAGATTGGTTTACTCGCACTTTGTGTTATATTGATAATTGTAATGTGTTTTAGTTGTACGTTAGCGATACTTGATAAGTTATTTGCCAAAGCTGTTAATATTATGAAAAAGATAAAGGTTTTGTTGAAGAATGGTTTGAGGTACAAGGACATGGACCTCTATTAAGTACTAAAAGGTTGTGAATAGTTACATAACAAGTATATTAAGAAGTTATGAGATCACAAAAAAAAAAAAAAAGAAAAAAAAAAAAAAAAAGAGAGAGAAAAGAAAAAGAGAAAAAGAAAAAGAGAAAAGATAGTAAAATTAATACATATTGCTTTTTAAAATAAATAAAAAAAAAAAAAAAAACCAAAAAAAACTTCGCCCGTTATGAATGTAGTAATTGAATGTTGCAATCTTAAATTTAACACAATTCGGCAACTATGAAGGTCCTAGGACTCCGTTATGCTATGAGCCGGTGGGACCTGGAGACGCTTATAGGGGCCCCCCGACAACATTTCGTCGGATAAGTCTCTCCTATCCCTCTTTTGGCTCTCTGCACTAGTGGACGCCAGACCTTCCTAATATTGAACAGAGCTCTGTTAAAGAGTGTGTGAGTATGAATGATTGTATGAAATAGAGACACGTCATTAATGCGAAGTCGATTCTTACTTGATTAAGACAATGAAATCTGTTTGATAACTTGTTAACCAATTTGTTTGATTCATTAATAGAGTGGTTTGAATAGTTTTTAGATTATTTCAAAAGGGCATTACAACATTGAATGTATCAACCTGTTTGATTCATTAATTGAGTGGTTTGAGTAGTTTCTAGATTGTTTTAAAAGGGCATTATATTATTGAATGTATCCTTAAGTTTTGCACGTTTTTGTTATTTGCACTGTATTTGTTTGAAAATTAGCACTGCAAAATTTTAAACCAAACATGGGCTTGTGCAAAAAGAAAAGGGGGGATATGTTGTGGAATGTTAGAGAGGTTTGGAGAATGTTGGAGAATATTCCCAAATATTCTCGAAGAGATGGGAGGTGCGACCCCTTTGCTATGCCCAACCCCATGTTTGGGAGGCCAATTAGATCGGCCCATACTCCGGTGCTACCTGCACCAGGGATTCGCTGTGCTACAGGTAAACACACCGGGTGTCCAATAAAAAGTTATGTTGGTGGCAGGGGTGTGGTCACGGAAGCACTATATAAGCGAAAGTTGCTGCGCAATAAACCAGAAGTTCGTTTATCAACCATATTGGTTGCACGCATTTTCTTTGCCGCTCCCGCAGGGATCTACTGGAGAGAGCCCAGAGGAGGGTGACAAAGGTGATGGGAGCATCCCTGAGGAAAGGCTGAGATAGCTGGGACTCTTTAACCTGGAGAATAGAAGGCTGAGGGGAGACCTTATCAATATCTAGAAATATCTAAAGGGTGAGTGCAAGGAGGATGGAGCTGGATTTCTTCTCAGTACTTCCCAGGGACAGGATGAGGGGCAATGGGCACAAGCTGGAACATAAGAAATTACATCCAAACAGAAATAAAAATGTATTTACTGTGAAGGTGACAGACTGGCCCAGGCTGCCCAGGGAGGATGTGGAGTCCCCTTCTCTGGAAATACTCCAAACCCACCTGGATGCAGCCCTGGGTGATCCTAATTTAGTGGTAGAGTTGGACTGGATGATCTCCAGAGGTCCCTTCCAACTCTCTGTGGTTAATTCTACCTCCTGATGTTCCAGGGAGCCCTGTGCATGGCAAGGAGTTTGTCTCTTCTCTTCATAACCTGAATTAAACTTGGCATTTGGGTGAGGAGATACCTATGTTTCTTTTTGCCTCCTCACTTGGAGCTCCAGAATGGGATAAAAAAAGTCCAATCTTGAGGTTCTTTGAGTTCTCCTTGAGTTATCTGGCAAATGGAAAGCAGCTGCCCCTTTAGGCATCTTCATTTTCAGACTCCTCAGCCCCTCCAGCATCATCTGGAAGTCATGGAGCTTGTAAAGCAAAACTAAGAAAAAGCAAAGCTTGTTTGTTTTACGTGGGATGAACAACTCCACCTGAGGTCCTTCTCATCCAGCCCTTCACAGGGTTATTAAAAAGCAGCCTTGCAAAAGTGCTTCCCACAAGAAAAAGTCATTTTACTAACTTTCCTCCTTGTTCTTAGGGTTTGATTACATTCCAAGCTGCAAGTATTTCATCAATAGTCCCTCTTCCCTTCCCTTCCCCTTCCCCTTCCCCTCCCCTCCCTTCCCCCTTCCCCTTCCCCCTTCCCTTTCCCTTTCCCTTTCCCTTTTCCCTTTTCCCTTCTCCTTCCCCTTTCCCTTTCCCTTTCCCTTCCTTGTGTAGGAATGACATCAAAACTTCCAAAAATCCTTGTCAGCCCTGCCAGAGTTAGTGAGAAGAGAGTTGGAAGGGACCCTAAACTCATCCATTCCCAAGCCCTTTCCATGGGCAGGGACACCTCCCACCAGCCCAGGTTGCTCCAAGCCCCATCCAACCTGACCTTAGACACTGCCAGGGATGGGGCAGCCACAGCTTCTCTGGGAAACCTGGCACAGGGACTCAGCACCCTCACACCAGCGAATTTCTTCCTCATGTTCAACCTCAATCTCCCGTCTTCAAGTTTTAACCCATTTCCCCTTGTCCTCTCCCTACCCCCTGGACACCTTCCAGGAACTCTGTGTCCTTCTGATGTTGGGGACTCCAGAACTGGACCCAGCACCCCAGGGGGGTCTCAGCAGAGAAACTCTGAGCCATATAAAGCAAAGGAAAGGGATGCACAAGGAATCCTGTGCCAGGCCCTTTTGGGTACTAAATCTTTGATTGGAATCTTTGATGGTTTGGAATCATTCAAGATGAGTTATTGGTGAAACGTGAGAACTTTTTGATGCCAACTTCTCTTCATATTTACAGGGAAACTTAGGGGCTAAACAGGGATGTTTTGAAACTCTTTTAGTTGTTTTTTTTAAAAAAATCAATCCATTTATATTGATTATATGATACAGGTAGAACAATAGTAATAGAAGAAGGAGAGTAACAGAGACCTTTAAATTCTTTCTTTGCAACTTATCTATGATTTGGAAAAATTTCTCCCTGGAAAGGGTTGTCAGGGCCTGGATCAGGCTGCCCAGGGCAGGGCCGGAGTCCCCATCCCTGGAGATATTTTAAATTAAGCACCAAATGTACCCTGAGGCCTCTCCTGCCACCCATAAGAAAAATCCCATGGAACAAAATAAGCCACTTATTGAAAACTTGATTTTCCCTTCACCTGGTCTGGAAAGCAGCATTAAAAAAACATAAAATAGAGGATTTAAATTTGGTTTTTCCCTGGTGACAGTGATGGATTCTTCTTTGTGAAATCTTGGTGAATATAGAGGATGTTTAGAAGAAATAGAAATTCAGAATTATTTCTGTTTTTCATGTTTATTCTTTGAAGTCACCCTGATGTTTTCAGCAGCATAACTGGAAAAGGGAATTTGTATTTCCCTTATTTGTAACCATCAATTTCTCTTTATTTTCCCATTTCTTTGTAGTTTATAAGCAAATTAGAGGAACACATCACACATGACCTACACTAAGTTTTGGAAATAGGAATTCTTCCCCACAATCAGTTCATTACAGGAACAGTAGCCCCAAAATTTTTAATTTTACCAATTTTTAATGTTCCATGAGGAACAGGATGGTTAAATGGCTCTGTGTGATGGTAGTTACAAGAACTTGTAATTAAATTGTATCTCAACACATTGGCATTGGGATGAGGGGAAACCTGTGCTTTCAGTCTGCTGTCTGGCTTTTGAGGGTTTCATTTTCAAGAAATTTTGGATTAATGCATAGATGCTCTTATTTACCTGGGTTTTTTAAGCTATTTTGTTTTTCAAGGGGGAAATTTCCAAACCCTGAAGCCAATACAGAGTCTCCACATAGCAAACCTAAAGCCATTCCAGGGAATTTTCCTTTAAAACATTGAGAACAGAAAAAACACTCAAAATTTATTCTCATTATTTAATCCTCCTTTATTCTTCCCCCCAACACCACTGGGAGATTTCTGCCATTGCTTGCACTGCTCTGAAACAAAACAGAGAAGGGGGAAGGGATTTTTTTTTTCTTTTATTACCTTTCAGAAATGTTTCTGGAATGGGATGGGCTTTTTCCAAATCTGTTCTTGGACATATTTGTGCTTAATCCCAAGATGAATGAACCATGGGCTGCTACAGGAAGAGATGACATCTTGCTCAAGATGTTCTGCTGCATTTTTCTTGATATCAAGCTGGCACCACATTTGCAGAGGCTGTTCCACTCCAGGCTGGCCCCAAACACTTGACCAAAAAGAAAGTGTTTACTAATAACAAAACCCAACCATCCTATTGGAAAGAAAAAAGATGGATATAACACTACAGGGTAGATAGAATTTTTTTGTTGCAATAGGAATCAAAATCTTCAGTACCTCTCTTCCCTCCAGAGAAACTTGACAAGAGAATGGATGTTGCAGCTCCTAAAAAAAGGGGCTTTCAAGATGCAAATAAATGAGATGCTTACTCAAAGCAGAGAAAAAAATCCAACACATTATTATTGAATCATAGAATGGTTTGGGTTGGAAGGGATCATAAAGATCATCCAGTTCCAACCCTCTTGTATGTCCAGGGACACCTCCCACTATACCAGGTCTACTGGAAAAAAAAGTCTGGACTAATAATGACAAATCTGAACAAACAATGACAAGTTTTCCCATTCCCACCCTAATCTTTTAGATTTTGATGAGTGAAACTTGCAGCTCCTTTCCAACCAGGATGGTTCTAAGAAATGAGAGGAAGAAAAATGGAATGAGAAAAATGGAATTTTCATGGAATTGTTCTTGAATTGAACATTATTTTTCTACAAGGAATTCATCATCTTGCCTTGAGGTGGACTCTGTTAATTCGAATCCATTAGAAAACTTTGCTTAATTTATTATTCAACAGTCATAATTGCTTCCAGGATTTTGGTGAGGAACACTGACTGGCTCCAGGATGGAGGTACAAGATCCCCAAGTGCTTCTCTGTCTTTTAGACATGGTGATCACTCATCCACTGCTGCACTTTATGAACCAGGCTGCACAAAATGAAGTTTTGTCCCAAAAGAGATGAGACTTGATAAATATTTCAGGAAAATGAGTTGAAGAATGCAGTTTTTATGTCTTTCTATCAAGAGTGTTGGCGAAAATGTCATCTTTTGCTTTATAGTTCATTTTGGAACTGGTACTTGTAGTTCTTAAACCTCTAGAATTACTTTCTGTGAGTTCTGGGGTTTCCAAATCTCTGTTAAAACTTCATTTTTTTGGTGTTCAGGCTACAGCTGCTGTGTGCTTCCCCATAATTTGGCAGGAAGCAGAGCAGTGGTCATTATCTTCTGGCTTTATCAGAATTGCTGCAGTGTCCAGGGGAATGCATTTGAAAAATAAGATGGAATGTAGTAAAAACAACTTTTAATCTAAAAGTTCGTCCATTTAGTTGGGTTGCCTGCTCTCAGCTCTCAAAAGGCTGCTTCTCATCTGCTCCCTATTTGCACTTTATTCAACAAGAGGGAGCAGAACCAAGTTCTGAAGTTTTTTCAGGTCCATCTGAGTGGAATAAATGATGCTGCTACTGGCAGTGACTAAGTTTGAAGAAGTGGTAAGGTAAGAGGAAAAAAGTCAAACTACTTTATGATATTTTCAAAGGGTTTACCTGTTATGAGGACCAACTTTTTAGGAGGGACTGTAGAGACAGAACAAGAGGTGAGGGACTTAAAGTGTTTTACAGTGAAGGTGCTGAGACCCTGGCCCAGGCTGGAGGTGGGAGAGGTGGAGAGGGATCTGGCCAGGCTGGATCCGTGGGCTGAGCCCCACTGAGGTTCAACCAGGCCAAGTGCTGGGTCCTGCTCTTGGGTGACACCAACCCCAGGCAATGCTCTAGGCTTGGGGCTGGGAAGTGCCCAGAAGGAAAGGAGCTGGGGGTGACAGTGGCTGAAGAGGAGCCAGGGTGTGCCCAGGTAGCCAAGAAGGCCACCAGCATCCTGGCTTGTGTCAGGGCAACAGAGCTGCGGAAGGGTTTGGAGCACAAGGAAAAGGTTCTGGAGAACTTGTGAGGAGCAGCTGAAGGCGTTGGGAATGTTGGGTTTGGAGGAGGCTGAGGGGAGAGCTTCTGGCTCTCTGCAACCGCCTGAGAGGAGGTTGGAGCCGGGGGGGGTCGGGCTCTGCTCCCAAGGAACAAGGGATGGGAGAAGAGGAATTGAGCTGGAGGTTTAGATTGGAGCTTGGGAAGAATTTCTCCCTGGAAAGGGTTGTCAGGGCCTGGCCCAGGCTGCCCAGGGCAGGGCTGGAGTCCCCATCATTCCTGGAGGGATTTCAAAGCCCTGGAGATGTGGTGCTGAGGGCCATGGGGCAGTGGTGGCCTTGGCAGGGCTGGGTTAAGGGTTGGACTGGGTGATCTTCAGGGTGTTTTCCAACCCAAACCATTCCATGATTCTGTGGAAAGCTGAGCCAAGCTTCTGTGCAGCTCAGAAGCAGCTTGGGGACAGGAGCCCTGTGCTGAGGACACTTCTCATGTGGCAGCTGAAGTGACCATGGAGCTGCTGAGACCTCAGGCTGCAATTATGGAGGAAATGGCCTCAGGGAGACTACCAGAGTCTTCAAAAAATCTGTTTCTGTCTCTGAATAGCTTGTTTCATCCTAAAAAACAGCTTCATATCCACTCTTGCTTGAAAACCTCTCTTCATAACATCACAAGTGACTGAAATTGGGGTTTGCAAATTACTTTTATTTTCCACAGCAATAGGAGGAAAGAAAACAGAAAGTAGAATAATTTTCTTTTTGTTTTTATTGGAAATTAGAAGCCATGAGGGTTAATTAAGCAAAGTTGCCACACGGTCATGCCTCCCTTTTTCTCCTAAGACTTGGAGGCTGGAGCTTTGCTTTCCTTTAGAACACAGCTTTTTTAAGCAGTTCTCTATTATTATAAAAATAAAAATTAATTTTAGGCTGAAATAAATTCAAAGGATGAACCCTTGGAATTTTTCAGTGAGAAAAGATGGGTCACATAAATTGAGCAGGTTTTTGGCAGCACTGAGGTCACTGCCAGTGATACATCTGCTTTATCTTTTTTTGAGTAAATATTTCTGTAAGGAACCAAACTGTGAGCACACACCCAGAGTTTGGTGTTTTGGCTGCTTGGCTATGCTGATATTTTATAATCCATATAATTTTCATTGGTTTTTACACATCAGTGTCTTTCCAGCACTATTGAACCAAATGGAATTGTCCAGGAGGATGTAATTATTAATTCTATTGCAGTAAGAAAAGGAAGATTATTCTGGGATGGCCAGAGCTGGGGACAGCCTGCCTGGAGTTTTCCTTGGCTTTCTTTGCACATTTGTGTGTCCCTTGTTAGTGTTTATCAAACTCCAATTATTTGTCTCCAGATAATGTTCTCATTCTTGTGCTCATAGTGTTTTCCTCTGCATCCTCTTGGCTTGTTCCCATTCTCTTTTCTCTGACTTTATCACTTGTTTGTTCCTTTTTCTTTAAAAAAAACAAACAAACAAACAAAAAACCCAGGCTACCCAGAACTGCATTTGCATCACTTGTGGCTCTTATTGCCAACATTGGTCCTTGTGCAACTGGAATCTGACCAAACAGCTGGCTTTTTGCCTTAAAAATGAAAATCTTTGCAAAAATTCTGCCATGTTTAATCCTGACAAGGAGGTTTCTGTCTCCTAAGATTATAAAAAAAAAATTACCTAGGATTATCAAAAGATCATAGGATGGCTTAGGTGGGAAGGAACATTGAAGGTCTCAAAAATTGGTACCAGGCTTTAGCTTCCACATTTCTTTTAATGATGGGTAGAATTATTTCTGTGGGCATAAACAAAACAAAACAAAAAAAAAAAAAAAATGGAAGGGGAGAGCTGGTATGTTGCTATTCTCTGAGACCTCTTTTGTAAATACTCATACTTTTCAATTTCTGAATTTGTCAACTTCAAGCAATAGGAAAACCCCATTATTTGGAACTACTCCTTTAACTGTCCTATTTAATGGATTGAAACTTTCCTACCTCACCCCCAACATCATATAACAGTCAATTCAGTTTAAAAAAATTAAATATATGACATTCATAGAATGGTTTGGGTTGGAAGGGACCTTAAAGCTCATCCAGTTCCAGTTTGGGTGGTGTTTTATCAGCTCTTACAGTGTTGCTCCATTGTCTCATCCAAACACCATCCTTGGCTTTCTGCTTGTTTTTTCCTGTTTTTTTTTTTTTTTTTACAAATGCTTTCATCACTGATTATTTCATCACTGAGCATTTGTTCTCTTGGGATAACATACATGCAAGGCTGGGATTCTGTCCCACTTCTTTGATGGAGCTCACTCTTCTTAGAACTTTTGTTATCTGCTCTGGTACGGGTGAAAATCTTCACTGTGCCTCCTGGTTTTCTTCATCTGGGTCCCAGGTTCTTCACCTGGAAAGCTGTAGCTGGAAGAAAAGAAAGAAAAAAACCCAACAGATGGTTGGTTCTGACCATCAGCTTTTAAAAACTTTTAAAATAATTCCTGAGAAACGACCTCTGGTAACTTTTAATTGTTTGAAGCTGACCAGTAGCAGCTTTTTTCTTGAAAAAACATGTTTGGAGGTGGTTAGCAACACTTTCTATTTAAACTATCTGTGCACTGCCCAGGTTTTAAGGTGAGCTGGTTTTATTTAAAAGAATTGATATTTTGTAAAGCAATTAATTGTGTGGTTGCTACTTTTCTGGTAACTGGAAAGATCTCACTTGAATCCATAATGTTTCTGTGTAGGCGGCAGGTGCACGCCCCGCCTGTGCCAGCTGGGACTGGTCAAAATGCGCATGCCCGATTGAGGCAGTGTGTGGTTCCAGCAGGTCCCGAGCCAGGCAGATCGAACTTAGTTCTCTGATACTAATCAGAACCAGCACTAGCTCGACTGACTCTGTTCACGAACCGAGCTTGCGCCCGCAGCGAGATTCCTCTCACGCAACATCTGGTGGAGAATGCGGGCATCAATTTCGGTCTAAACTGTCTCCCTGAGCGTTTCGTCCGAAAGTGACCCTTCTCTACAGACCGTCCGATACCCCGAAAAATTCGGGTAAGAGAAACTTTTTTCTTCTCTTCGACATCGTCATCAGTAAATCCGATGATGGGCTCCTATGTAAGCAAACCTACCGGCACCGCTGTTGCCGATCAGATTACAACCCAGGCGGAAACGCAGGAAAACCTCCGCTACCAGAGTCCCGAAACTGCCTGGGACCTGTGGGGGGAGGTGTACAACCTGCTGGCAAGTTTCCACTATAAGGAGACCAACGGCGACATTATTGGTGCGGACAACACCTGGCGAATCGTTTGCAATCTATTAGCTTGCATGAAAGCCGAAGTAGAAGTGGCAATTGTCACCGCCACGGCCCCATTACGAAAGACCGAGGTATTTCCCCCGAAGGAAATGCCCACAGTAACCCCCTCGGCACCCCCCTTCGAGGGGGAGGAGCCCGGGAGGGCGCCGAGTGTAGCTCCGTCGGCGCCGCCCCCCGAGGGGGGGGAGCCCGGGACAGCGCCGAGCGCAGCCCCGCGCGCAGCCCCGCCGGCGCCGCCCTCCGAGGGGGGGGAGCCCAGGACAGCGCCGAGCGCAGCCCCGTCGGCGCCATCCCCGGAGGAAGGAAAAAACGAACAAGTGTATCTGGGGCTGACCACGGGCAAGCCTGCCATAAAGGGCATGTCCGGGAAGCCCCACCAAACCGTGACCGAACTCCTATCGGATATCGGCCGGGAAGTCAAAACACCGGAAAATGATGGGGCGGAAACCGCGGCTGGCGGCACCCCCGGCTGCCGTGGAGAGCTACCCCCGCCGCCGCACCCGGCCCCACGAAAGGCTGCAAAGATAAAAGCAGCCCCTCAACCAGCGGCAGCATCTGCGCTGGAAGACAAGATATCGGCCCTGCAAGACCAGGTCACTCGGGCCGTGCAACTAATAGAGAAGCGGGACGTTGAACATCGCCCAGCTTTTCAGCGGTACAGGAACCCACCCACCCTGACGGACGACGAGGACGATGTCCCGACCCTGCCGCGGCAACTTCAAAATGCCCCGGGCGCTACTACTGGTCGCTCAGGGCGTTGGTCTGGCATCATCCGGGATGCCATTTTGCAGGGCAAGTGGCAGCCCACCACTGTGGCGTACCCCGTGCTGCAGGACGCTAATGGACAGCCGGTGTTTGAACAACACTCATGGAAAACCCTGCAGCAGGCGAGGCAGATAATCAAAGAACAGGGGTTGAGGTCGGAGAGCGGCCGGGCCGTCCTGGACTGGCTGTTCACCTCCGATGTAAACAGCCCATATGACTGTCGCAGTCTAAGTCAGTACCTACTAACCCCCTCCCAACAAATCATCTGGTTAAAGGAGTGGGAACGCCTCGCTGCGGCGGAAGTCAACTGCGCTAGGGCACCCGGAGATCCACTAGCGGGCGTCACAGCGGACATGCTCACCGGCTCCGGGCGCTTTGCAGAGATCGACCTGCAGCTGCAATGCCCGCGCGAGGTCCACCACGCCGCGGCAAGACTGGCACGTCAGGCATTTTATGCAGTACCAGAACCGCACCCAGTACCATCGTTTACCAACGTAAAGCAAGGGTTGAACGAACCCTATCAAAATTTTGTCGATCAACTGTGGCAATCTGTCACGGCTCAATCAGACACGACGGTAGAGCAGCGTGAATCCATGCTTAGAATACTGGCATTCGAGAATGCAAATCCTAGATCAAAAGCCCTCTTCTCGACACTGCCGAAAACGGCGCCAGTATCAGAAATGCTGGACGTTGCCGCCAGGGCGTCTCAGCACCAGCAGCACCAGGGAATGGCTGGTGCCTTCGCCGCCGCATTGGAACCAACCCATCAGCTCCTCGCGGCGGTAGTACAAAAACTGGGCAATAACGGAGGACGTGGCCCTCAAAACCGGCGAAATCGCCCGAACAGACAGAGGCAGTCCAGCCCGGTCTGTTCGCGATGCCACGCGAGGGGACACACCGGGCGAAACTGCTCTGCAGTCGTCTGGTGTAATCGTTGTCAGCGAGCGACACACAACGACGCAGCCTGCTGGTACCAAAAAAACGGCAGGGACAGCGCGAGGGGCCCCCGCGCCGGGATACAAGTAGCCGGGCCAACGCTGTATGCCGGCTCCCCGCCCCAGCAACCCGGGGAAGCCTCGGCATCAATTTACAATCTGCAGTAGACACCACGCTACTGACCACGGCTGTCCACACAATACCAACAAACACGTACGGACCGGTAATCCATGAAAATTCTAACGTTGGTGCGCTTTTAGTAGGACGCTCTTCCTCAGGACTGGCAGGACTAGTAGTACTCCCAGGGGTTATAGATGCCGACTCCACGGGGGAAATAAAGATAATGTGTTTTACACTGAACCCCCCCCTAGTAATTAAGGCAGGGACCCGATTAGCACAGCTAGTCCCACTCCCAAAATTAGACCTAGGAAAGAACGTTAAAACAGAGAGAGGCGATCGGGCCTTTGGCTCATCTGGAGACACCCTGGTAACCCTGGTGCAACAGATGAGAACAAGGCCGATTATAAACATACAGATGGCGATCGGCAAAGAGGTAAAAACCCTCCCTGTAATGCTAGATACAGGGGCCGACGTCACAATCATCAGTAAGAATATCTGGCCACGAAAATGGAAGCTTATTGCAGTTTCTGACGCCGTTCAGGGGATAGGTGGCAGTTCCACCCCCCTGCAAGCGCACCAACCAGTACAAATTAAATTTCTAGAAGGGCAAGTGGTAACTGTGAGACCATATGTGTTACCCTTGCCCGGTCAGCTCGGGGGGTTGGTCGGTCGGGACGTGATGAGCCAGATAGGAGCCATCCTCACTATCCCTGAACCCACCCAACCCTCCCAAAATTTTCAATAAGGGCCACTGCTGACATGCCGCTGACCCCCAGACTCCACTGGAAGTCGGACACCCCTGTCTGGGTAGAGCAGTGGCCCCTTTCCAAGGAGCGGCTAGACATAGCAAATCGCCTGATAAAAGAACAGCTAGACGCTGGACACGTCCAGCCATCTGTGAGCCCGTGGAACACGCCCATCTTCGTGGTTCCAAAAAAGTCGGGCAAGTGGAGATTGATACAAGATCTGAGAAAAATTAATGACCAGATGTGGCCAATGGGCGCCCTCCAACCTGGGCTGCCCCTGCTTACCATGCTACCTAGAGACTGGCATCTTCTGGTCATGGATTTAAAGGACTGCTTTTTCAATATCCCCTTAAATCGTGAAGATACTGCTCGCTTCGCGTTCACGGTCCCATCGGTCAACAAAAGTGAACCAGCGAAGCGATATGAGTGGGTGGTACTGCCACAGGGAATGAGAAACTCCCCGACCATATGCCAATCGTATGTGGCACGGGCGCTCGCGCCAATTAGAAAAGCAATGCCGGATACGATAATTTATCATTATATGGACGGTATCTTATTTTGCCAGCAAGCCCCGTTCCCCGAAAACATCGGCCAGGTCTTGACCGACCACCTCGAGACCGAGGGACTAATCGTAGCTCCGGAAAAAATTCAAATGAAGTCACCCTGGAGCTACCTAGGGTGGAAGGTAACTGATGCTATGGTGAGACCCCAAAAATTAGAAGTAGTCCATTCATTTAAAACACTGAATGACGCCCAAAAACTAGTGGGCGAACTACAATGGGTTAGACCCATTATAGGTCTCACCAATGCAGACATCCACCCCTTTTTGTCCTTATTACGGGGTACACATCCAGGGGCACCTGTGGACTGGACCGAGGACCACTCCAACGCCTTGAAGCAGGTCGTCCACAAGCTGACAACCGGCTATGCGGATCGGCGAGACGCCACCCACCCCATCGGAGTGTGGGTATGTAACCACCCCTCATTCCCCTTCGCCCTACTCATGCAGGACTTCACGAACAAAAGAATACCTGGGGAACGCAAACTCAATCTGACTTATAACCGAGACTCTACAAGATCAGAGTCTATAGCTATTTTGGAATGGCTATTTCCCCCCCATACGCCTCAGAAGGGCATATGGCAAAAGACCGAGGTAATAGCATTTCTCATACGGAAGGGACGCCAGCGCTGCCTGGAAGTAGACGGCCAAGAACCGGAGTGGATCAACATCCCAATCAAAACCACCGATTTTGACTGGATGCTGCAACACTCCGAGCCTCTACAGCTCGCCCTACTTGGTTATCCCGGCGAGGTGCGTCATGATGGCCCAAAACATCAGCGATTACAAGCTATCAGCCAGTTCCAGTGGCTCGAGCAACCGATCGTCTCGGAGCGCCCAGTGCCCGGTATAACAGTATTCACGGACGCTGGACAAAGATCCAGAATGGCTGCCTGTGTATGGAAGGACAAAGGCCAGTGGAAACAGCATTTGATTTCAGGCACCTCCGAGGACAATCTACAAACCCTGGAACTGCTTGCGATCATCTGGGCCCTGACGCAGTGGCAGCAAGTTCTCGTCAACATCGTCTCCGACTCCCAATACGCAGTCGGAGTCGCGAACCGTATCGAGGATGCCCTCATTAAGCCAGTGCCCAACAAAAGGCTACAGGAACTCTTCCTATCATTGCAGCGTGCGCTGAGAATCCGAACACAGCCATGCTGCATTATTCATATCCGTAGCCACAAGACAGCGCTAGGCCTGGGGGAAGGGAATGCCAAAGCTGACTCTCTAGTCAGCTTAGGTTTACAAAACCCAGTTACCGAATTCTCCAAAGCCCAGAACAGCCATTCTCTATTTCATCAGAGCGCTAGGGCCTTGAAGCGCACGTTCGACATCACTTGGGAGGAGGCAAAAGGCATCGTCAAAGCTTGCCCCCAGTGCGCCCAGTTCGGCCCTACCCTGGGAATGGGTGTGAATCCACGCGGTCTTCAAGCCGGAGAAATTTGGCAGATGGACGTAACACACGTCCCGGAATTCGGAAGACTGAAATATGTCCATGTTACAATTGACACCTTCTCAGGCATGCTCTGGGCAACAGCTCAGACGGGGGAGAAGGCGCTACACGTGGTCCGTCATCTGACCAACTGTTTCGCTGTCATGGGGATCCCTCAGGTAATAAAAACAGACAACGCGCCGGCCTACACAGGAGCAAAGCTTAAGCAATTTTTTGCTACCTGGGGAGTGAAACATATTACAGGAATCCCCCATTCGTCTACAGGGCAAGCGATTGTAGAAAGAGCCAATCGCACCCTGAAGACATACCTACAGAAACAAAAGGACAGCGAAAATATGGACCCACAGACGCGGCTTAGTAAAGCGCTCTTCACTCTAAATTTTCTGAGCCTAAGCCGCGACTCCCAAGAGCCACCCGTCCTTCTACACTACTCATCGCAGAAAGTCATCAGCATGCCTGAAGTCCAAATTTATTGCAAGGAACCAACAACAGGTCAATGGATGGGGCCAAGACCATTGCTGTTCACCGAGAGAGGATACAGCTGTGTATCCGCAGACTCTGGGCCTCTCTGGGTGCCCAGCAAATGGACACGCCCTGCCCCGACCAGACCAGCACCACCGGCCCTGAACGACGAGGCACCTCGCAACTAAGATCTTTGCGTATTTGTCATCTTTTCCCCGATAAAGACCTAAAAAAAAAAAAAAAAAAAAGGGGGGAAATGTAGGCGGCAGGTGCACGCCCCGCCTGTGCCAGCTGGGACTGGTCAAAATGCGCATGCCCGATTGAGGCAGTGTGTGGTTCCAGCAGGTCCCGAGCCAGGCGGATCGAACTTAGTTCTCTGATACTAATCCGAACCAGCACTAGCTCGACTGACTCTGTTCACGAACCGAGCTCGCGCCCGCAGCGAGATTCCTCTCACGCAACATTTCTGCCAAGTAATATTTTCTATATTTTAAGATAGTGGCTACAGCATTCTGTTCCATTGGATTAGAATCACAAAATCCTTTTGGTTGGAAAAACTCCTTCAGATCAAGTCCAGCATGAAACCCAGCACTGCCAAGCATGACCCTAAGGTGACATTTTAAAAGGTGACATTAAGGTTTTAAAAACCCCCACAACATACCATATCCTGCATTAAATCCAAGTTGAGCAGCATGTGCCACTCCACATGTCAACCAGGTCTGGATGTTTCTTTTTCTGGATGTTTGTTGGAGTGTGTGCACCAAATATTCTTCTTCAAAGAGGAATTCCCAAAGGTTTTTGTCATCTAAATCTCCTCTGGATGTGCAGGAGACAAGCAATGGGGAGAATCCAATGAATGTGGTTAAGGGTGAGGATGGGTGCTCCCTTCTCCATGCTCCTCAGCAGCATGGAAGAGATGGAGGAGTAGGGTCAGGGAATCATAAATTCATGGGATATTTTGGGTTGGAAAGGACCTTAAAGTTCATCCAGTTCCAACCTTTATCCATGGGCAGGGACACCTCCCACCAGCCCAGGTTGCTCCAAGCCCCATCCAACCTGACCTGAGACACTGCCAGGGATGGGGCAGCCACAGCTTCTCTGGGAAACCTGGCACAGGGGCTCAGCACCCTCAAATTCAAGAATTTCTTCCTCAGATCTCATCTCAATCTCCCCCTTTTCAGCTTAAAACCATTCCCCTTCATCCCATCCCTCCAGGCCCTTACCAAAAGCCCTTCCCCATCTTTCCTGTAGAAGAAAAACATCTTTGCTTTCCAGTAAAAGTAGCCAGAGCAAAGTGGTAGCAAATTGTGCTCTTTAGATGAGGCTCACCAGGGTAGTGCCAGGTTCCTGCCTTGGTAAGAGCATGTGTCTGACAAGTGATGGTTCTTTAGAACAGAAAACAACTCCACTGTGTAGAAATTGATTGACAGCCCAAAAAAAAAAGCTGTCACAAGTACACGCCTGTTAGGAAGTGTTCATGTGCCTCATGATAACTCAGAAAATGACTTTTTGGTGAAAAGCAAATGCCAGTGGTTTCAGTCTTTGTACTGAGCTGAAAAACTCCAGCTGGTTTGCTCTGATTCACCTTCTTGCCAGCTCTGTAAAACCTCACAACCCAACTTTGGATGTGGTGGAGACACCTAATGAGAAGACCAAAGGAGATTTGCCTTTTTTTCCTCTGTCCCAAGGGAGGACAGGCAGCCCTCTGGGATATCTGGATATCCCAAGGAAAGGAGTCCAGAAGGTTCTTGTGCTGCCTTGTTCAGCTTAGAAAGTTGGAGTGTCAAAATCCTCAGGAGTGCTTTCTCAAAGACATTAAGAAGGTGAAAAGCTCCACAAATTTATCTTGAGTGTTATAGAGCACTACAAAAGCAGATTTCTTATTTTCTTCCTTTATTACAAGTATTCAATGCCAAAAATATGCACACACACAAAAGCCAAGGGCTGAGTCTAGAGAATGATGTCAGACTCAAGGTGTGATGGGATCCCAATCAATTTTCCTTCTCCTGTCTTTGCTTTTTTCTGTCACAAGCAGCTCTTTATTTTTCTGATTATTTTTCTCTCTCTGTCCCTATCTCTCCTCCCCAAACAGGGCCTTAACAAAGCCCATAGTAAATGAAATTTATTCTGAAGTGTTTTTACTTAGAGTAGGAAGTATTGAAAAGGCAAAGTTGACTTCAACCCATAGTGATTTGGGGTGGTTACAATATTTTAATCAGAGAATTATCATGGTTGGAGAAGACCTCTAAGATCAGCACATCCAACTGTCAACCAAAACTCCCCCTCTATAAAATAAATAGTTTATTTATCACTATCTGCATCACCATGACCACCGGAGCATGTCCAATTCTTAACCCTGGGAGACATCTGGGATCCCAGGGAAGTGAAGCTAACCAGTTAAGATATCAAATTGTTCAGGAAAAAAATAGGAACATACTTTTATATCTTTCTTTCTCATCACATCAAGAGAGATATGAGCTTCTGCTGAACAAAGCTTTGCTGTATTCAGTAACTATAGGTCCATCTGGCTTGTGGAGATGATGTGAAACCAAGGGACAGAGGGTGTGCAGTCTCCAGAAAGCTCAACTATGCCAATAAAATGGCTTTTCTGGGTAACACTGATGGACTTTTTTCACCCAAGAGGGCTTAAAGGATCAAGGAATGAAAAAGGCTTCTCCCATGTAGCAAAAGGTCCACGTGAGGCTGGTTTTGGGCTTGTTGTGATTTTGCTGGTTGGTGCTTTCAGAGAATCACAGAACTGTTGTGGTTGGAGAAGAGCTCTATGATCACTGTGTCCAACATTCCCCCTGAATAAAATATATTGATCAATATCCATATCACCCACTGGAGCATGTCCTGAAGTGCCTCATCCACAGGGTTTTTCAATCCCTCCAGGGATGGGGACTCCACCACCTCCCTGGGCAGCCCATTCCTACACCTGACTGCTCTCTCAGGCAGGAAATTCATCCTCAGAGCTGGGCTAAACCTCCCCTGGTGCAGCTTCAGCCCATTGCCTCTGCTCCTGGCATTGTGCACTTGAGAGCAGAGCCCAGCACCCACCTCCCTACAACCTCCTTGAAGGGAGTTGTGCAGAGCAATGAGGGCTCCTCTCAGCCTCCTCTTCTCCAAACTCAACATTCCCAGTTCCCTCAGCTTCTCCTCATAGGATTTGTTTTCCAGACCCTTCCCCAGCTTGGTTGCCCTTCTAAATATCAGTATTTCATCATCATCATCTGGACTTGTTCCAGCCCCTTGGTGTCTTGTAATAAGGAGCAATCCTTTTTGCCTTGCTCCTGGTGAGAGGATCAAGCTCTGAGACTGATTGCATTGCCTTTCAGTTCAAATTTGGGTTCTTACAAGAGGAACCAGATCTTTTTCCAGATCCAGGCATTCCAGATTTCCTCACTGGTGAGATATTAACCAGCTCACAGCCCCGTTAAGTCCTTATTCCCTGCACACTCTTTTATTACCTGATTTATTTAATTTTTTACAATGGGAAAGGGCACTCTGACCTTTTGTTCCTTTCTTAAAGGCTCAGGACCTGAATGTCATCGAGGAAGTGATCCGAATGATGTTGGAGATCATCAACTCCTGCTTGACCAACTCTCTCCACCACAACCCCAACCTGGTCTACGCTCTGCTCTACAAGCGGGAACTGTTTGAGCAGTTTCGGACCCACCCTTCCTTCCAGGATGTCATGCAAAATATAGATCTGGTGAGCGAGGCATTGCTTCAAGGGTGCTTACAGGTTCTTAGTTCATCTCTTCAGCCTTTGGAGAAGAGGGAAATACTCATCATCTCTAGCAGTTTCTTCTAGGAAGTGTTTTCTATCTAATTTCAATGCTGAAGATGACTTTTTAGATTTAACTTAAATGCCTGAGATAAGGAGGAAGGTGACAAAGATGACTCAGGGGCTGGAGCAGCTCTGCTGGGAGGAGAGGCTGAGGGAGCTAGGATTGTTCAGCCTGGAGAAGAGAAGACTCCATGGGGACCTCAGAGCTGCCTTCCAATTCCTGAAGGGAACCTCCAGGAAGGCTGCAGAGGGACTTTTCCCAAGAGTGCCCAGCAAGAGGAGAAGGGGAAATGGTTTGAAACTGCAGGAGAAGAGGTTCAGGCTGGATCTGAGGAAGAAGTTCTTCAGCAGGAGGGTGCTGAGACTCTGGAACAGATTGCCCAGAGAAGCTGTGGCTGCCCCCTCCCTGGAGGTGTTCAAGGCCAGGTTGGATGAGGCTTGGAGCATCCTTGTCTGGATGAGAGGTGTCCCTGGGCATGGCAGGGAGCTTGGAGGAGATGAGCTCTGAGCTCCCTTCCCACCTCAGCCATCCTGTGAGAACACTGAGTTAAAATGTTATCAAGTTGTCATTTCCTGGGCCTCCACTGTGACTTCTTCTGGGTAACATCTTGAACTCAGCAGAGCCAAGGGGGTTTGGGAATTCCCACCCTGTTCCCCAGCTTTCAGTCCCCTGAGGAAGGACAACATCAAATTCTCTTCACTACTCCCAGTTAGAAACCTCTTTCTGGGGGGGAGACTGAGCAGGTTTCCTCCTCTTTTTCTTTACTCAGACTCTCCATCACCAGCCTATTAATGAATAGGGGGGGATTTGTAAAAAACAGTGAAGAGCAAATATTCAGCTGCCTTATTCCCTGGGCTGCATCTGAATGTGTGGTGCTTTCAGCTGCAGACTCTCTCTCCACAGAGAGATAAATAGATATTTGGATAAATAGACATTTTTCAAGAAAACAGAAGGAACTAGAGGAGGATGAGAGGTGAATTTCAAGGCGAGGTTGGATGGGTCCTTGAGTAACCTGATCCAATGGGAGGTGTCCCTGCCTTAGGAGTTGGGTTGGATCTTGGTGACCTTTAAGGTCCCTTCCAACCCAAACCATTCCAGGATTGTGATTCCAGGATTCTGTGAGATACTGCTGTGGCTCACTGTGGAGGATGATTTGGGAAACTAAATTTGGAAATTAAAGTGTTCTTTAATTACTGCTGATAGTGGCTTTAATGCTCATAGTGAGAACCTGAGTAATGATTCCTGCACAGAAAAAAACAGATTTTAAGTACAAGAAATATTTCTCTGTCATCTACTTGGTGTTTGCAGAGCTTGGGCAATGGTGGAAGTCAACTTGTGTGACCAGTGGGTGTGGAATACTGGAAGGGGAAGCTGGACTGGGTGCTGAATTTCTTGCTGCAGTGAATAATAGCACATTTATTGCATGCAATGGAAAATCTACTGAGGGTTCTGTTTTCCTCTGCTTTTATTGAAAAATATAACAGTAGGTGAACAGATTCCTGCTGATCCTTAAAGGCATTTCAAATGTTGGCCTGAAACCCTGCTCTGTACCTGTCCCTTCTTCTTCTCATCTCCCTTCATGTTTCCTGGTCATGCAATAGCCAAGGATTCAGAGCTCAAAACTCTCCCAACTTTTGGCAGCTGCAAACCACAGCCAGCCCTGAGACAGCCTGGATGGTGAGGATAAAAAATCTTCAAGCTGTGTAAAGAGAAGATATGAAGATAACAGCCATCTCCATTCCTAACTGAGAGAGGGACCTTCTCTGGTTCCTTGTCCAGCTCCAGAAAAACCAGGGCTGGTCAGATCCTTCTGCATGGCAGCTCCCACAGATAACAGTGTGTCCTTTCCCTTTCTAACAGTTAAACATAGGTTTTCCTCAACAATCTAACAATTCCTCCCCAAAACTACTTAATATTAGGTTACAGCATAATGCCAGTTACAGGCAGGAACTATTTAAAGCTCTCCAAGGGAGCATGTTGAATTTTTAAATAGCTCCTTTGTTAGAGAATGCAGGATGTCAAGAATTTTTTTTTTTTTTTTTTTTTTTTTAATATACCTGCCACCAGCTGGCAAGTGATGAAAGCTGTCAGGCTTGAGGATCTGAATAAAAGATTAGATTCAGCTGACTCTTCTTCTGTAGAGAGAACCACAAGTCCTCAGGTGTCGCCGATAATGAACTGGGATCTTAGGCCCAGCTGTGCCCAATAATTAGGGCCTGCCCCAGCCGGAAATGGGCGGGGCTGAAGGGCAAGATAAAAGGCATGCTCCCAGAAGCAGACAAGAGATGAAGAGGCCTGAGGAGAGGAATGGCAAGAGAGCTCCGGAGAAGAGCCGTGCCCCCGAGAGAAGGCTCGCCGCAACGTCTGGTGGAGAATGCGGGCAGCAACAGCAGGCCGTGAATGCTGAGGTGAGATAAGAAGCTCTACACGACCACGTTGGTTGCGGGAAGCTCTACAAAGCCAGGCTTAAATGCGGAAGGCGATATAAAGAGCTTCGAAATACGCAACCACGTCAGATGGAGCCACTACGTTGGTGCGGGACGTTCTAGAAAGAGCTCCAAATACGCAACCACGAGTGAAGCTCCACAAGGCCAGGCTTAAATGCTGAAGGCGGTGTGAAGAGCTCAGAGTAGAAGCCCAGCACGGCAAGACAACAGCCCGGAATGGCGAGCCAGGCAGGAGAGAAGAGTGAGGCTCGAAAGGCGCAGCGAGTTGGCGCACAGAACTCAAACCCAAGGAATGCTGAAGCTGAAACGGAGCTCTGAGTGCACATCAAGTCAGTGTGGTCCTGAAACGGAGCCTCCCAGGGACACGCGACAGTGCGGTCCTGAAACGGAGCCTCCCAGGGACACGCGACAGTGCGGTCCTGAAACGGAGCCCCCAGGGACACGCGACAGTGCGGTCCTGAAACGGGGCCCTAGGGACACGCGATAAGACTGGTGCGCTGAATGCTCGGAGAAGCCTCTGCATGGCTAGGCATCCCGAGGTGGCGAGTACCAGCGAAAACTGAGCTGGTGTTTTAAGACCTCATCTCCTGCTAACAGAGGCTAAAAGAGCCCGAATTTTCCCTCCTCAAAAAATAGGCGAAAAAATGTTAAAAATAATGAAATGTTAAATTATTGAAATTATTGAAAAAAAAAAAAAAAAGTTTATTTTTTCAACAAACAACAAAAAGGGGGGAAATGTAGAGAGAACCACAAGTCCTCAGGTGTCGCCGATAATGAACTGGGATCTTAGGCCCAGCTGTGCCCAATAATTAGGGCCTGCCCCAGCCGGAAATGGGCGGGGCTGAAGGGCAAGATAAAAGGCATGCTCCCAGAAGCACAAGCAGACAAGAGATGAAGAGGCCTGAGGAGAGGGATGGCAAGAGAGCTCCGGAGAAGAGCCGTGCCCCCGAGAGAAGGCTCGCCGCAGCATTCTTCTACCCTGTCAAGTCCTCCACTTGAGATTGGCAGCTCTACCACCAGAGATAACTGGGCTTTGTCCTGTGTGCTGCAGCCAAAATGTTCTAACTGCTCTTCCTACCCCTTAAAAAAATGGCAAAACATTTTAGTTTCAGTGTACACACAAGAGAATGTCTGGGACCATGTGGGAAGTATCTGAGAAGAGCCAAAAGGAGTTCCTGGTTCCCAACATTTATTTGCTTCAGGCTTTTCTCTCTGGTGCTGGAGATAAGAGCTCCATCCACATGGCCACAGGACTTTGGGAATGTTTGAAAGGAATTTGTGCCCTAAGAAGGAGTCAGAAGGAGTAAGCTGGAGCTTGGAGCAACCTGGGCCAAGGTGGGAGGTGACCCTGCACATACAGGGGGTTGGACCTGGGTGATCTTTAAGATCCTTTCCAACCCAAACCATTCTGGGATACTATGAAAATAGTGTGGAAAGAAATCTTTAGAGATTTGAGTCATCAGATTTCCCAAACTGTGTGTTGCTGGATCCTGGAAGGATGTCTTCAAATGGAAGATGATCTGACCTGCTTATTTCAGCATCCAGAGACAGAGTACTGAGCTGGTTGGACTTCTCCCTGTGGCCAAGGCTGGTTGAGGAGGATGGACCCACCAACTGCCTGATATCACAGAGCTCTCTTGGGTCTCAAACTGCTGAATGTAATTTGGTGGCCCAAGGCCTCTAAATCATGGGTGTAAATGGCAAATGTTGCAGCTTTTGGTAACTGAAGGGTGGGAAGGAGAAGTTACCTTTCTGAAGCCTCTGAAGCATGTAGGCAGGGACTGTGCTGCCTCCTGACTCCCTCCACTGCTTCTTTTTCTGGTCATTACACAGCCTGGGGAAGAGGAGGCCTTAAAACACCTTCCAGTGCCTGCAGGGGCTCCAGGAAAGCTGGGGAAGGGCTTTAGACAAGGTCCTGGAGTGATCAGACAAGGGGTGATGGCTTTAAACTGGAAGAGGGGAGGTTTAGGTTTAGCACCATTGCCCTTCTCTGGTCACACTCCAACCCCTCAATGTCTTCCTTGTCCTGAGGGGCCCAGAACTGACCCCAGGATTCCAGGTGCCCAACTCAGGGGGACAATCCCTGCCCTGCTCCTGCTGCCCACACCATTGCTGGGACAATCCAGGATGCTGGTGGCTCCACAGTCACTTCAGCTGCCGCATGAGAAGTGTCCTCAGCACAGGGCTCCTGTCCCCAAGCTGCCTCTGAGCTGCACAGAAGCTTGGCTCAGCTTTCCACAGAATCATGGAATGGTTTGGGTTGGAAAACAGCTTGAAGATCACCCAGTCCAACCCTTAACCCAGCCCTGCCAAGGCCACCACTGCCCCATGGCCCTCAGCACCACATCTCCAGGGCTTTGAAATCCCTCCAGGAATGATGGGGACTCCAGCCCTGCCCTGGGCAGCCTGGGCCAGGCCCTGACAACCCTTTCCAGGGAGAAATTCTTCCCAAGCTCCAATCTAAACCTCCAGCTCAATTCCTCTTCTCCCATCCCTTGTTCCTTGGGAGCAGAGCCCGACCCCCCCTGGCTCCAACCTCCTCTCAGGGGGTTGCAGAGAGTCAGAAGGTCTCTCCTCAGCCTCCTTTGCTCCAGGATCTGGGCTTCTCTGGTCTCTCCAGACCCTTTCCCAGCTCTATTCCCTTCTCTGGACACACTCCAACCCTCTCAGTCCTTTACTATCAAGGATTAACTCTATACTGTCTCAAGTAGTAAAGCAAATAATGCTTGGAGCTAAGTATTACTGTTCAAGTAGATGTTTTTCATTTCAGTCTTCAACTGCACACCAAAAATAGCCATCGCCAGCCTTGGGAAATGCTGACATAGCTTGAAAACATTGGAGGCCTCTCACACTTTTGTTCTTTGTGAAATTCAACTCAACCTGTTGCGTGAGACGAATCTCGCCGTGGGCGCGAGCTCGGTTCGCGAACAGAGTCAATCGAGCTAGTGTTGGTTCGGGTTAGTATCAGTGAACTGACTTCGATCCGCCTGGCTCTGGAGCCTGCTCAGGAACCACCCCCTGCCGATCCCGGGCATGCGCACCTGGGCCAGCCCCAAGTGGGCACAGGTGGGGCGAGCACCGTCTGGGCCCATCACCCGGCAAGTCCTGGCACCTGCTGCCTGCACAACCTTCACCACACAAACATAAAAATCTTTTCAAAACACATCAAGATGGGAGGCAAAATAGGAAACACCAGAATTCAGGTAGGATCTGTCAGCCTCACTCAGTTTTTTTATGGTGGTGGGGTATGAGAGGATTTGGATTTAATCTGAATATTCCATTTTGCTCCTCTTGTGGCTTAGCAGAACCTGAGCTATCCCAGCAGCTCTGGTGGGATGGATTCTCCACCTGAGCCTGCCCTGGGCAGGGATAGGATTCACCAACCCATTCTTGACAGCTGGGGAATGTTGAAATGCAAGGAGGTGTTTTCTTGGCTTTTGTTGGTTTTTTCTTTCAAAGTTTGTGGGCAACTTTCTCATTCCTCTCTGAGCTGGGAATCTTCCACCAGCAATTTGTCCCAGACTCCATGCCAAACCCAGGGAGCCCCACATGGAGTCCTCACACTTTTTGCACAAGCTGTTTCTTGCCTTTTTCTTCTGTAATTTCTGGTTCCTCCCTTTGCTTATGAACTCAGCACATAGAATCATAGAATCATAGAATTGGCTGGGTTGGAAGGGACCTCAGAGATCATCAAGTCCAACCCTTGATCCACTACCGCTGCAGTTACCAGCCCATGGCACTGAGTGCCACATCCAGTCTCTTTTTAAATATCTCCAGGGATGGAGAATCCACTACTTCCTGGGGCAGCCCATTCCAATGTCTGATCACCCTCTCGGTAAAGAAATTCTTTCTAATGTCCAACCTAAGCCTCCCCTGGCACAGCTTGAGACCGTGCCCTCTTGTCTTGCTGAGAGTTGCCTGGGAAAAGAGACCAACCCCCACCTGGCTACACCCTCCTTTCAGGGAGTTGTAGAGAGTGATGAGGTCTTCTCTGAGCCTCCTCTTCTCCAGGCTGAACAGCCCCAGCTCCCTCAGCCTCTCTTCATAGGATCTGTGCTCGAGTCCTTTCACAAGCCCAGTTGCCTCCTTTGGACCTCCTCCAGGACCTCAATATCCTTCCTAAACTGAGGGGCCCAGAACTGGACACAGGACTCGAGGTGTGGCCTCACCAGCACTGAGTACAGGGTCAGAATCACTTCCTTGGACTTGCTGGCCACACTGTTCCTGATACAGGCCAGGATGCCATTGGCCTTCTTGGCCACCTGGGCACACTGTTGGCTCATGTTAGGCTTCCTGTCAATCCAAACTCCAAGGTCCCTCTCTGTCTGGCTGCTCCCCAACCACTCTGTCCCCAGCCTGTAGCGCTGCATGGGGTTGTTGTGGCCAAAGTGCAGGACCCGGCACTTGGCTGTGTTGAACCTCATCCCGTTGGAATCAGCCCAACTCTCCAGTCTCTCCAGGTCCCTCTGCAGAGTCCTCCTGCCTTCCAGCTGATCGACACTTCCCCCCAGCTTAGCGTCATCTGCAAATTTGCTGCTGATGGACTCAATCCCCTCATCTAAATCATCAATAAAGATATTGAACAGAACTTGGCCCAACACTGATCCCTGGGGGAAACCACTAGTGACCGGCCGCCAACTGGATGCAGCACCGTTACGATCCGAGTTATTATTTATATTTTGATTGCAAGGAAAATTCAGCCACTACTTATAGACGACGCGTGAATTTACAAAAATAACAAGGCTTTATGATTTAAACAAGTTACAAGGATTTATTTAGGATTTATACAATTAGCTACTTTGGAGAGAAGAGTCGTTAAGAAGAGAAAAGAGTGGAGGTAATTAAGATGTTATCACCGTCTGCCGGCCCTGGCCTCTGGCTGTAGTCGGGTGCGTAGGGTCTGTCGCTCCTGCCGCTTCTCTGTCCCGTAGCTGAAGCCCAAGTGCCGAGAGAGGGGGCGGTCTAGAGAAGAAGCCGCCACTTCTCCTTTTCTCCTGGGCTTTTTTATACAGGAACAGAAGAGGGGTCTTTTTTTTGCATAAGTCCCTGATACACACAGACTTCCCAGAGATGAGTCATCCTTATCTTTCAGTCTTTTCAGTGTCCTGCTACTTTCATTGTTTTTGTCTCCACCACGCACCAGGAGGCAACCTGATAAGCATTCTTATCTTTTAGGTGTCTGTCAGGCATATGGTGAGGTAAACATATGTTAATTGACAAAATGTTGCAACATAGCAGGAAGAGAGAAAGAAAAAAAAATTGATTCAAGAGACATATTTTGTATTTTTTAAGTGTTTACATCAAGCACCGTTCAGCACCACTCTCTGGGCCCGGCCCTCCAGCCAGTTCCTAACCCAGCACAGAGTGCCCCTGTCCAAGCTGTGGGCTGACAGCTTTTTCAGGAGTATGCTGTGGGAGATGGTGTCAAAGGCCTTGCTGAAGTCCAGGTAGACCACATCCACAGCCTTCCCCTCATCCACCAGGCGTGTCACCTGATGATAAAAGGAGCTCAGGTTGGTCAGACAGGACCTGCCCTTCCTAACCCCGTGCTGGCTGGGTCTGATCCCTTGCCCATCCTGCAGGAGCTGGGTGATTACACCGAGGATGAGCTGTTCCATAACCCTGCCAGGCACTGAGGTCAGGCTGACAGGCCTGGAGTTTTCCAGGTTCTCCTTCCGGCCCTTTTTGTGGATTGGCGTGACATTCACCAACTTCCAATCATCTGGGATGTCCCCAGTGAGCCAGGACTGTTGGGAGATGATAGAGAGAGGCTTGGCGAGCTCTTCTGCCAGCTCTCTCACCACCCTTGGGTGGATCTTCCTACTACTACATCTTCCTACTCCTGCTTGGTTGGTTTGTTTTGTTTTTTTCCCCCCCAAGGATCAGTGTAGAGAGAACCACAAGTCCTCAGGTGTCGCCGATAATGAACTGGGAGCTTAGGCCCAGCTGTGCCCAATAATTAGGGCCTGCCCCAGCCGGAAATGGGCGGGGCTGAAGGGCAAAATAAAAGGCATGCTCCCAGAAGCAGAGAGAGACAAGAGATGAAGATGCCTGAGGAGAGGGATGGTAAGAGATCTCTGGAGAAGAGCTGTGTCCCCCAGAGAAAGGCTTGCCGCAACAGATCAGAGATCACAGCGCTGCAGCAGGGCCTTATCTGGAAGAACGTAAAACCTCCCTGCAACATCTGCCAGAGGCAGGGAAATTTCTTCTCTCTATTCAAGCATGAAGATAATCATGGACAGGACAGAAGGTGAAACCTGATTTTTTTTTCTTGCCTGATTGCCACATTTCTGTTCTTTCAAACAGAACGAACCCAAAAAACCCCAACCACAACCCCAAGAAAGCAACTTCCAACAAGTGTCATCTGTTTCAGTTTCTAGAGAAAATTGCTCTGCTGTCCAGCAAACCTACTTGCTCAAAAGCAAGGGCTGGGGTTTTGGGGGGAATCGGAAGAGAGGAACAGCAAATTGGAATCTCAGAGTAATGGAACCATCAGCTGGCTTTGTTTTATGAAGAGCAACTGAGCTGGGAGGCATAATTAGAGTAATGGTTTCTGGCTCCAGCTTGGGTCTCATTGCAGAAGAGAGCTCTGCAGAGATTGTGTACTCTAATCCACTTTTCCCACTCTTTTCCTTAAAAGAATTCACAGGGATTAATCCATGTGTTGGAAGCTGTGATTCAGATCCAAGTGGGCATTGCAGCTTTTCAGAGGAGAGCATCTCTGAACCCCAGGAGATGTTGGGGAGCTTGTGTGTGATTCCAGCCAAGGGGTAGCCATTTGCTGACTTGGGCTCCCCCACAAAAAACCTCTCGAATTTGGTGTTGAAACTTTGCCCTGCACCCTTCTGGAGTTGTTTGGAGTCGTCAGCCCAGCCTGACTGCTGAGTTTCTCTGGGATGGAGCTTTGGAAACTCTGCTCTTTTGGGGATGAAAGGAGCTGGAGAACTGGAGTTCTGATGTCCCACATGGGGAAGTGCTGGTGGGATGTCTGTGAGCTACTGAGCTTGGAGAGGGATAAAAGTTAAAGCCTGACCTAAGTGTGTCCTAGCTTACAAGGACCAGCTGGGTGACAGAAAAGGAAAATGTGGTGAAAAGCAGCTTGGCCTCACCAGGGAGGTACAAGGAGGATGGGAACAGGGAGAGGGAACATGCAGATGCTTGGAGTCTTTGATGGAAAAGGTAAATGGGGCATTTTGGGTGGTTGATTTGAAGAGGAGCTTTGTGGACTGTTTTATCCCCCTTCCTCCAATTCCTTTGGCTTTGAAGGCTACAACCCTCCCAGGAAGCTGTGTAGACAGCTCCTCTCCATAGCTTTATGGAGATAATTAATAGTTGTCTTAAAGCCTTCTAAGTGGCATTAAAACTACCAGAATTTCACTTTTATGCTTGAAAAGGAAATTTTGAGCCCCAACTCTTAATAAGCGGGCTGGAAGACCTTGACAGTGCTGAGGTGCAGTATGGATGGATAGAAACATTAGCAGAGGTCAGAGTGTAATAAATAATAATAATAATTTAAAAAGACATGTAATATTTAATAATAAATAAATAATGAGTGTAATTTTAAAAATTCAGCTGTGTGTTTAAAATTGTTAGATGTCCCCATGGCTGCAACACAAGCAACATCTTTATTCTTTTTAGAAGTACATTCATCATTTTTAGATCCATTCATCCAAGGTGACAGCTTTGGGTGTAAATTGACACAAAGATCTCCTTTTTATTTGCTTGTTTTGTTTTTTTTTTTCTCTTTATTTATGGGCTCTGCTTTTTCTTCCCAGGTGATCAGCTTTTTCAGCAGCCGATTAGAGCAAGCTGGAGCTGAGCTCTCAGTGGAGAGAGTTCTGGAAATCATCAAGCAAGGAGCTGTTGCATTGCCCAAAGACAGGCTAAGAGTAAGTACTCAAGACCTCCTTTATTTAATCACCCTGTTGCAATCAGTTACATAAATACCTTTTATATCTGTAATGTCCAAGCCTTCTTCCTCCCATCAATAGCAGCTGATAAGGGAGGAGGTTGTGGATTGCCAGGGGGGTGTGATTTCATTGAAATCCCTAATTTGTGCTAAGTGTTTGGGGGAGTTTTCTTGGTGAGTTACTCAGCTGAAGCATGTGGAAGAATGAAAATTTGCTGAGGGTGAGGTTTTCTTCATTGTATTTGGGAGGTGGAGTCTCACCTCTCACTTCCCCATCAGTTACTTAGTCAAGTTGTATCCAAACTTTGATTTTTTTTATTTTTTTTTTTAATTAACTCTTCTTCCTCCCTCTGGCTCTCTATAAAACACTGCAAAGATAAATTTCCGGGTCTTTCATAAACAATGAACCACCTTTCTGAAAATCAGTTTAAGACCTCAAAAGCCTGGTCAACATGATGGTGAATCTTCTATAGTACCCCAAGCAGAACCTTCCCTTCTCCTTTGAACATCTCTCTGATTTTGCAAGGCTTTTACCACCTTGGAGAGGTTTTGGGTGACTAAAATCCATGAATGTTTAAATACTTCAGGGCTGAAATCAGTGTAAGTAGGGAAGTAAATAACTGGGAGTTGGGTGTGCTGGCTGAACACAGAATGAAGTTTGCTTCTGTTACATAGAGTGTATTTGAAATACTCTCTGCCCTACCCCAGGACCATCTTTGTTTCTGCTCCATGGTAAGAGAACCAGAGTGGCATCTCAAGACCTGTTTCTTTTGGGACAGCTTTAGGAAAATATCATTTGCTGAGGCACACTGACAGCTGGAGATTTATTTTAAAAAATAATGGTAATTTTAAAACCCCCAGTGGGAGTTGTTAGCTGGCTGCCTACACTCTCATCTCTCCTTGTATCCCTGAGATGGTGCTTATTTAGTCACTTGGACTGAATTACTTCAGGTGAGAGTGGTCAAGAGACCCAAATCCTGAGCTGGTGGACAGGACTAGCTTAAGTAACTCCAGAGGAATTGTTGGATGCAAATCCAGCCCTTCAGGTTCTATCCTTGCTGTGCTGTGATGCTGTGAACACAGAGAAACACTGGGCCTTTTGCTTTTCCTGTGTCAGTTTATTCTTACCTGCAGATAAAGCAGAACTCTGACTTTAAGAGGCTGAAGAGATTCCATCCTGGCATAGAACCATCCCTGAATAAATTTGCTGCTTAGAAAAAAAGAAGGGTTTAGCAGTTAGTGAGCCAGATGACCTACAGGGTGGGCCATGATGCTTCTGGAGGGAATTCTCCTCATGTTTAAGTTTTTGGGCATTAATGATATCCAGCACTGAAAGTGTTGGGTTTATGTTGCCACTTGAATCAACAAATGAAAATTTTTGGACCAGTGGCAAGCTCTGGAAGTCCTCACCAAGGTGTTGAGTGGAAAGATGCTTGGAGCACTGACTTTTCCTCTGAAGGACTTGAGTTTGGGGACAGGGTAACCAAGTGAACACAGTCTGGCTCAGAATTCTTTTGCATTGGCACTGAGACCTGCTGGGCTTTGTTATTTTTTATCCAAATCCTCTTGCTGAGCAGCAGCTTGTCCAGAGCAGGTTAGTCCTACGTGGAGAAAACTTGGTGACACTTCTTATCTGTAATGTCCTGCATTAATCTGTAAAATCTGTAACTGCATGGAAGGTAATCATAGAATCACTGAATGGTTTGGGTGGGAAGGGACCTTTCAAGTCCATCCAGTCCAAACCAAGGGACATCTGCAACTGGATCAGGTTACTCAGAGCCCCATCCAACCTGACCTGGAATGGTTCCAGGAATGGGGCATCTCCCACCTCTCTGGGAAACCTGGGCCAGGGTCTCACCACCCTCATAATGAATAATTTCTTCCTTCTGTCTAGTCTGAATTTCTCCTTTTTTTGTTTTATAAACCATCAGCCCTTGTCCTATCACTCCAGGCCCTGCTAGAAAGTCTGTCCCGATCTATCTTAACAGGGGACAGAAGTACTGAAAGGTCACAATAAGATCTCCTTACAGATCTTCTCCAGGCTGAATAACCCCAACTCTCAGCCTGGCTTCAGCCCTTGGATCATTCTTGTGTCACTCCTCTGGACTCACTGAAGCCCAAAAAGGCCAAGCAAAACTGTTTAGAGACAGAGTTTGAGCCTTTAAACAGCAAAGGTGTTTATTTTCGGATCTGGGGAACTCCCAGCTCGCCCTGGACAAAGAGTTCCTGCCCCGGGGGAAAGGATAAGGGTATTTATAGGGGAGGTTACATACATATTCATAAGTTTGCAACATATAATTATAATATTCATGACAGGCGGAGTCTGGACGGAGTCTGGGCAGAGTCAGGCGGAGCCTGGGCGGAGATGTCGGGGGGGTCTTTGGATGAAGTAAGAAATCTTTCTCTCTCCTGTTTTCGATGACTTCATCCTCTTATTACAGAGCAAAATTGGACCCTTGCAATAATTTCTCCCTTATCTGCTGGTTGTGGCTGCCTCATCCTGTCTCCATGCAGGTGTTCGCACTCCCCCAGTGCCTAGCTAGCCTTGGCAGTGCCTTGTTTTGAGAACAAGACCTACACTTTTACAGAAGTTAATCCCCTCGCTGCCTGGTTGGCCTTGGCAGTGCCTTGTTTTTAAAAGCAAGATCTGTACTTACAGGACAGATGTTCACACTGCTTTAGTGGAAAGTTACAGGAATTAACCCCATCAGGAGTTAACCCTGTCAGGGTCTTTCTCTGTTTCATTTCCCTCCTTTCCATAGAACTTATGAATTCTTTCGTCAAGTTCCAAGGAGAGGTTTCGGTGGGTGTGAATCAATGCCCACATTATTTGGATCCTTTTGACTATATTATTCAATTTGTAATACAGCCACAAATTTAAAAGCGATAACAAGAGTATTGCCGCTATTATGGCTCATATAGGGTGTAGTAGGTAATGGAATACTCGTGTAGCTGAAGGGGAGTGTCCTGTAAAGACATCCCACCAATGATGCTTCCCTACTTGCTCTATCTTTGTCAATTTGTGATAAGGTTATACTTATCCAAAGTCCGAGCATCCACACTGAGGGTTGCCAGTTCATAGTGTCGGGGTTCCTCAGGATTGTTCGTTGCAAAGCTCGGGGGCCTTCTTGACTCGGGAATAGTGGATCCAGGTGGGCCGTTCCTTAATTGGGATTGCAGTGAAGGTGGTCAGTAATACTTGGAAGGGTCCTTGCCACTTCTCTTGCAGAGGTTTTCCTAGAAGGTTCTGAACATACACCCAGTCACTAGGATTAAAGGGATGCAATTTACAATCAGGTTGTTTAGGTTGGTGATCCATCACCACTGTGGCATTCTTGTCAAAGTGCTTCCCCACAGCTATAACATAATCATACACATATTGATTACCTATCTGATCTACAGCCTCGCTATTTACAATCTGCATTGCATAGGGTCTCCAATATGAGATTTCAAATGGACTTAGTTTTTCTTTTGAACGAGCCTTTACTCTAAGTCTAATTATATCAATAGGTAAGGCCTGGTCATTTGATTTGCAGTGCCTTACTTATTGCTCATACAATTTTAGCACAAAAGTGCGAGCCTGTCTGAGGAGATGCTTCTAGGCACTCCAAACCTTGGCATGATTTCGTTAAGCAAGACTTTAGTTACTTCTCTTTCTTTGTTTGTTCTGCATGGGAACTCTTCAGGCCACCCAGAAAATGTTTCTGTCAGAACCAAGAGGTACTTATACCCCCCTTTCCTTGGGAGTTCAGAAAAATCAATCTGCCATACTTCCCTCTGTCTATTACTCCCTGGCATACTTTAGTTCCCGTGTTTGGATTATCGGGATGTGACCTGTTTCACTGCTGTGAATAGCTTTGGCCCTGTTATTCTAATTTTTAGATGCTGATAGAGAGAGGATCTAATCCCCAGTGGGCCTTGTCGTGTTCTGTTTTTACAAATTGCCATACTGATTTTTCTGGTAGTACTAGTTGTCCTGTTACTAGCTGACCCCATTGTCACAGTTTAACACTGGCCCGGCGATTAAACCGAGTACCAGACGCTCTCTATTAATCTCTGTCTCCTCCCTGATAAGAAAGGAGAGAGAATAAGGGAGAGAGACTTATGGGTTGGAAACTAAACTACACAGCTTTAATGAAACAGTAATGATAAATAGGAAAAAATACTAAATATATACAAATATACAAGAAAAGGGATACCACATTCCTCCCCCCTTTCCCCCAATAGCTCTCACATCACCACCGAGGCTGCAGGGCAGCCCTGGGAAAGTCCAGGCTGGACTCCTGGAGTCAGCAGCAGTCAGGAACTGGAGGCAGGAACACACAGATATGGGCTGGCACGGATCAGGACCACAGGCAGGCAGACGGACGGGATCCTTCCAGGATGCCGGGGTGAAGGAATGGAAGCAGGAAAGGCAGGAAGGGCAGGCAGCCGGAAGCTGGAAATCTGGCTTGGCCCTCGTGATCCCTCAGATTTATGCTGAGGATGACGTATATGGGATGGAATACTCTGTTTGGTCAATTCTGGCATCTATCTTGTCCGTTCCTCCCCAAAGGAGGGATGCAGGTGGGACCTCTTTATGTTTTCCTCAGAGCTGAGCAGTGTCCTTGGCTCTGCACACCAGTCTCTAGCAGTAACTCTAAACATCAAGTGTTATCAGTCCTAGAAGCACACACTGTCTGAGAAACTTGCTGTTAATTTCAGCAAGTGCAACTACTTACAAGAGACTTAGCTAAAAGCAAAAGTACAAGAAAGAAAATCACCTTTATCCTGGCCCAAACCAGGACATTCCACCCCTTATTCCATACCATTTGCGTCATGCTCCAATCATTACTATCTCTTATCCCTAAACATAACTATACACAAATTATTACTACCTCTCTGTGCTAAAATTCACTAAGTAATTCAGTCTATGATTGCAAATGCTCATCTATTGTAGCAGATTCTCAAAAGAAGAAGCAATTTTCACAGTTCATGTCCATGGTCCACAAGTTGCAGGTTGCAGATGTTAACTTCAAGGAAGTTACTGGGTGCCAGCCGATGGATCTAGTTCTGATTTCATCATCACAAAATCATCCTGAAAAACACTCACAGAACGCTGTTAGTTTGTGCAACAACTCACATAACAGTAGTTAAGGTGGGATACAAGTTCATGACTCCCAAAGAGTCCATGCATTACTGATTAAGCTAGACAAGCAGAAATTAGGAATTCTCACCTAATGTTAGATTCCCTTGTGGTACACGTTTGTTGCCCGTAGTCAAGACACAAACCAACAGAGTGTCAGTTTATGCGGTGCTTTATTCGGGGCCCGGGAAACCTGAGGACTAGCGTCCCAAGTCAGGATTCCAACGATCCCCGTTTTCGGTTCAGCTTTTATACCCTTTTACAATGAAGCCTTCGTGCGGAATTTCAGTTGCGAAACAGTTACGTACATCATGCAGATAACAATAGAGAGACATCCACGAACCACAAATCTCTCATACTTTCTCAACTTAAGATATTGTTTTGACTGTCTCCCACCACCAACCCCCCTTACATGCGTAATAACCCTTATCTTCAATGTCAGTTTACTTTTCTTCATGTTCTGTATGCTTGACTAATCCCCTTTGATAAGCTGTTCCCCTCTTCCCAGCACATTCCTTGTTGATAAACTGTTCCCCTCTTCTCAGCACATTAACACATTCCTTGCCAGTTTCCCGCCCCTCCGCCCCGCCTGACCAGTCCAAACCTTAGCATAACTACTTTTAAATTTCTATTTCTTTCGCTACTTGCAACAAGTCCCCCCTTTTGAGCATCCTTCGATCTTCTTTCGCAAGGATGCTCAACCTCTCAAGCTGCTGGTTTCTTGTCAGGCGGGTGGGGTGAGTTGTCTTGTGGGAGGATCACCTCTCTTCGGGTTATGGCCTTCATGACCCTCCGAGTGTGTCGGCCTTCCTTTGCAATCATTCCTAAAAGACACTTGTATACTACTAAAGCAACCATAATGATTATAATTATCATGATTCCATATTGTACAATTGATGATATCCAACCGGAGACCTGGATCCCCAGGGAGCTGAATATTGCTCCAACCCAATTATGTTCTGCCTCTCTTTGAACATCGTGGACCCTGCCCTCAATTTGTTCCAATTGACTAATATCCTTTTCTACCTTCTGAGTGACATTTGGGATGTGTACACAACAATGCTTATCCTTATCGTGCAGATACCCACAGACACCATGCTCTTTTAGTAATATCATGTCCAATGCCATTCTATTTTGTATGGTCATTCTAGTTGTGGCCTGTAGCTGTAAATTCAGGTCCTTAAATCCTTTCTTCGTTACTGCTGCCAACCTTTCGGTCTGTCCCAATAATCTGAACAACATTTCCCGATTCCGATAGGTGGAAATTGGTGTAAACAAGGATTCCAGCACCCATCCAAATTTGACCCCTGAAGAGGGTTCATGCCACCCATCTTCTTTATCCAATCCTACAGCATCCAGGTCTTTACTAATATCTCTTCTCTGTCTCTTTCGTATCTCTTTTGATGTTAACTTTGATTGTTTCCAAAATGGACACAGGGTCGGTACACCCAAGGTAATTTGCGTGGTTAGCCCATCTAAGGGTAAGTGAGATGTCCATTGGCCGTGTCCCAAGACCCATACCAAATTTCCAGGACTGCGAACCATTGTGTGCCTGCAATCTATAGGTTCCATCCCTTGTCTCATACTTATGGTATGATTATATCCCCTACATTCACATCCCCACTTCAATGCCATCTTTACTGGTACTAGTCCTATTTGATCTTCCGGAGTGTCACATGTAAATACTTCTGTACAATTCCATTCCTCCGTTTGGGCCTGAAACTGTCTGGAGGAGGTAGATGTAATAGGGGCCTTATAATATGACTGGTTTCTATTCCCTGACCATTGAATGCACCATTGTACTTTCCCGAGATAAGTGTAATATTCTAAGATACTGGGTCCCCACAAGGTCTTCCAATCTCTCCACATGTCCTGACTCTGAGTAATATTTTGACAGCTCATCTCATTTCGTGTGGTAAGAGTCCTTACCGGAACTTTGTTACATGCTTCATCCACCGGGAAGTTGATTAGACATCTCCTCGTATTCTGAATCCAACCATAATAATTAGGCTTCAACTTACAATCAGCTTCGGTCATTACTCGAATAGTCATACATAAATCCTTCCATGCCTCTATTGTCTTAGGGACAAACCGGCATGTCCAGGAAGCATTCCTCAATGACTCCGGCATTTCAGTCACGGGTATTATTCCCCATGGTATGGGTTCACCTGCTGCCCGGGGTAATGGTAAACAAGCTGTGATTTCTGTTACATTTTGCATGAGACCGAAATCTCTGATTAGTCCTACTACCAAATTTTCTTGGCCTCTGCCCTTGGTCAATTCTCCGACGTCAGTAACCTGTCGCGTCACCCTCCTCTCTCTCTTTACATAAGATGTATTTATTGGAAGAAACTGCACATCCCCATAATCAAAACTGTCCCGTACCTGCACTAAGCAAGTATACTTCCCTTCGTTTTTCCGGGTCACATTGGGTATCTGCAGGATAGTTGCTCCTTCCTGGCGCGGCTCATCCCAAGCTGTCTTTACCCCCCTCCGTAATCAGTTCATCCTCCGTAACCCATTTCCTCCTCACGATAATTTTGGCGGATCCAGCTCCCTGGTCATCAGTAAACAAACAGGTCAGATTAACATCAGATCCCTCAGGTCTCAACAGATAAGATTCTGGTACATTAACTTTTACAAAGGTTTCTGTTAACACAATCAAGTTTAGGAAAATCAGTATCCCTAAGATTTGCTTCTGAACACCATCCTTGTTGGAGACAAAGGCTCTACCGACCATTGCATAGGGACCTTCTTGACCCTGGTGTCGTGAATCCAGTTGTCGATCCCGTCGACCTTGACAGCCGTGTAGGTGGTCATGATCACCTGGTGAGGACCGTCCCATGTCTCCTTCAGTGGTTCCACTGGCCAGTTCCGTATGTAGGCTTGGTCTCCTGGAAGGATGTCGTGGGCCGGATTTTCCAGGGGTAGGGGTCGATTCCACTGCAACGCTCCTCTGAGTGCTGTAAGAGTCTTATTCAGAGACAACACATAATTTAATATCACCTGATCTCCCACCAAATGAGGGTCCCCCTGGTAGGTAGCAGCATGGTAGGGTTTGCCATACAAAATTTCGTACGGACTTACCCCTATCCTTTCCCTTGGTTTGATCCTAACCCTTAACAGAGCTAAAGGCAATGCCTGTGGCCACTGGATTTTTGCTTCTTGGCAAATTTTCTTAATTTGGTTTTTCAGTGTTTGATTCATCCGCTCTGCCTTACCACTTGATTGGGGCCTCCAGGGCGTGTGCAGATTCCAAATTATTCCTAATGTTACAGAAATCTCCTGCACGATCCCTGCAGTGAAATGAGGACCCCTGTCGGATGATAGCCCTAACGGCACCCCAAATCTAGGGATGATTTCTTTCAGAAGTGTTTTTACCACTTCTTTTGCCTGATTGGTCCTGCAAGGGAAAACTTCTGGCCATCCCGAAAATGTGCACACATACACCAGCAGGTATTTGTATGCTTGGGCTTTTGGTAACTCAGAGAAATCTATCTGCCAATAATCTCCTGGTTGGGGACCTACCTGCAACTTACCCATTTGAACCTGCCTCCTTACCACTGGGTTGTTTTTGATACACACCGGACACATTGCATTTACCCTTTTTGCCAATGTTAACATCTGGTTTGAGAATATTTCGTTTTTCAAAAATCTTACCATTGCCTCTGCACCCCAGTGACACTTATTATGTTCTGTTTCCAATACTGTCTTCATGATCCTTACCGGTAAGATCACCTGTCCTGTTGGGGTCACATACCAACCCTTGATGTTCTTTTGTGCCTGCAACATCTGAGCCAGTTTCTCGTCCTCTGGTGAGTAATGTGGTTTGTCTTCCATGTGTGCAGCGGCAGGGTTGCTCCGGGCCGGTATCAAAGCTAATCGAGTCCATACTTCTCTGGCGGCCTGCTTCGCCACTTGGTCTGCTCGTTGATTTCCCTGGAACTCTTTCCCTGGTTCGTTCCGATGTCCTTTGACGTGCATCACCGCAACTGCCGATGGTTTGTAAATTGCTTCCAGTAACATGATTACCTCTTCCCTGTGTTTGATTGACGACCCCTGCGAATTAAGAAGTCCCCGCTCCTTCCACAGAGCCCCATGCACATGTACCACTCCAAATGCATATTTGGAGTCAGTCCATATGTTGACTCTCTTCCCTCGGCTCAGCTCCAGGGCCCTTACCATAGCCCAGATTTCTGCCTTCTGCGCTGACGTGCCCGGGGGCAATGCTTTTGCTTCCACTATCTGCTGCAAGGTGACCACTGCATACCTGATACCACTTTCCACAAAGCTGGACCCGTCCGTGAACAGTTCCCAATCAGGGTCCGGCAGCGGCTCATCTTTCAGGTCCTTCCGGCTGGTGTACACTTGTTCGATTACCTCCACGCAGTCATGTTCCAGCTCTCCTTCTTCCTGGGTGGACCTGAGAAACTCTGCTGGGTTAAGGTGATTTGTTATTTTCAGTTCCACATCATCCTGTTCCCTCAGTTGGGCCTGGTATTGGAGCATCCTGCTTGATGAGAGCCAGTGACCCCCCCTTTTGTTCTAATACCGTTATGACCATGTGGGGTACATAAACTGCCATGTGCTTGCCCAATGTTAGCTTGCGTGCTTCCTGGATCAGGATTACCGTGGCTGCCACTGCTCTTAGGCATCCTGGCCATCGCCCACTTACTGAGTCCAATTGTTTGGAAAAATACCCAACCGGCCTTTTCCAAGATCCCAATTTTTGTGTGAGCACCCCCAAAGCTAACTTCTGTCTTTCATGTACATACAGTTGGAAGTCCTTGGTTAAATCCGGCAAGCCCAGGGCAGGTGCTTCCTTGAGGGCCTGTTTTAATTCCTGGAACGCTTTATCTTCCGTGGGTCCCCATTTAAGTCTCGGTTCCTTCACAGCCTCATACAGTGGTTTGGCTGTCAACCCAAAGTTGGGGATCCACAGTCTACACCAGCCAATCATTCCTAGAAAAGATCTTAATTCCTGGTTATTGCGGGGTACTGGAATTGCACATATGGCTTGAATGCGATTCACTCCCAAACGACGAACTCCCTGTGAAATTTCACATCCTAAATAAATGGCCTTTTGTTTGACCAGCTGTGCCTTTTCTCTGGATACCCGGTATCCAGCCTGTCCTAACATATTCAGCAGTGCAATGGTTAACTTGAGGCAGAGACCCTGTTCTGCGGTACCCAGGAAAATATCATCCACATACTGCAACACCACATAAGAGAAAGGCGAATCTTTTACCTGGGTGGTCTTTCATTCCTCAAGTTCCTTGGCCAGCTGGTTACCGAATATAGTGGGCGAGGATTTAAATCCTTGGGGAAGCCTGGTCCATGTGAGTTGGCGCTTCCGTCCCGTATCCCCCCACTCGAATGCAAAGATGTTCCTGCTTTCAGGTGCCATGGGTATGCAGAAGAAGGCATCCTTTAAATCAATTACTGAAAACCACTGAAATTTCTCAGAAACAGATGCTAACAATGTATACGGATTTGCCACCACGGGATGTATATCTTTGGTGATAGAGTTGATTGCCCTTAGATCCTGTACTAACCTGTAATTGCCGTTAGGCTTTTTGACCGGAAAGATGGGGGTGTTGAATTCAGATTCACACTCCTGCAAAATTCCTAGAGCTAAGAATTGAGTTATCATGGGGGCTATTCCCTTCCTAGCTTCCATGCTGATGGGATACTGTCGTACCCTTATTGGTTGAGCCCCTTCTTTTAATTCCACTACTACTGGTACTGCCGCTTTTGATTTACCTGGGGTCCCTGTCTCCCAAACCCATGGCGCGACTGCTTGTTCAATTTCCGGTGGTATCTCTTCCTTCCCTACTTCTTTGATCACAAACAATTTTGCCAGGTTTTCCTCTGGTATTTCTAGTTTTACCCTACCCTTTTCAAAAATAATTCTTGCCTGTAATGCTGAAAGCAAGTCTCTCCCGAGCAGAGACTCTGGGCTGTTCGGCATATACAGAAATTGATGATCAAATTCCTTTCCCCCAAATTTTATATCGAGTGGCCGCAGGAATGTCCTTTCTTCAATCTCCCCAGATACCCCAACAACCAACACCGTAGAGTCACTTAGAGGTCCCTTTAATTTGTTCATTGCCGAGTAACTAGCCCCTGTATCTATCCTGAATTCCATCGGTTCCCCTTCGACTTCTAAGATAACCTTCCGATCCCTATCTAGTCAGCTCTGATTCTGGCAATTCCCATCATAAAGGCTTGAGCGACACCTTGCGGATTTCCCATGAACGGATTCAATCCGCTTCCTACCCCGTTGCCGGGATTCGCTCCATTGCCCGGGAAGCCCCCCCCCCCATCGGGGCTCCCTGATTAAGTGGGCACTCATTTTTCCAGTGTCCCAGTCCTTTACAAAAGGCACCTGGTTAGGTCCTAACCTTCCGTGTCCCCCTGTACTCTGGTTCCCAAAGCCTCTACCCATTGGAACACCGCCTCTCCCCCTGCCGCAACCGCGACCTCTATTATTTCCATTGTTTCCACCCGCCGCTTGCCGCAAGACCGCCAGCATGCTTGCCTGCTGTTTCTTTGTTGTCTCCTTTTCCCTATTATTATATACCTTCCATGCAACCTCCAATAACTTTTCCAAATTCCGTGTGTCTTCTCCCTCTAACTTCTGCAACTTTTTCCTAATATCCTCCTGAGATTGACCCATAAAAATCAACGCCAGTTGATTCAGCTTCCCGATTCAGCTTCCACATCCAAATCCGTGTACCTCCGCGCTGTTTCTTTTAGCCTTTCTAAAAATGCCGATGGGGATTCCCCCTTATCCTGTCTCACAGAATACAACTTAGACCAATTCATCGTTTTTGGAATCCCCTCACGGACCCCTTCTACCAGTAAATCCTGGTAGTTTTTAACGCTCTGTATCCCGCCGATGAATTGGGATTCCATTCGGGGTCCTCCCTTGGTACCAAATCATTTACCGAACCTTGTGCTACCTGCATTCTAATCAATTCCCTTGCCCGATTTGTCATCGCCCTAAACACCATCTCCTTTTCTATAGAATCCATAATAGTGTCTAGCAACACCTGCAAATCATTCCAATCAGGATTTTGAGTCTTTATTACCATTTTCACAACCCGAGCCACTTTCTCAGGATTCTCCCTGTACGCCCCCGCCGATTGCTTCCATATCATTAAATCGTTCGGCGAAAAAGGAACCTTTATCATCACCTTCCCTCCATCCGCTCCTACTGCCTCCCGCAGCGGAGCCATCAACTGAGGCTGCGACAAACCGCCTTCTCTCCCCAACCTCCCTCTCCGAGTCCGCTCCGCAAGCGGCGTTCTCGGCTGATCAACCCAGTCCTCCTGCTCTAACTCCTCCTTGGGTGAGAAAGGAAGAGGGGCTCTAACCGGATTTACCGGGGGAGCCTCAGGGGGTGGGAGCGGCGGCGCACTTGGGGGCACCAACAAAGACACATCCTCCTCCTCCTCCGAGAACCGTATTTTACGCTCTTTACAACCAGCACACTCATCACCTTCTACTTCCATGGTTTTTAACTCCGACAATCCACAAGCTTTTTGCCACTCAGGTTTTCCTTTTAGATGATAGAACAGATCCAAATACTGTAATTCATCCCATTTTTCACTTTCCCGCAAGAAACTCATCATAGGACTTAATATCTCAGGAGTTATTGTACCATTCCGCGGCCACTGCATTCCCTCTGTTTCATATTCAGGCCATACACGATTACAATAATCAATCAAAGTCTTCTTCCGCAATTCCTGCCTAAAATTGCCCTCTTTCCAATGTTTTAACAGACAACCGAGAGGCGAATCCTCAGGAACATCCTTTTCGTCACAAAACAGAGCTCTAAAACTTTTAATCGGTAGCATGCTGACACCCGTACTCGCGCACTCACTCACACAAAACGCTGACACTCGTAACCCGCACTGGCGCGCACTCACACAAAACGCTAACACTCGTAACCCGTACTGGCGCGCACTCACACACAAAACCAATATACGGCCGATTACCAAATACCTATACCAAATACCAAACTTGCCTATACTCGTCGCCGCGAGTGGCAAGTGCTGGAACTGCACAGCTTTCTACTTGCCGTGTCTTACGACCAGCGCCTAGGCTTCCAAACAACCAACCCTTATACCAAATACCAACCAACCTGTAAGGAATAAAGCACCTTCGGGCTTACCTTATGGTTGTCCGTCGGGCGCGGGGTCGGGCACGGGTTGATGTCTCCTCCAGGAATCACCTGGTGCCGGCTTGGAGTGGATCAGCACGTGAACCGCCCCAGCCGCCCCCGGAGTCCCATCTGGGTTGCCAGAAAACTGTTGCCCGTAGTCAAGACACAAACCAACAGAGTGTCAGTTTATGCGGTGCTTTATTCGGGGCCCGGGAAACCTGAGGACTAGCGTCCCAAGTCAGGATTCCAACGATCCCCGTTTTCGGTTCAGCTTTTATACCCTTTTACAATGAAGCCTTCGTGCGGAATTTCAGTTGCGAAACAGTTACGTACATCATGCAGATAACAATAGAGAGACATCCACGAACCACAAATCTCTCATACTTTCTCAACTTAAGATATTGTTTTGACTGTCTCCCACCACCAACCCCCCTTACATGCGTAATAACCCTTATCTTCAATGTCAGTTTACTTTTCTTCATGTTCTGTATGCTTGACTAATCCCCTTTGATAAGCTGTTCCCCTCTTCCCAGCACATTCCTTGTTGATAAACTGTTCCCCTCTTCTCAGCACATTAACACATTCCTTGCCAGTTTCCCGCCCCTCCGCCCCGCCTGACCAGTCCAAACCTTAGCATAACTACTTTTAAATTTCTATTTCTTTCGCTACTTGCAACACATTGTACTTCTCCATCTTTCATCATCACCCACCAAGTGTGTCCGGGCCCTTGAGCGAAAGCAACCCCACGAATGGTTTTGCCTTTGCCCGAGGCAGGATAAACCCAAACGGTTTTCCCTAGCAGATTCTTTTCATGCACCACAGGCACTTTGTCCCCATCTACTGTGTGTAGAAGATCTGACTGAGCAGGACCAGCTCGATTGATGGAACCCCTGGTGTTAACTAACCAGGTAGCTTTTGCCAAGTGCTTGTCCCAGTTTTTGAAAGTTCCACCACCCATTGCCTTTAAGGTAGTTTTTGACAGTCCATTGTACCTTTCAATTTTACCTGAGGCTGGTGCATGATAGGGGATATGGTATATCCACTCAATACCATGGTCTTTGGCCCAGTTATTTATAAGACTATTTTTGAAATGAGTTCCATTATCTGACTCAATTCTTTCTGGTGTACCATGTCTCCACAAGACTTGTTTCTCTAGGCCCAGAATAGTGTTCCGGGCTGTGGCATGAGGCACAGGATATGTTTCCAGCCATCCTGTACTTGCCTCCACCATTGTAAGCACATAGCGCTTACCCTGGCGGGTTTGAGGCAGTGTGATGTAATCGACTTGCCAGGCCTCCCCATACCTATATTTTGACCATCTCCCTTCATACCACAGAGGTTTCAACCTCTTAGCTTGCTTAATTGCAGCACATATGTCACAGTCGTGGATAACCTGCGCAATAGCGTCCAAAGATAAATCCACCCCTCGGTCACGAGCCCATCGATATGTTCCATCCCTGCCTTGATGACCTGAAGCATTGTGGGCCCATTTGGCTAAAAACAGTTCACCTTTATGGTCCCAGTCCAGATCTATTTGGAACACTTGAGCAGCTTCATCTGCTCGTTGGTTGTTTCGATGTTCCTCAGTAGCTCGATACGAAGGTACGTGGGCATCTACGTGACGCACTTTTACATCAAGTTTCTCTAACCGAGCAGCAATGTCTTTCCACAGTTCAGCAGCCCAGATAGGTTTATCTCTACGTTGCCAGTTGTTTTGTTTCCACTGCTTTAACCAACCCCATAAGGCATTTGCTACCATCCATGAGTCAGTATAGAGATAAAGTTTCGGCCACTTTTCTTGTTCAGCAATGTCCAAAGCCAATTGGATGGCTTTGACCTCTGCAAATTGACTTGATTCACCATCTCCTTCATCTGTTTTTGCAACTAGTCATGTAGGATTCCATACAGCAGCTTTCCACCTTCGATGGCCTCCTACCAGACGACAGGATCCATCAGTGAAAAGAGCATATTGTTTTTCATCCTCTGGTAATTGGTCGTATGGTGGGGCTTCTTCAGCCCGTTTTACCACTTTTTCTGGTGGCATTCCAAAGTGTTTGCCTTCTGGCCAATGTGTTATTGCTTCTACAATTCCTGGACGATCAAGTCTTCCTGTCCTAGCTCTCTGTGAGAGTAAAGCAATCCATTTACTCCAGGTAGCATCGGTAGCATGATGGGAAGATTCTCTACCTGTGTACATAAAACCCAGTACAGGTAATCGTGGCACCAGGAGGAGCTGTGCTTCAGTACCAATCACTTCTGAAGCAGCTCTAACTCCTTCGTATGTGGCCAATATCTCTTTTTCAGTGGCTGGAGTTGGCTTCGGAGCCTTTGTAGTTTCGACCCCAAAATCCAAGAGGTCGGCCTCGAGTCTCTCCTGGAGCTTTCTGCCAGAGGCTCCGTGTAGGACCATCACCTCCATCTCCGGTGTAAAGAACATTTTTAATGTCTGGCCCTGTTCGAATTGGTCCAAGGGCCATTGCCTGCACAATCTCCTGTTTAATACTCTCAAAAGCAGCTTGTTGTTCTGAGTCCCATCTAAAGTCTTTCTTCCGGGTAACCTCGTAGAGAGATTTCACAATCTGATTATAAAGAGGAATATGCATCCTCCAGAAACCAACAGTTCCTAAGAAGGACTGAGTTTCTTTTTTGGTAGTTGGTGGGGCCATAGCTGTTATTTTGTTAATCACGTCCATTGGGATGTGGCGACGTCCATCTTGCCACTTAACTCCCAGAAACTGGATCTCTTGTGCAGGTCCCTTAACCTTGCTCCTTTTGATAGCAAAACCAGCCTCTAGAAGGATTTCAATTATCTTCTTACCTTTCTCGTAGACTTCCTTTGCTGTGTCACCCCACACAATGATGTCATCGATATATTGTAGATGTTCTGGAGCTCCACCCTTTTCCAAGGTATCATGGATCAGTCCATGGCAGATGGTAGGACTGTGTTTCCACCCCTGGGGCAGTCGATTCCAAGTGTACTGGATACCTCTCCAGGTGAAAGCAAACTGTGCCCTGCATTCTGGTGCTATAGGAATAGCAAAAAATGCATTAGCAATGTCAATAGTAGCATACCACCTGGCTGCCTTTGATTCCAGCTCATACTGAAGTTCTAGTATATCCGGCACAGCAGCGCTTAGTGGTGGAGTAACCTCATTCAGGGCACGATAGTCCACTGTCAGCCTCCACTCTCCATTAGGCTTTCTCACTGGCCATACAGGACTGTTGAAGGGTGAGTGAGTCTTGCTGATCACTCCTTGGCTCTCTAGTTGCCGGATCAGCTTGTGAATGGGGATCACAGCATCTCTGTTGACACGATATTGTCTTCGATGCACTACTGAAATAGCAGTCGGCACCCGCTGGTTTATAGTTCTCAGCAACCCACTACAAAGGATTTGTCTGAAAGGCCAAACAAAGCATGCAGCCATTCTCCATTCTCAGTCTTAATAGCTGCAGTACCAGAGGACCACCGGTACCCTTTCGGGTCCTCGAAATCACCTCCCATGAGGTAGTCTATGCCAAGGATGCAAGGAGCATCTGGACCAGTCACTATCGGGTGCTTATGCCACTTTATTCCAGTGAGGCTCACATCAGCCTTCACAATAGTCAGTTCTTTGGATCCCCCCGTCACTCCAGAAATAGTAACGGATTCTGTCCCTTTCATTAGTGTGCACTGTGCACCAGTGTCCACCAAGGCTTTATACTTTTGTGGCTCTAATGTGCCAGGCCATCGAATCCACACAATCCAATAAATTCGGTTGTCCCTCTCCTCCACCTGGCTGGAGGCAGGGCACCTCTAAGCTTGAGCACATACAACATTGTCAGTATGTGCGTTACTGGAGTTTGCATCCCCAGTACTCACACCTGATGTACAGGGATCTTGAGTCACCAGCATATTTGAATTGGGTAACTCCACACTGGAGACGTGAGCAGCCATCTTTTTAGAAGGACCTCCTTTTGCCTTTGTCTTAGTCAGCAACTTACATGCTTGCTCCTCTAGGACAGCAGTAGGTTTCTGATCCCACTTTTTCATGTCCTCTCCATACTCACACAGGAGTGCCCATAGGATTCCTCTTGTTGAATTCTGTTTCTCTCGATTCCGTCTCATAGGAGGGCGTCTCCTTTTAATGGCTGCAATGCGGGGTCCTCCTTCTGTCTGAGGAAAAAGGGGTGAATGCAGTTTCTCAGATGTTCTCTTTAAAGCTGAGACCCAGGCCCGACGAGGGGCTGTGACAGCATCTTCACACTCTCGTACTGTTTTAATCACATCACCCACAGTTGCATCCACATCTGCAGGAACCCATAGCATTACTGATAGTGTATGGTTAAAAGGTGGTGGTGCAGCATGCACAAACCTTTGCATCATAGGTCTAGGGCACGGTATGTGATAAGGATCTTCAATGTCATCAGCATTATAGATCACGTCTCGTACAGCCAATTCCTCCAGATACTTGAGAGCTTTTCCAAGTGTGGGTGCTTTGACCTGTGGGCAGTCTATTTCCTCTTTATAGGGATATCTCTCCTTTACAGCTGCCAAGAGTCGCTTCCATAGGCTGGTGGTTCCAGCCTTTTCCCCAAATGCTCGATCAATACCTGCATCTCTGGCCAGGGATCCCAACTGTCTGGCTTCCTTCTGAGTTAATGTTATGGTAGCAGCCCCTTCATTCCAGCATCGGAGTAACCAAGAGAGAAGTGGTTCACCTGAAAAACGGCTATAGTCTTTTCTCAGAGTACGCAAGTCTCTCATGGAATAGGACTGAGCAGATTCTGAGTCCTCAGCTGACTCTGCTTTAGAGTCTCTTCTAGCTGCTCTATGAGGAGAGGCAGTATCCTCTATTTCCTCTATCACCTGGTCGTCTCGTTCAGACTTGGAAGGGTTAAGGCTCATTTGTGATTTCCATTGTTTTACTTTTCTCCTAGTTACAGGGTCAACAAGTAACTGTGTGGGCTGAGGGGGAGAGGCTGTGGTATCTGCAGCAGTAGCAGCAGCAGGGCTCGTTTTCTGAGCAGCAGCAGTGTCAGTGGGGGCAGAGACAGCAGCTGCAGCTGTAGCAGAAACACTGGCGATGCTGGCCGGCCGTATCTGAGTTGTGCCCTTGTGTGAGGGGGGGCGAGAAGAGGCTGCGGAGGCAGGAGCAGGGGTGCTCTCTGTACGAGGAGCAGCTCTCACTCTCCGGACAGCAACTCTCGGCCTCCGAAAAGGCATGCTCAGTCTCATTATTGTGGTTTTTGTGTTACTCCTCACCACTATATGAGAAAAATTAACAACACCCACCAGAAGATTGAGAAATGAAATGCTATTGTTACTAAAATCTGGGGGAGTCAGCCCAAAATACGATGGAATGGTATAATTTCCCAAATTAAAACTGGGAGTGTAATTACCAACCAAGTTTTTTATCTCTGTATGAAACACTACTTGCACCATGCACCATGATATACATCAGTATTGAGGACCCTATTGCAACGATGGTTCTTAAGCAGCTCTTACAAAAAACAAACCACATAGTAACAGCAATTCCAGCTGCGAAAAGACAGATCGCATACCCTAAATACCAAAGGTACGGCATGATTGGTTTAATCTCCAACCCTGTGAAATTTCCAAAGAACAAGGTCTGATTCCAGCTCAGCAAAGCCATTCTTCCACTGGAGTTGGAATTCAAACTATTCAGGCAAATTAGTCAAAATTTAAACTGGACTCGAGCCAATTAGCTCGGGCCCCACGTTGGGTGCCAATAAATCTGTCAGGGTTTAACACTGGCCCGGCGATTAAACCGAGTACCAGACGCTCTCTATTAATCTCTGTCTCCTCCCTGATAAGAAAGGAGAGAGAATAAGGGAGAGAGACTTATGGGTTGGAAACTAAACTACACAGCTTTAATGAAACAGTAATGATAAATAGGAAAAAATACTAAATATATACAAATATACAAGAAAAGGGATACCACATTCCTCCCCCCTTTCCCCCAATAGCTCTCACGTCACCACCGAGGCTGCAGGGCAGCCCTGGGAAAGTCCAGGCTGGACTCCTGGAGTCAGCAGCAGTCAGGAACTGGAGGCAGGAACACACAGATATGGGCTGGCACGGATCAGGACCACAGGCAGGCAGACGGACGGGATCCTTCCAGGATGCCGGGGTGAAGGAATGGAAGCAGGAAAGGCAGGAAGGGCAGGCAGCCGGAAGCTGGAAATCTGGCTTGGCCCTCGTGATCCCTCAGATTTATACTGAGGATGACGTATATGGGATGGAATACTCTGTTTGGTCAATTCTGGCATCTATCTTGTCCGTTCCTCCCCAAAGGAGGGATGCAGGTGGGACCTCTTTATGTTTTCCTCAGAGCTGAGCAGTGTCCTTGGCTCTGCACACCAGTCTCTAGCAGTAACTCTAAACATCAAGTGTTATCAGTCCTAGAAGCACACACTGTCTGAGAAACTTGCTGTTAATTTCAGCAAGTGCAACTACTTACAAGAGACTTAGCTAAAAGCAAAAGTACAAGAAAGAAAATCACCTTTATCCTGGCCCAAACCAGGACACCCCATCCATTATCTAACATTTACCTTTATTTCTTCATATCCACTTATGGTCTGTTTCCTGGTACTCTGGTTGAAAATTAGTATCTAGTTCTTCTGGTACCAGAGTCAATGCTACTAAGTCCCTGGTCCTTGCAGCAGCTAATTTAGCTTCTGCATCGGCTATTCTGTTACCTCTTTCTGGAACGGTGTTACCTCTCTGGTGCCCTTTGCAATGCATTATGGCCACTTGGGTTGGGAGCTGAACAGCCTCCAGCAACTGTAGGATTTCTTCTGCATGTTTTATGGCTTTTCCTTGGGCAGTCAGCAGTCCTCTCTCCTTCCAGGCATGTACGAGGGAGAAGGCATATTTCGAATCTTTCCCTGTGTTAATTCTTTTTCCTCTTGCTAACCCAAGGGCTCAGGTAAGAGCTATCAGTCTGGCCTTCTGTGCTGGGGTTCCTGCAGGTAAAGGATTCGATTCAATTACCTGTTCTGTCGTGGTTACTGCGTAACCGGCCATTCTTACCCCCTGCTTCACGAAGCTACTGCCATCCGAGAACCAGTCATCTGCTTCTTCGAGCGGCTCTTCTTTGAGATCTGGGCGACTGGAGTACACTGCCTGGATGGCTTCTAGGCAGTCGTGCTCAATTGGTTCGGCTGGTATTCTTCCTTCTAGAAATGAGGCTGAGTTGACAACATTAGTCACTTGAATGGTTACATCATCTGATTCGGCTAAAATCGCCTGGTACTTCAGGAACCGGGAGGGTGACAGCCAATGGCCACCTTGCTGTTCCAGCACCGCTGATACGGTGTGGGACACTAACACAGTCATCTCCTGGCCCATAATAAGCTTTCTGGCTTCTTCTTATTACTGCAGCTACCGCCTTCAGGCATGTGGGCCTTCCTTTACTTACTTCATCTAGTTGCTTAGAGAAGTAAGCCATGGCTCTTTTGTATGGTCCCAATTGTTGGGCTAAGACTCCTAGGGCCATTCCCTGGCGTTCGTGCGAGAACAGCCAAAATGGTTTTGTTACATAGTCTTCTAAAGGCTGCTTCCGCTTCAGGAGTCCAGAACAGAATAATTTTAGATTACTTTAACAAATCATAGAGGGGTTTAGCAAGTATCCCGTACTGGTATATCCACAGGCGACACCAACCTGTCATTCCTAAGAAGGCTCGCAGGTCTCTTACCGTTTCAGGCCTGGGCATCTGGCAGATGGCTTCTTTCCTCGAGGTTCCCAGGGATCGCTGTCCTCCAGAGATCTCGTATCCCAGGTAGACCACCTTTTCCTGCACCGGCTGTGCTTTCTGTTGAGAGACTCGATAGCCGTTTAAACCCAAGAAATTTAACAACGAGATTGTCCACTCAATGCATTATTCCTCTGTTTCAGTTGCTATCAGTAAGTCATCCACATATTGCAGAAGGATTGCCCTCTCCCTGTGGTCGCTCCCACTGTTCTAATTCTTTAGCCAATTGATTTCCAAATATTTTAGGGATATTTTTGTAACCTTGAGGTAACACCGTCCAGGTTAGCTGTGTCTTCCTCCCTTTATTAACAAACTCCTGTTTGAAGACAAAAATCTTTTGGCTTTCTGGGGCTAGGGTAAGGCAGAAAAATGTATCTTTCAAATCCAACACTGTAAACCAAATCAGATTATCTTTCAGTTTGGTCAGGAGTATATAAGGGTTAGCCACTACTGGATGTAGAGTCTTAGTAATTTCATTTATGAGCCACAGTAGCCCCCCCCAAGTTCCTTGTTTCGCTTAGGGCAATTTCATTGCCAGTGTCCTATCTGCCAACAATAGGAACATTGATTCGGGGCTGCTCTGGCTCGCTGGAAATCTCCTCTTCCTCTCATGGCAAACCCACGCCCCGTACCCCTAGGATTTGTTTCTGGGAATCTTGGAGTCGATTGTGCTGCTGCAACGATCCTTGCAAGCTTCTTACTCTCCTTCTTTTCTTTTTCTCTCTCTCTTTTATTGTATACTTTCCAGGCTTCGTTCATTAAAGCCTCTAGGCTTTTATCAGCAGGATGTCCAAGTTTTTGTAATTTCCTTCTGATATCTGCACTAGACTGTCCCATCACTAATCCTAGTAATAGTTGCTTGCCTTGTTCTGACCCAGGATCTAAAGGGGTATATTGTCTCATCGCCGCTCTAAGTCTGTCCAAAAATTCTGACGGCGTTTCATCCTGTCTTTGTGTAACTTCATATAGGGCTCCCCAATTTATCACCCTCGGTATTGCTTTTCGTAAGCCCTGTGTAATTAACCTCCTGTATTGCAGCAATAAATATGGATGGCTAGTTCCCTCTCCGGGAACTTCTGCTCTTACTTTTTCTGCTTCTATTCTTGCTTTCTCTGCTTCTAGTTTCGCCTTTTCTGTTTCGGCTTTAGCCTTTTCCGCTTCTATCCTGCCTTCTCCTTTTCTGGTTCTCCTCCCCGTCTCCTGCAGGGCTTTCTCCTTATCTTGGTCTCCCTTTACTGGTCTTTCTGGAGCCCTTTCCACTTCTTTGGTTCTTTTGTCCCCTGATTCTAGGGAGGATCCACTGCTGCCGCTCTGTTGCGGTATTGGCAGCGGTACTCCAGGTACTCCATGCCCTGGTACAATGGGCTGGTACTCTCAGAGGCTAAAGGCACTTTCTGTTTCATTGCCTTTCTCTTTCAGCTTAAGGCATCGTTTCCCTATGCTACAAGCATCACAACAGTGTTCCTTCACTCTGCTGTTTTTCTGATCCCATTCTAGTGCTAACACAAAGGGATCTTGAGGTGATACATTTACTCCACAATCCGATTGCCATTCCGGCTTATCCCTTAAGGTAAAGAACATGTCTGCATACATTACTTCATCCCACTTTCCCATCCTACGGAGGAACAGCAGAAGTTGTAGGATGGTATTATAGTTTAAACTTCCGCCTGGTGGCCATTTTTCTCCATCATCTAGTTTATACAGAGGCCACCAATCTTGGCAATATTTCACAAGTGTCTTTTTCCTCATATTTCCCCCCGGAATTCCACCGAGTTCTTTCCAATGCTTTAAAATGCATCCCAAGGGGGTTTTGGTATTAATTTCCTTACTTTGTTCAGCCCCCATTATGTCCACTTGAGATATTACAACTAAAAGGGCGTGCGCTCTCTCTCTCTCTCTCTCTAAGTTACCAAATTCTTTCCAGATATCAACACTTAGCTTACTCGTTCCAACAATCCACACCAATCGCTTCGTCCGTCTCTGGCCGGCCCCCTCACGGGTGACACGGAAACGCAAATCAGGACTCCGCACTCGCCGCGCAATTATATCGCATCTCAGTCACTCACTTTCATTCACACACATATTTCGCACAGGTAAAATTTACACAGAATTCACACATTGCTCTACCGCCTAGGGTCACAAGATGTCGCTATAGACCGCGAATACCTGCCGGTGTCACAGCAGCCCCTGGGACCACCCCCCCCGCGAAGACAAAGCTATAAAACTTTTCTTCGATAGAGACGTGTAATCACTCAAAACACTTAATTCTCTTAAAAGCGGCGCAACATACACTCAGAACACTTAATTCTCTTAAAAGAGGCGCAACAAGATAGCACAATCAACAACCAACATATAAGCGAGGGATCCCAGAATCAACGATCACAGCATTAACAAAAGCCCGTTTTCAATACCATACAATTTTCCTGGGGACTCAAACCCCAAAAGGGACTCAAACCCTTCTCCTTGAAAATCAGGGTTAACCAGACTCGAACCGCTTAACCCTGAAAAGGGACTCAGACCTGGCCTGGACTCAAACCTGCCAGTCTGGGGGTGTCCCCCACGTCCCTGTAAATCCTGGGGGACTCGAACCCCCGCAAATCCTAGGGGACTCGAACCCCTATAAATCCTGGGAGGACTCGAACCTCCCTTTCCCTGGAGGCCTCAAAACCCAAGCAAATATATATATAAATACCTTTTCAGTATGAGGAAGGTCTGGTGTCCATCGGCGCGTAGGAGCCAAGGGAGTAGGGGAGGCTTATCGGACAGAATTCGTCGGGGGGCCCCAAAAGTGTCCCCGGGTCCCCCTGGATCACGGCACGACAGAGTCCAGTCCCATCTGGGTCGCCAAAATGAAGCCCAAAAAGGCCAAGCAAAACTGTTTAGAGACAGAGTTTGAGCCTTTAAACAGCAAAGGTATTTATTTTCGGATCTGGGGAACTCCCAGCTCATGCTGGACAAAGAGTTCCTGCCCCGAGGGAAAGGATAAGGGTATTTTTAGGGGAGGTTACATACATATTCATAAGTTTGCAACATATAATTATAATATTCATGACAGGCTGAGTCTGGGCAGAGTCAGGCGGAGCCTGGGCGGAGATGTCGGGGGGGTCTTTGGATGAAGTAAGAAATCTTTCTCTCTCCTGTTTTCGATGACTTCATCCTCTTATTACAGAGCAAAATTGGACCCTTGCAATAATTTCTCCCTTATCTGCTGGTTGTGGCTGCCTCATCCTGTCTCCATGCAGGTGTTCGCACTCCCCCAGTGCCTAGCTAGCCTTGGCAGTGCCTTGTTTTGAGAACAAGACCTACACTTTTACAGAAGTTAATCCCCTCGCTGCCTGGTTGGCCTTGGCAGTGCCTTGTTTTTAAAAGCAAGATCTGTACTTACAGGACAGATGTTCACACTGCTTTAGTGGAAAGTTACAGGAATTAACCCCATCAGGAGTTAACCCTGTCAGGGTCTTTCTCTGTTTCAACACTCCAACAGCTCCATCTCCTTCTGGTGTTGACGACCCCAGAACTGGACCCAGCACTCCAGGGGGGTCTCCCCAGAGCAGAGCAGATGGGGACAATCCCCTCCCTCACCCTGGTGGCCATTCTACTGGAGATGCAGCCCAGGACAGGGGTGGTTTCTGGGCTGCTGGTGCACATCTCTGGCTCATGTCTCAATTAAATCTCATCTCTCCCAGTTTGAAACCATTTTCCCTCATCCCATCCCTCCCTGCCTTTGTCCCAAGTCCCTCCCCAGCTTTCCTGGAGCCCCTTCAGGCACTGGAAGGTGCTCTAAGGTCTCCCTGCAGCCTTCTCTTCTCCAGGCTGAACAACCCCAACTCTCTCAGCCTGGCTCCAGAGCTGCTCCAGCCCTCCCAGCATCTCCAGGGCCTCCTCTGGACTCACTCCAACAGCTCCATCTCCTTCTGGTGTTGGGGACCCCAGAACTGGACCCAGCACCCCAGGAGGGTCTCCCCAGAGTGGAGCAGAGGGGGACAATCCCCTTCCTGACCCTGCTGGGGATGCAGCCCAGGACAGGGCTGGTTTCTGTACTGCTGGTGCCCATCTCTGGCTCATGGTGAGCTTCTCACCAACCAACACCATCAAGTCCTTCTCCTCAGGACTCCATACCTTCATCTTTTACCCTGTGCTGATCCCAGGGATTCCCCTGACATGTGCAGGATCTTGCACTTGGCTTTGTAGAACTTCATGAAGCTCACACTGACCAACTCCTAGATTTTATCCAGGTCCCTCTGGACACCATCCTGTCCCTCAGGAATGTCAACTACACCATCCAGCTTGGTGTCACAGTAATGATGAGCAGCACACTGGGTCCTTCCTATAGAAATGACCTTGTGAGTCTTCATGTCCTCTATCCTTGGAGTCTCACAGTTCCTGCTTCACTTTCTGAGGTTTTCAGGGGAACCTATTCTAAAGCTCCACAAAATCATACACAAAAAGATACAGTTGCACAACTCTGAAGAATTTCAGTGTCTAAATCAAGGAGAAAGCTTTCATCCACAAGTCTTTAATGACCTTTTCTGGGAATGTATGGATGGGTGGGAGCAGCCCTACCCACAGCTGCTTTGCCTGCACAAGAGCTTCTGTTCCTAAGCTCACATCCATGACCTGGATGTGAGATGTGAGTCCTGGAGACCAACTAATATTGCCTGCTGAAAAGACAATTTTCGATCAGGGAGTGGCTTGGGGACAGCCTGTGGCTTCTGGAGAGGGGTTGGCTTGTGCTTGGACAACCCAAGGAGGAACTGGATAATGTTTAAGGTCCCAAACCAAACTATTTTAGAAAAGATGGAGCTGTTGCATCTGGGTTGACACAACCTACATATGGTTACAACCTGCCTAGCTGTGTGTTCATCCTCAGGATTTCTAGGCTGGCTTGGCAGTTAATTGCTCATTAATTTTCATAATCAAAGTGCTCTAGAGTAGAAGAGACCCTGGAGAGACATCACTCCTACTTCCTGGAAATTCCCACCTCCAGCTGGAGCACCCTGAGGAGGGCAGCTGAACACAAAATGGTTCTGATGGAGCAAAATGAACCTTGCAGCACCACTTTTCCTCCCTTCCTTCCTTGCAGCTCAGGCTATGGTGTGGTTGCTTTGCCTTTTGGGTTTTTTTTTTAATTACACACAGGTCCCTAACATCTGGCCAGGTAAATAGAGGCCTCTTGGCAAGTTGCTTCTCTCTGCCTTGGTGGAGGAAGTGAATGTTTGAGAGGTGCTGCACTGGTTCAGATCTTCAGCCTCACTGCTTAGACCTGAGTTCTACCCTGAATAAACTAAAAATAACAGCACTTAGAGCCACAGTCCTCATCTGCATAATGGGTTTTATCAGCTTAGGAGCACAGCCTTGGTTCTCCTGCTCCTTTTCCCCATGGGAAGCAACACGGGCTGCAGAGTGAGCGTGTGTATTAATGAGAGGTCATAAATATGGTTTTTTTATTTTGAAATCATAGAATTGTCAGGGTTGGAAGGGATCTTTAAGATCCTACAGTTCCAACCCCCCTTTCCATGGGCAGGGACACCTCCCACCAGCCCAGGTTGCTCCAAGCCCCATCCAACCTGACCTGAGACACTGCCAGGGATGGGGCAGCCACAGCTTCTCTGGGAAACCTGGCACAGGGGCTCAGCACCCTCAAATTCAAGAATTTCTTCCCCTTGTCCAACCTAAATCTCCCCTCTCCCTTTTTGAAACCATTCCAAATTATCCCATCCCTCCCTGCCCTTGTCCCAAGTCCCTCCCCAGCTTTCCTGGAGCCCCTTCAGGCACTGGAAGGTGCTCTAAGGTCTCCCTGCAGCCTTCTCTTCTCCAGCCTGAACAACCCCAACTCTCTCAGCCTGGCTCCAGAGCTGCTCCAGCCCTCCCAGCATCTCCAGGGCCTCCTCTGGACTCACGCCAACAGCTCCATCTCCTTCTGGGGTTGGGGACCCCAGAACTGGACCCAGCACCCCAGGGGGGTCTCCCCAGAGTGGAGCAGAGGGGGACAATCCCCTCCCTGACCCTGCTGGGGATGCAGCCCAGGACAGGGCTGGTTTCTGGGCTGACAGCTCATGTTGAGCTTCTCCTCACCCAACACCCTCAAGTCCTTCTCCTCAGGGCTGCTCCCAATCCATTCTCCATCCAACCTGGATTTGTGCTTGGAATTGCCCAGACTCAGGTGCCAGATCTTGCCCTTGGTCTTTTTGAACCTCATGGCATGAGCCCACCTCTCCAGCCTGTCAGAGCCCCTCTGGAGGGCCCTCCCTTCCCTCCCAACATGTTGACCACACCACACAGCTTGGTGGCAGCAGCAAAATTCCTCAGGGTGTGTGAGATACTCCTGGGGACTGAACATTTATCCAGTGCTCAAAGTCTGCCTCTTAAGACCCTCTAGGTCTTGTCCCCAAGCAGCTGAGCTCTCTCCTGCTGCAATTGTGCAGCCACGTGTTGAAAAGGGGATGGAGAAATGAGTTGAATCACTTGAATCCCTTCAGTCTGCCCAAGGATGGGTCACAGGGGGAGGTTTTCAGCCCTAACGTGTGTTTTGATGCAATCAGTGGTTGTAACCTCCTCTGTGTCTGACATTAAATAAGCATCTGGTAACTATTAGCTCTGGAAGTGGCTCTGCATGAATTACCAGCAGTAGCAATTCACTTCAATTCAGTGCTGCCTGTAAACAGAATTTTTGTGTGCTGTTCTAGCAGAACTCTTCCTTCCCCCCCCCTTTTTTTTTTTTTTTATGAAGAGTGGGTCACTGTGAAAATATTCAGAGCTCCCTCAGCTCATTTAGCTTTCGACCCTTGATCTGTAAACAAAAAGTTGCTGGAAACTGTAGGCAGCAGGTGGCAGGACGTGCTGAGTAATGAGCTCAGTCGGTGCTCAGCCTCACCTGTGCCCAGTTAGGGCTGGCCCAAGTGCGCATGCTCAAAGATCAAGGGCCAATAAAAGGTGGGGCCTGAGACCGGCAAATGGCTCATTCTGAAGCAGGACAGCAGCTGTGCTGGTCGAGGCCAGTTCTCTACTGATCCTGTCCTCATTCAGAGCCTATCATTGCTGTGAAGTTCGTCTCCTGCTACAGGAAACAGCTCATCTGCAACCTATGAGAGCACTGTGTGGGTCTTCCCATAGAATACCAGACTCGTTTGGGTTGGAAGGGACCTCAAAGTTCATCCAATTCCAACCCCTTTCCATGGGCAGGGACACCTCCCACCAGCCCAGGTTGCTCCAAGCCCCATCCAACCTGACCTGAGACACTGCCAGGGATGGGACAACTTCTCTGGGCAGCTGAGGCTGTGTTGGGATTGCAAGAGCTGATGCCATGGAGGGTCCCTGTTGGCAATGTGTGTCCTGAAAAGCTGAGATGTTAAAGAAGAAGAAAAGTAGGGAACTTGGCCATAACAGCCTCATGAACATCAGGTGCTTGCAGAGCTGTGTCTTAATTTCAAGATATTACAAATTCAGCATAACCTTGCTTTTAAAAACCAAGTGATTTAGTATGATAAATATGTTTTTCCTTTGAAACCCCAGACATTTTCAAATGGAGGAGAATCTCAGTGTTGCTCCTTTCCATTCTTAACCAGGGGAGCCAGAAATTTGCACTCTTGGTGATCACTCATGTCTGGCAGTCAAGAAACTCTTGATGGTCAGGCCAAAGTGGGACTGACACTGCAGTCCATGCATGCTTGAATAATCAGTGACCTTGGCATGATCCCAAAAAGACCATGATAATCATCAGGGGAAGCCCCAACCACTTTGATCCAGTTTCTTTCTTCAACCCTTGCATAAGATCTTCATTTTCTGTCAATACCCCCAGGAGAAATGACTGCAAATAAACAAATTTGGAGTAACAGTACTCAGAACAATTGTAAAAATGGAAATACAACACAGGGCAACCTTACACCTAGGGTTTTCAGCAGCAGTGGTGAGGCTTCTGTTTGCTTCAGGGTTTTGGTGGCCTGAGTGGGTTTTAAATGGAAGATTTGATGTCTTTTTATTTTCATCTCCATTACATCCTCCTCAGAGTTTGATGGTAATTCTCTGGGTAGGTGACTGGAATCCAGAGAAGCCAATTGTGTCTTGAGATAAAGGAATACAGCAAGGGCTGAGGGCTGCACAGGAGGACAAGAAAGCCATGGAGGTGTCTGGAGTGTGTCCAGAGAAGGGCCAGGAGGATGCTCAGAGGGCTGAAGCACCTCTGTGAAGACACTGACAGAGCTGGGGTTATTCAGTCTGGAGAGGAGAAGGCTCCAAGGAAACTTCTTGTGGACTTCCAGTGTCTGAAGGGGCTACAAGAAAGCTGGGGAGGGATTTTTTAGGATGTCAGGGAGTGATAGGACCAAGGGAATGGATTCAAACTAGAAGAGGGGAGATTTAGATTGGAAGTTAGGAAGAAATTCTTCACCATGAGGGTGGTGAGATCCTGGCACAGGTTGCCCAGAGAGGTGGTGGAAGCCCCATCCCTGGAAGTTTTTAAGTCCAGGCTGGATGGGGCTTGGAGCAACCTGGGCTGGTGGGAGGTGTCCCTGCCCATGGAAAGGGGTTGGGAATGGATGATTTTTGATGTCCCAACCCTGGGAATTCTGTGATTGCATGACAAGGTAGCTGGGGAGGGTGGTGCTGAGGGTGAGTGACTTGAGTAACAGTGATCCCTTGGTTCAGGAATGAGATGCATTGGCCAAGATGAAGATGAAGGGTGGGCTAGCACAGGACACTCCTATTCCCAAGCTGTTGTCTACATGGAGATTAATATTTACATGGAGCCTTAATATCTGTCCTCTCCACCCTTGAAAACTCTTCCAGTTACCTTCTGGAAGCTGCACTCTGGATTCAGTCACTTCATTCCAGTGTAATTGCTTTCTTTGCAAAGCTGAACAATTACCCTGGAATGAAATCACCTTCTTCTGCAGTTACCCAGCTGCTTCCAAAGAGCTCCTCAAAAATATTTTATGCAAGTCAGCCTTCTGCAGAAGTCTGGAGAGTGTTTCATTTCTGCAAAACCAGCTTTGAGAATGAACTGAAAAGTTCAGCTGACAAAGTCCTCTCCACCCAACCAGGAAAAATTGAATAATAGCACTTGAGTTGTAGAAATGCAAATATAATAATATTATAGAGTCATAGAGTGGTTTGGGTTGGAAGAGACATGAAAAATTGCCAAGTTTCAACCCTGTGCCATGAGCAGGGACACCTCCCACCAGCCCAGGTTGCTCCAAGCCCCATCCAACCTTCAACTTCCAGGGATGGGGCAGCCTCAGCTTCTCTGGGAAACCTGGGACAGGGGCTCAGCACCCTCAAATCAAAGAATTTCTTCCTAATATCTAACCTAAATCTCTCCTTTTTCAGTTTGAAACCATTCCCCCTCATCCCATCCCTCCCTGCCCTTGTCCAGAGTCCCTCCCCAGCTTTCCTGGAAGATGCTCTAAGGTCACCCTGGAACTTTTTCTCTTCTCCAAGCTCCACAATCCCCAACTCCTTCAGCCTGGCACCATAGGAGAGGACTTGATTAATACAAAAATACACATTGTTAATGATTTGGAGATTAATTCTTCAAAAGAAATAGAAAAGGGAACAGAAAGCCCTCCAGAAGGAGGAGGATCAGCCCTGCAGGAGTTTCAGTGTTCCTCAGTGGGTTTCTCCTGTGGTTGTCATCACCTGGGCTTGGTCCCCTCTCAACCAGAACTGCAGTTCCAGCCCTGGACCCCACTGAATGTCTCAGCCTTGCCTGTGGCAGCTTGTGGGTTGTAATTAACTGCTTCCCATTAAGCCAGGAGGTGGGAATTCATGCAGTTACATGCTCAGGTTTTAGAAGGTGGAACAGTGGCCTGTAACAACAGCTATTAAGGTGATGGTAGTTGGGTTGGTTTGGGTTTTTTTTTTCCCTTTCTGACCCAGGATTAGGCCAACTGTGGATGTTGTGAAGTTAAAAATTCCTTTGAAGTTGAGCAGGAGCTGAGCTGGAGTCTGGGTAGGAGAGGGGAAGCTTATCAGGATTTTCAAATGCAGAACGTGGCCAGGAGATAATGAAGTGGTTTGGTCATGTTTGTGATTAACACACACCAAAAAAATTCCAGAGTGAGGTGAAAGCTGTTGGAGAAGTAGCCTGAGGAAGAAGCAGGAAGAGGAGCAGAGAATTTGCTCTTAGGGGTTTGGTTGGCATCTGGTGATAAAAAATAGGAAGGAACGATGAAGGGAAGGATAACAAATGATGAGGAAGAAGCACCAGTGGTCCTCTGGGTGGGGCTGGTTTCCTCTTAACTAATGATTAACATTTGCTTTTTCTCCTGAAACAGAGCAACAAGTACAAAATGGATGTTAATAAGGTTAACAAAAGGTATTTAAATATGAGCCTGAAGAAATAAACCTGTAATTCTTTCTGCAGCCTGTAGGGACCAGAAAAATATTTCTGGAATTGACCCAGGGGATGTCCATTGCAATTAACTTCTCCTTCCTTGGACCAGAAAAGTCTGGTTGTGCCTCTAGTGGTGGCATGAGAGGAGGAGCCTTTCAGCATCTTGGTTTCCTGACCAGTAAAAGATGCCCCAACCAGTTCTTAACCCAGGAGGAGAGTGGTTTGCAGGGCTGAGCAGGATCCAGTGCTGTCAGGGATGTTGTTTTGGAGGAGAGAAAAAGTGGGAAATGGGATTTTCCTCCTGTCCCCCAGGATGAGGGATGCTCTCCAGATGGCAAAGCATCCCTGCTCAAGGTGGTGGTAAATGCAGGGCTTGGTGGTAGGGGCAGGAGATGTCATACAAACTTCAGTTGCTTCTTTGGGTTGTCAGAAGAGATGAATCTCTTATTTTTTTATGCACACCTGAAGCCCCAGTCTTGGCCTTTCATTGTTTTGGGAAATATCCCACGAGACTGGGAGTGCAGCAACAGAATCTGCTCCATGTGTCCTCTTAGGACAAGAGGAAATGGGTTCAAGTTGCACCAGGGGAGGCTCAGGTTGGATATTAGGAAAAAAATCTCTTCACCAAAAGAGAAGAATTGGAACAGGCTGCCCAGGGAGGTTCTGGAGTCACCATTCCTGGGGGTGTTCCCAAAATGGAGAGATTTGGCTCTTCAGGAGATGATTTAGTGGTTATGGTGGTGTAGGACTTGATGATCTTGAAGGTCCTTTCCAACCATGATGATTTTATTGCATCTGAGCAGCTCCAGAGATGTTGCATTGCCTGTTCATGCATCTGCTTCAATGCCACTTAAAAATGAAGAAATATTCCTTAAATTTAATGTTTCAGTGGTAGATACAGAAATGGGGTCATTTTCTTCCACTAAAGCATGGAGGGGTACACATGGAGACCATGCAGAAGAATTTAAACCTTCCAGAGCTCCTGATGTCAGGCTGTGTATCTGGTTGGTTGTCTCTGACTTCTTTAAATTGATTCTCATGGGTTGGAGGAAACTCCTACAAACCAGAGACATAAAATACCAAGGCAGAAAGCAAGCCCTGAAGAAATGAGGATGGGAAAGCGGGGGGGGGAGACTTTCCAAATCACTCCCCATAGTAACAAATCTCTGACCACTGGTAAACAACCTTCCTAAAAGCTACTGCCACTCTGCTTGCCTGCCACAGGATTTGAACTCTCTTAACCTTCCAGGATGATCCCAATTTTTGAAAGAGAACACAAGAGGAGCTTCCCTGCCCAGAGCTGCAGAGCTCTGCTGACTTCTCAGCAGCTTCGGCCAGAGCCCAGGGCTCATGAGCAGCTCAGAACTCCCCATCCAGTGCATCTTGGAGGGCTCAGAGACAGAGTCCAGCTCCTGGTTAACTTCAGAGCCCAAACTAAATAACATTTCCCATCTCCCATAGCCCAGAAAACCACCCTCTACTTTTGATTATGGTTTTTGTTGTGCCTAAATCTGCTCTGCACGTGGTCTGCAGCCTCCCCATCCTTGGTCACATATGTTGGGAGGCTCAGGAAAAGTCCAGTGCCAAATTCACTGCATGTGCCTGACGTGTTGTTTCCAAATATCTTGCAGCTTGGGTCAAAGCAAAGTGAATTTGCACTGAAATGCTCTGATTTTTTTTTCCCTCCTCTTTTTCCTTTTCTTTTTCTTTTTTTTTTTTTTCCTTCCTATTTCCAACCCACATCTTTGTTTTCTGCTGCAAAACCTCAGCCTTGTGTTTTCAATGAATTTATTATTTTTGTTGATTAAAATAAACTCACTTTTTTTTTCTTATTCAACAAAATAAAAGGAGTTAACCTCTTCTTTAAAAAAAATATGGCCGAGGCCAGCAATTTTCTCCAGGAAGGTGCAAGATTTGAGCTTGGGAGTCAGGCAGCAGAATTTTATTTGATTTCCTCATACTTACCTGTCCCATCAGGTTTTACCAAGCTCCATCACCTTGGGTCAAGCCCTTGGGTTGTCACCAAGAAAAAGATAAGAAAAAGATAAAGAATTTTGACCTGGATGCACAGGGAAGGGCAGATAGGTTGGAGAACAGGGACATCATTGCATTTGTGAATATCTAAAATTCTCTAAAACTTCTAAAATTCTGTAGCCTGAGGTGGAACTGTTTAATTCATGTCTTAAAGAGAGTCTTCAGCAGAAGAGGAGGTCTTAATACAGTGAAGATCTGGAAGTACTGCATCTAAACCACCATGCACCAGAAAAGCTGAGTAATTTTTGTGCATTGTGGGAAGAGCCATTCACTCAAGGCCCTTTTTTAGATGGAGGTGATTGTTTGGTTTTGCAGAAGACACATTCTCTATGGGAAAGTGTTTTTTTTTTTTTGTTAAACTGGTGGCTTCAGGAGGACACCAAGCCTACAAAGTACTTTTTGGATGCACTCAGCTCCTAACCCTCCTTGCTTAAAGGGAGATGCCATGGCCTTGCTTCAAGGCACATAAAGATGTGTCCTTTGTCTATGATACCTTCAAGGTGTCCTTGTCTTGCTCATCAGTAGCCAGCCCTTTCTCACACCTGCACTTTGCCTCTCTCATTGCCAAAATCTTCTCTCCAGTAGCTGATCTGAGTCCTGTCACAACCCTCATGAACTCCCCACCTGGTCTAGTGGGTGATGTCTCTACAGGAGAGTTGGAATAGATGATTTTTCAAGGATCCCATGATTCCATGACTACAATATCAAGGAAAAGGTGGAACAGTATGAACAACCTAAAAGAAACATGGTTCTACATTGAGCTCAACCAAAACCCCCCTGGCTTGGGTGCCTCTTCACAGGGCTCTCAGCAGTAAGTAATAAATAAGTAAATAAATAAATAAGCTGTGAAGTCAACATCCAGAAAAATGTAAACCTCCACGTTTGGCACCAATTTTTGGGCTTGTGGTCCCAGCTGCAGCCTGGCACTCTGTCAGGTTTGAACTTGGGCTTTCCCATCTTGCTCCTCCGAGACAAACAAAAATTGGATTTCCTGCAGGGAAGGGGGCAGAACTGCTCCTCATGTCATCCCGAGGTCTCTTGTTTGCTAAAGCTTGCAATTTGTTTGAGAAGGGATTGAATCCATTCTCCAGTTCTGGGGGAGATCAGGGAGCCAAAGGGCTGGAGACTCAATAGGGATGTTGGGCAGCACATCCCAGATAAGGCTCCACTTCCCATGCTGCCCTGATTGGAGAGTTAATGGTGACAGCAAGTCTGTCTCTGTTCTCAAGTCATTGTCGTGTTGTTGGTTTTTTTAATATTTACAAGCCTGGCTCTCTCAGATTAAAAAAAAAAAAAAAAATCAAAAGGAGGCCTTCCTCCCTGGGCTCTCAGGGAGGGGAAGGATGTTTGGGCTTGGCATCTCGCCGCGTTGGGTGGGAGGGACCGGAGGAGGATGTCGGGTTTCATCTTTGTGGCTGCTGTTCTCTAAAAGCAGAACCTCATAAAATGCCCCCTGAGGAAACGTGGCAGAAATGTCAACCTCCACGAGACAGCTTGGAAGGTGTTGAGCCCCAAGAGTGCTCAGGGGTCTGGTTTCTTGGGTTGATGCTCGAAGCCAAAGCCTACGTGCTGGTTTGGAGCTTTGAGGAGAGATAAGGGAGAGGAGCTGGGTCCCTCTTGTCCAAAATAATGTTCTTTTTGGCTTGGGGGGATGTTTTGGATGCTGCTGGAGCCTTGCACTGATTTCCCGGGAAAGCATGTCTGGGACCTCATCATTGGAAAAATATGCTAACTGAATCACTCTGCTCTTCTCCTGCCACCTTTTGTGTTGGGGAAACATTCTGCAGAGCTAAGTGAGAGAAAACAAACAACTGGGACATTGGAGGAACTTGGGGGTTTTTGGTTAAAAGAAGCAAGTGGGTGAAAACAAGAGGTTTTGACCTCTTCATCTTCCCCAGAGAAGCAAAAAGGGCTCAGGGAGGTAGTTTCCAAAAGGAAAAATTGTTTAGCTGTCAAATGAGTGATGGTTATGTTAGCATGCTTCAGTCCCTTCCCTGAAGAATAAGGAGATGAAAAGGACTTCATAGGTGGTCACCAGTTCTCCACCAGAAGTCCGTGAAGATAGCAGCGAGGTCATGGAATGGTTTGGGTTCGAAGGGACCTTAAAGCTCATCCATTCCCACCTCCTTTCCATGGGCAGGGACACCTCCCACCAGCCCAGGTTGCTCCAAGCCCCATCCAACCTGACCTGAGACACTGCCAGGGATGGGGCAGCCACAGCTTCTCTGGGAAACCTGGCACAGGGGCTCAGCACCCTCAAATCAAATAATTTCTTCCAAATATCTCACCTCAATCTGTGTTTTTTCAGTTTGAAACCCTTCCCCTTTACAACATCACAGGAATTTCTTCCCCCTGTCCCACCTAAATCTCACCTCTCCCAGTCTGGCCTTTTATTGGCCCCCCAGTCCTGCTCATGTGCAGTTGGGGCCTGCCTTAATCAGGCACAGGTGGGCTAAACACAAGCTCATGCCCACTACCTGGTAATTAGTGGCATCTGGTTGCCTCATTTCACTACAACAGAACTTAGAGCAAAGCTGGAAGTGGCCTCCAGAACCCAGAAGTGGACTTGGGGGGGGGGGGTCTGGTTGTGCTTCCCAGGTTCTTCTATGCATTCTGGAGGAAAAGCATTTATCTCTTGGCAACTTGTACCTGCAGGAAGGCTTTGAGAATGAGAGGGGGGAGAGGTGAGCTTGGCATGTTGCTGGATTCCTGAAAACTCAGACAAGGGTCATTCTTCCAGCCTCTCCAGAGGATTCTCTAGCTGAGAAGCAGAGTGCAATTATTAGGAAAATTCTTTTTTAGGATGAACTGCAGTCAACAGGTCTGTATGTGTGCGAGCAAGAAGGGATTTGTGGGATTTTTAAAATGTCTATTTCTCTAAAAAACCTTTGCTTTATGTGAAGGATTCCCACGTTTACTCTTTGCGAGCAGGCAAATGGAGTGTGACCAGCAGTAAAAGGGCTCAGCACAACATCAGTTCAAAGAAGAAATTATAAATAAATACATGAAATGAAAGAATCTTTTTATCCCATAAATATCTTCAGCTCTAATGGTTCTGTTCCTTCCATTATGTTGCTTTCTTTCTCCACCCCTCTTTCTTCAGGCAAGAAACAAACATCCAAACCTCCCCTTCTGTTGCTTTTCTTGCAGAAATTCCCCGAGCTGAAGTTCAAATACGTGGAGGAGGAGCAACCTGAGGAGTTCTTCATCCCCTACATCTGGTCCTTGGTCTACAACTCCGCCGTTGCCCTCTACTGGAACCCCCAGGACATCCAACTCTTCACCATGGATTCGGGTTGACAGGAGCTGTTCCATCCCAGCCATCCCAACTTCTGGAAGACCCCACTCCACGCCGTGTGTTTAATACGTGTGACCCCTTTCCCGCGTGCACCCTCTTGACCCCAAAGCTTTTTGGAGAATGAAGCTTTTTCTTACTTTCCAACCCAATATCTGTGTGTCCGGAGAGGTTAACCACCTCTGCTGGGAGGAACACAACTTTGTGTTTATAGCCCTTATAACTTAGAGCTTGTTTGAGGAAAATGAGGCCTTACACCTGGGGTCTGATGTTCCTACCAACCACCAACCCTTCTGACTTCAAGGGGTGAATTGAAGGAAGAGCTTTGTGGACTTGTATGGGGAAGGCAGTGGTTGTGGTTTTCTCTTTCTTTCAAGCAAGGCAGCTTCGTTGGGTCAAGCTTTTCTGTGGGCTGGTGGGTTCTGCCATGGGTTGCTCCTTACCTGATCCCCTGCTTTCCCTCAGCCCCTTTTTCTTGGCAGCAGCACCAAGGTGAAATTCCCACCGTTGTGAAATTGGTGTCCCCACCATCACCCAAGTCAAGGGAAAGCAGTGAGCTCCCTGGCAGATCCAAAAGCCTTGGGTTAGATGTCAAAATGGCTGTAGGAGGATTTTCAATAGTAAATTTTTTTTTTTTTTTGGTGATGTTTGACTGGCAAATACTCTATGGAGGGCTCAAAACACCAACTTTGAGAGTCAGGTCCCTTACAGACTCCAACGTAAAAGTTCTTCCTGGAAATTTTGGGGGTGGGGGGGGAAAACCAAAAAGGCTCCAAAGAAAATAGTGATCAGATTGTAAAATAGACCCAGGTCCTGTAAAAATGTGTGTGATGGTTACAGCATGTCACAAGGGATCCTTGGCAAAGTTCTGTTTTGAAAATCCTCTGTTTGCTATTTATGGCAGAAGTAGAAATTTATCTGAATGCAAGATCCTTTTTTTTTTTTTTTTTTTTTCTGCTTGTTGTTTTCAAGTGTCCTTTCCTGATATACCTGTTTCTGCAGTTGGAAGGACAAAAGAAAAGATTTGATTTGGAAATAACAGCTCAGTTTTCTAAAGGAAGAGCATTTCTGGGGATGCTCCTGATGGTGTCAGTGGCACATGCATGCCAACCCCCTCCTAAGGCCCATCCACTGGTGCCTTGCATGCCAAAAACCAGAAAAATTAAAGAATTAATTGCTCACCATACCTGGCAACCTCCTGGATTCACCATCCAGCATGTCCTGTTTTGTTGACCTGAAGAACTGCCTGGATCTGCTTTCAGACTGTCCCTCCAGTGGCTTTAAATAGAATTTCTCTTATTCTTTTTTTTTGTCCCCTGTAGGATACAGGTGCCAGGAATCGCCGGGTGATGAGCCAGGCTGGTGCCTAGTCTCACCTGTGCCCGGTTAGGGCTGGCCCCACTGAGCATGCCCAAGACCTGGGGCCAATAAAAGGTGAGGCTGGGTGCAACCAGGCAGCTCACTCTCGAGCTGACGTGGCGCCAGGCTGGTTGTAGTCGGTCTCTGCTACTGACTTGAACTGCCTATAGCTCCAGTCCTGGGATTCAGATTCGAGCTCACGCTCTCGGTAGCGTCCATTTCTGGCAACATCTGGTGGAGAATGCGGGCATAGACCTTCGGTCTAGGCCCCCCCTCTACGAGCGACCAGGAGCGAATCCCTCTGCAAAAATCTTCACTCAGTGACTCGGGTAAGAAGATCTATTACCCTTTCTTTACCTACTTTTGACTAAGAAAAGAAAAAGCAAGATGGGTCTATCAGCCAGTTCCCTCACCAAGGAAAACCTGGCAGCGGCGGAAAAACGTGAACTTTTCCCCGCCTCTGCAGCTGCGTCGGATCTCTGGCAGGAGGTCCGCAAGCTGCTGGAAAAACTCCATAATCAAGAAGTAGCCGGAGTAAAAACCAGGATAGACGATACATGGGGGGTGATAATCGACCTATTAAAGGATATAAAAGCCGTGGCAGAAGCCGCGCTCACTGAACCGCTTCTGCAGGGGACCTCAACACCCGCCATGACCCCCTCGGCACCACCCCCCGAAGAAGAAGAGAACCCCAAACAGGCATACCTGGGGTTAAAAAGCGATAGACCGGCCATAAAGGGCATGACTGGTAAAACCCACCAGTCTGTGGCCGAGATGCTCTCTGACATCGGCCCAGACGAAGTGGACAAGCACCCCAAAAATGACGGGATGGAGCCGGCAGCCGAAGGCCCTACCAGCTGCTGCCAAGGCCCACCCCTGCCACTGCCCTTGTTGCCGAGAAAGATCGGTACCCAGCCTGGCTTATCACCCGGTGATTCCTGGCACCTGTATCCTACAGTCCCCCCTAAAGGATGCTCTGGGATTCTACTTTCCTTTGATCTGCTTGTTTCAAGGTCCAGCTGAGTCCCCCATGAATGGAAATGCTGGTTTAAAAGAAAAAAAAAAAAAAAAGCTTTCCAAATTTATTTAAATGTATTATCCAATAAATTATCCAGATTTATTTAGGGCTCTAAAATGACAGAAACTTTTGAGTAAATGGAATATTAAGACTAGGAGATACAATTTTTTCCTAGGAAAATACGAGAAATGACTGAGCTGCACATGTTTATGCTGTGGTTTGGATTTATTTTAATTTATTTTCTTCTTGGGTCTTTGAGCAAACGTCGAAGGGGAATAACTCTTCATGGTTCCTGCAGTGCTTTGTAGTTTGGTCTTCATTAAAAGGTGGTGGTGAATCAGCAGGGCTGGCCCCACCTTTTGGAAAGGTCAGGCTGAAGATGCGCCTTGGGGATGCTGAAGCTCTTGGGATGCCTCAGTTTCCATCTCCCTTCAATCTGCTTCTTCACCAAAGAAAGCTCAGCCAGAGCTGATGCTCAGCAACCAAGTGTCAGAGTGAAGAGAACTTGATTTATTTCTTTTTTCCCTTTTGATAAAGAGCAGCAACCTGATAGAAGAGGTCAAACCAGCTGCTCAAGCACTCTAGATTTTTTCTCACTTCTTCTCAGGATGGCATTGAAGTACTGAAGGACCAGTGGTGGCATTTCCTTGTGTGTTGAATTAATATGCAATGCTCCCAGGACCCAGCTGGTTTGGAGCTACAACCCAAAGCCCAAACAGCAGGGCCACACCAAGATTTATGCGGAAATTCCATATTTACCCCACTCTTCCCAAGAGTTTGGGGGTTCTGTAGGTCTGGCAGTGTCTGCAGTCTGGCATGGTTGCAAATATTCTGTTTTCCTTCAGATCTGTAAAGTATCACCCTAGGGAGCCTTTCCATTACTTTGAAAGATTTATTATACATAATAATAATTTCAAAAAAAGCAACAAACCACATTGAAAAGAGTAAAATACAGGCCTGCAGTTGTGTGTGTTTGACATCATAGCTGCTGCATGGTGATGTTTGGGTCTTGGTGTGGTCATCAGAGCTTTTGTAACATTGTCCTTGAAGTGATATTAAAAATAACATTTTATTTATTGTTTTTTATTTATTGAAGTAGGTGACTGTTTAAATCCCTACCTCGTGAAAGAAGGAACATGGATCCCACCCAACAAGGGTGGCAACAGGGACAACCTGGAGGAGGACACTGGAGGGACAGGACTTTAGCCCAGCCCAGATGTGAGGTTTAGGAGCCACTATGTAGGCAGATGATGCCTTTCTGGTTTGGGGGTTTTTGGGGGTTTTCTTAACGTGCCCATGGTGTTGCTCTGAGTCCTCATCAGTAGTGACACCATCTGTGAAGGCCACTTGAGTCCTGGTGGAGAGGGAAATCCATTGCCTCAAAGTTGGGGGGGAGAAGGGGATGTTTGCTCTGTCCTCACTCAAGGACCAGCCCTTCCATGGGTTTGAAGTTTTTGGGAGGAAACCAAATTGCTGGGGGAGAAGTGGAGGTTGTGAAGCTGGAGCCTGATGGATGTGTCCCTGCTGAGGGAGAAATTGTCCTTCCTGGGGGAATTGAGAGAACTTCTGCTCTTGCTATGGAAACAAGGTGGTGGGTTGGAAGCCAGAAATGAGTCGGGCACCATTCACTTTGGCAGAAGCAGTTGCAAAAAAAAAAAAAAACAAAAACCCAAAAAAAACCCTTCCAGGTGGCACTTCTTGACCCCCACTAACCTAAAACCAAAGATGTTTTAGCAATGTACATGGAAAAAAACCCAACAAAACAAATCCAAAGTGTTTTCCACATTGATCTACCAGTTAAACAGGAAAGGAAGAAGCAAACAACCCCCCCCTCACTGATAGGGAAACTCCCAAAGCTTTCTCTCCAACCTTTTCTCCTGGCTGAATGTTTTATCCTTGGGTACCTTGGCTAATGGGGCCAAGTAAAAGTCAACTGCCATCTCCTAATTAGTCAGCCCCAGGTTCTCTGCTGCTCAGCAGAAATCTTCTGTCCTTGAAGACCCCAAGTTTTCTATGGGATTGCTCTTCTATAACCAGAGAATCCCAGACTGCTTTAGGTTGGAAGAGATCTTAAGGATCACCCATTCCCAATCCCTTTCCATGGGCAGGGACACCTCCCACCAGCCCAGGTTGTTCCAAGCCCCATCCAGCCTGACCTGAGACACTGCCAGAGAGGGGGAATTCAGATTGGCTCACAAAATGTACCAAAATAATAATAAAAACTTGAATTTTAGGACCAGCCATTACTCGGGGCTACGTCTTAGATTCTTTATCAGGAGTCCTGCAAAGATGCTTGGGTGAGAGGGTTGTGATTTCTAAATTGTGATTTCTAGGTTTCTAAGTTGAAGCTCTGGCTTCTAAAACCCTTCTCTAGAATAATGTGTAAAGGTTTAGACAGCAGTGGAAAGCAGGATGGGGGCAAGAAATAATGCTGTTAAAACTGGAATGCCAATGGATGTAGAAGATTTATATATAAAGAAGGTTAAAATATTACAAGTAGGTTTTGGATGCTTTGCTACAACTCAGGGAATCCCAGAATGATTTGGGTTGGAAGGGACCTTAAAGATGATCCAGTTCCAACCCCTTTCCATGGGCAGGGACACCTCCCACCAGCCCAGGTTGCTCCAAGCCCCATCCAACCTGACCTGAGACACTGCCAGGGATGGGGCAGCCACAGCTTCTCTCTGCCAAGGTCTCACCACTCACACCAAAGAATTTTTTCCTAATTTCTCATCTAAATCTCCTCTCCCACCTTTACCCATCAGCAGGGCTTTGGCCACCTAACCAGCCTGAAAAATCTCAGCCATTGGTGCCTCCAAAATTCAAGGTCTCATCTGCTTTTTCCTTTGGTTTATTGTTAATATGTTGGGGTTTTTGTTTTTTATTTTTTGGGGGGTTGAGGTTCCTCCAGATGGTATTCTTGGGATCAATTCTTTTCCAAACACATACCCACACCCAGAAAGCTCCAAGAGGATTCTTTTCTCTTTAATTACATGGTCATCCATAAAACTTTGAGGAAAATTGTTCTCTGCTCCCTTAGCTGGCTAGACAGGAGCCATGTTCTCCTTACCTCCTCCTAGAGAGCCATTGGGACCTCCAACATTCAAGGTCTCATCTGTTTTTTGCTTTGGTTTGTTGTTAATATGTTGGGGGGTTTTGTTTTTTATTTTTTAAGGGGTTGAGGTTCCTCCAGCTGGTATTCTTGGGATCAATTTTTTACCAAGCACATACCCACACACAGAGAGACCCAAGAATTTTCTTTTCTCTTTAATTACGTGGCCATCCATAAAACTTTGAGGAAAATTGTTCATTGCCACGTTCTCCTCACCTCCTGCAGATCCATCTGCTGGATCCATCCACACTGCTCCATCTTGACCATGTCCCCATGCTTGGGGACAGTTGGCTGTCCCAAAAAGCTCTTAGCAGCCAAAGGATGATTCCATCATGCCAGCTCCTGGCCATCTTCTAGCAGACGTCCTGGTGGCCACGAGCTCTCAGTATGGAACAGATGTCCCTAAATTCTGCAGGAAAAGTTGTCCCAGATGTCATGAGATTGATTTTTTGGGTTGGGGGGTGGGAATTATTCTGGGCTTGCTGAGGAGGAATTATTTTTCGGTGATGTGGAATTATTTTTTTCATGGTGCTTTTTGTTTGTGATGTTCAGATTCAGGAGGAATTCTCTGGGATGGAAATGGTGCCAGGCTTCAGGGATTGTGGAAGCAGGACCTGGGATGATGGACAAGGGGTGATGGGTTTAAACTGAAAGAGGGGTGAATCAGTGTAAGTAGAAAGTAGAAATTTTTTATGCTGAAGGTGGGGAGGTCCTGGCCGAGGTTTCCCAGAGAGGTGGGAGATGCCCCATCCCTGGAACCATTCCAGGTCAGGTTGGATGGGCAACCTGATCCAGTTGGAGATATCCCAGGGGTTGGACTGGATGCCCTTGGAAGGTCCCTTCCCACCCCAAGCAGTCTGTGATGCTATGATTTGAGACTTTTATGGCTCTCTAGTAGGAAACTAAACCCAATCTTGGAGTATTCCTTCTTGGAAGCTCTTCAGGGAGTGGTGATCCCATGGATCTCTCAGCACAGCACCTTCCACCAAGGATTCCCAGACTCCAGACACATTTTTTAATGACAATTAATAGAGACAGATCTCAAAATTGTTCTTTTTTTCCTCTTTCCCCCTCCTCCCTCACAAAGTCTATGTTTTGGAGGTCTGAAAACTTGCAAACCTTTCCTACAAAGCCCAGAGGACCAGAAAACAAGGACTCAGCAGCAGGAAAAGTCAACAGACATCCAAATCCCTTATTACAGCTTGGCAGCTATCAGGAATACTGGAATGTGGAATTATTATGGAGAGCTGGGATTCTAAAGAGTGACCTACATGGGGTTCTTGCTTGGGTGAGATTATAGTTCATGGCAATTACACAGTGAGGATTCTAGAAAGCAGAGTTTGCTTTTTTTTCTTTTTCTTTTTTTATCTTCTTTTTTTTTCTTTTCTTTTTTTTCTTCTTTTTCTTATTTTTTTTCTTTTTTCTAGGGATTTCCCCTGGAACTGGAGGCATGGAGAGGGCTCCAGGGTGGTTTTCCTTCTGTGTGTGACACCAGCCCAGGTCCCCAGGCTCCTTCCCTCCCTGATCCCAGTTCTGGTATCGGGATATTCCCAAGACAAAAGGCCAATTCAGGTGACTCTGCATAAAACACACCATAAAATAATAATAATAAAAAAAAAATAATAAAAATTAGACTGCAATTAGGCTATTCATCTATATTTCTATATTTCCTATTCATCTGGAGGTGCTACCACCCTATTGTTCATCTATTGTGATTTTTCTTTCCAAT